>NC_039359.1:82194238-82526123 GCF_003573695.1 Papaver somniferum
AACCCTTAGAAGTGGTAGAGTTGTAGACAATAAGGTAACCATGCCCGATAGTGAACATACTGTAGTTCACCCCTCAGGATCTCACCTCTCAGGACCAGTAGCTGAAGAGACTGATAAAGTTTCTGATGATGTGAATTCGGTTCCTGAAAGGTCTGATTTTAGGCCTAGAGCCCCATTTCCTCAGCTATTAGTACCAACAAAGAAGGAATCGAACTTTAATGACATAGTGGAGGTTTTTAAGCAAGTTACCATAAACCTTCCCTTATTAGATGCAATTAGGCAAATTCCTGCTTATGCCAAGTTCCTTAAGGATATGTGTACGCGAAAGCGAAAACTTAGCGTCCATAAGAAAGCCTTTTTAGCTAGTCACGTAAGTTCAATCATTCAGAACACCACAACTCCAAAGTACAAAGACCCAGGTTCTCCTACCATTGCTTGCACAATAGGTAACTTCCGGGTAGAAAAAGCTTTACTTGACTTAGGAGCCAGTGTGAACTTACTGCCATTCCATGTATACTTACAGCTAGGACTTGGTGAAATGAAACCTACTCAGATGACACTGCAGTTAGCTGATAGGTCTGTTAAAATCCCTCGAGGTGTTATCGAGGATGTTCTTATTGAGGTCGACAAGTTTATTTATCCAGTGGATTTCGTGGTCCTAGATACCCAACCTGTCCCTGACCCAGAGAACCAGATACCTGTGATTTTAGGTCGCCCATTTTTAGCTACGTCTAATGCGATCATTAACTGTCGAAATGGTGTGATGAGTTTATCTTGGTAATATGACTATGGAGATGAACATTTTTAATGTCAGTAAGCAACCTCATGAGCTAGATGACACATGTGTTGAGGAGGTGAACATGATAGAAGCCTTAGTTCAGGAGTCATTACCAAACATCTTGTCTGAAGACCCATTAGAAAGTTGTCTATCCCATTTTGGTTTAGATTTTGACGACGATAGCACTATTGAACAGGTGAATGCTCTATTAGATTCTACCCCTGTGTTAGACACTGATAGATGGAAAGCTAGGTTCGAACCGTTACCAGTTTCTGAGACTACCCTAATTCCTTCTTTAGAAGAGCCCCCAAAGTTGGACCTTAAACCACTACCCGATACTCTAAAGTATGTGTTTTTAGGCCCATCTGAGACTTTACCTGTGATTGTAGCTTCCAATTTGGATAGTGATCAGGAAAGTAGGCTAGTAAATGTACTTCAAGACAATAAGGAAGCTTTAGGGTGGACTATAGCAGACATTAAGGGTATAAGTCCTACTGTGTGTATGCATCAGATTCATTTAGAGGAAGACTCCAAACCTTCTAGGGAGATGCAACGTCGACTGAACCCTAACATGAAAGAGGTAGTTCGAAAAGAGGTGCTTAAGTTGTTAGATGCGGGTATTATTTACCCAATTTCAGACAGTAAGTGGGTCAGCCCTGTTCAGGTTGTCCCCAAGAAATCAGGTATCACTGTAGTCCAGAATGATAATAATGAATTAATCCCAACCCGAGTGACCACGGGATGGCGTGTGTGTATTGACTATAGGAAATTGAACAAGGTCACAAGGAAGGATCACTTTCCCCTTCCTTTTATCGACCAAATGCTAGAGCGATTAGCTGGACATAGTCACTATTGCTTCTTAGATGGCTACTCCGGTTATAATCAGATCGTTATTGCCCCAGAAGACCAAGAGAAAACCACTTTTACCTGTCCCTTTGGTACCTTTGCGTATAGACGCATGCCTTTCGGGCTATGTAATGCCCCTGCAACTTTTCAGCGTTGTATGATGAGCATATTTTCTGATATGGTAGAACGGTTCTTAGAGGTCTTTATGGATGATTTTTCAGTGTTTGGTTCATCTTTCGATGAGTGCTTGCATCATTTGACATTAGTGTTGACTAGGTGTAAGGAAAAAAAATTTAGTGCTTAATTGGGAAAAATGCCATTTCATGGTTAAATCAGGAATTGTGTTAGGGCACATCGTCTCTTCAAAGGGTATAGAGGTAGACAAAGCCAAAGTTGACCTTATTAAGACTTTACAGGTCCCAAAAACCGTAAAAGATATTAGGTCATTCCTAGGGCATGCAGGTTTTTACCGTCGATTCATTAAGGATTTTAGCTTGATTTCTAGACCTCTTTGCAATTTGCTTGCAAAAGATGTTAAGTTTGTCTTTGATGATGCTTGTTTAGAGGCTTTTGAGAAGCTTAAAACTTTACTCACTACTGCCCCGATAGTCCAGGCACCTAACTGGAACCTACCCTTTGAGATTATGTGTGATTCTTCAGATTATGCTATAGGCGTCTTTAGGACAACGAGAAAACAAATTACTTCATGTGATTTATTATGCTAGCAAAACTCTGAATGATGCCCAAATGAACTACACAACTACCGAGAAGGAACTTTTAGCCATCGTGTTTGCCTTGGATAAGTTTAGGTCCTACCTATTAGGTTCTAAGATCATAATCTATACAGATCATGCTGCTTTGAAATACCTTTTATCTAAGAAGGATACCAAACCTAGATTGATTAGATGGATCCTATTGTTACAGGAATTTTCCCCAGACATTAGAGACAAAAAGGGTGCAGAAAATGTAGTAGCAGACCACTTGTCTAGGCTAGTTGTTAGTTCCCCTAGTGATTCCCTTCCTATAAGGGATAGCTTTCCTGATGAACAATTGTTCTCTGTTTCCCAATCACCTTGGTATGCAAATATAGTGAATTATCTTGTTACTGGTCGAACCCCTCAACATTGGGGTAAGCAAGATCGTTCTAAGTTTTTAGCCGAGGTTAAGCATTTCTTTTGGGACGATCCTTATCTGTTTAAGTATTGTCCGGACCAGATTATTAGGAGATGTGTATCTGAGAGTGACCAGTCTAGTATTATCTCCTTTTGTCATGAACATGCATGTGGGGGTCATTTTAGTGCTAAGAATACTGCTGCTAAGATTTTGCAGTGTGGATTTTACTGGCCTTCGTTGTTTAAAGATTTCCATAGTCATTGTGTTTCTTGTGAGCCTTGCCAGAAGTTAGGAACCATTTCCCGTAGAAATATGATGCCTTTGAACCCTATTTTAGTGATTGAGGTCTTTGATGTGTGGGGCATTGATTTTATGGGTCCATTTCCTGTTTCGTTTGGTTATCTTTACATACTTGTCGCTGTAGACTATGTGTCTAAGTGGGTTGAGGCGGTTCCGTATAAAACGAATGACCACAGGGTCGTAATCCAGTTTTTGAAAGAGAATATACTTACACATTTTGGTACGCCACGAGCTATAATTAGTGATGGAGGTTCACACTTTTGTAATAGAATGTTTGCTCTTTTAATGAAACAATATGGTGTTACCCATAAAGTAGCAACCCCATATCACCCTCAGACTAGTGGTCATGTAGAAGTTTCCAATAGGGAAATTAAACGCGTTCTAGAGAAAACATTTAATCCAAATAGGAAAGACTAGTCGTCGAGGCTTACTGATGCCTTATGGGCTTACCGTACTGCGTTTAAGACACCCATTGGAATGTCACCTTATCGTTTAGTGTTTGGAAAGGCATGTCACCTGCCTGTTGAGTTAGAGCATCGAGCCTATTGGGATATTAAGAACTTAAACTTTTCACTTGACAAGGCAGGAGCTCAAAGAAAGCTCCAGCTCAACGAGTTGGACGCGATTCGTAGAGATGCATACGATAGTGCTAAGGAGTATAAGAACAAAATGAAACTTGTGCATGATGGGAATATTTTACGAAAGTCATTTTCTCCAGGTCAAAAAGTTCTTCTGTATGACACTCGTTTGCATCTATTCCCCGGGAAGTTGCGCTCTCGGTGGACCGGTCCTTTTGTGGTCCGTACTGTTTTTCCTCATGGCGCTGTTGAGATTGAGACACCAGATGGTAGTATTTCTTCGAAGGTTAACGGTCAGCGATTGAAGCCATTTTTAGAGCCTTTTCCTACAGGTGATGTTGAGGAGGTCCCTCTGGAGGACCCTGTTTACCTTGATTGACCATCGAGGCGATTTTGTATGTTGTATAATATTTTTGTAGGTTTTTGGTTACACTTCACCCAGGTACTATCTTTCCGACTTCTCTCTTTACTATTTCCTCATGTTACTTATATTTTTGGTATTGTTCTTTGATTAGAAACATTGAGGACAATATTAGATTTAAGTTTAGGGGTGGGGTAGAACTTTTTGTTACCTTTTCGTTGCAATAAATAAACTCCAGAGCCTAGAAATTTATCCCTATTAAGGATGGCACTAACCAATCTAAGTGGATGGAAGAATTTTGGTTGTAGGAGTTGAGGAACCAATCTGACTAGATGGCAACATCTAAAGAGTCTATTCATAAAAGCACAGAGGTCAGATGTTAGAAATAACATGATAGTTTCACCATATCTCGTTGAGTCCTTTTCACTTCTGTTTTTATTCATACCGGTATCTCAGTCCATCAGACCAACTGGAATAAATTCAATAAAGTCGACCACTGGAACCCTTGTATATGCCAGTTGTGTTGACCTAGAGTTAGGATTATCGACCACTGGTACCCTTGTATATGCCAGTGTGTTGATATTAGTCAGACTGGTATCTCAGTCCATTAGGATAGGTTCATTTTGGCGGAGGCCTTCAAACAGATATGAGAAACACCGTTCACTTAGTAAACATCAAAACCATATATGTTTTTCTATAGCCATCTTCTTTATCTATCCATGTGATTAGTTTTGACTCTGGATATTGATGTCCATAGTGCGATTATCTGAGTAGAGCTATGTCACTTCATATGAATTTTAGTATGCTTGAGTGCAAACTCGTGTACAACAATTGGAATTTCGCATCAGGGTACTTCCTCTTGTAGTCAATAAGTATGCCAACCAAGGAGATTCTTTAGTGCCTTCCAAGGTTCTGTGTAGATAGCTAGGGTCTGAAGTATAAAGGTTTTGTGGGTATACCTCTGGTAAGCCCTCCGGAGACAACACTCCGCCACTAGGGACACCTAGAGGTTTAAAGGCTTATTGCATACGCTAAATGCAATCGACGATGCATGCGACAGTGAGTTAGGATTTTATTTCTATTTTATTTTTGCTCGAGGACTAGCAAATAATAGGTTTTGGGGTGTTTGATAGACACATTTTTGTGTCCGATTTGTCTCGATTCTATATATTGTTAAGGCTCATTTTTGTACTTATTATGGTGTTTTATTTATTTGTAGGTATTTTTGGCCAATAAACATTTTTGGAAAAAATTGGCTCGAAAAGTTGTCGGAAAGCACCCGGAGGACATTTGCTATCCAGACTCTCACTTTGGATAAGGGGTAACCTAATTACTAAGGGGCATCCCATTTCCAGGCAGTTGCTAATCGCACCCTTACCTTGGATAAAGGGCAACCATCTTCAACATTTCAAAAACCAGGTTTTGGCGGGAAAATAGGTGCAGTGAAGAACAGTTTTGGCAATCGTGATTTGGAGGAGTTTGAGATCGATTAAACCTCTGATTTTCATAGGATAGACTCCTTATGGGTCTAGGAATCTGATATGGGTGTTTAAATTGATTAGACTGGGCTCAATCAACGGATTTTTCTCACAACAGAAAATATGGAAAGTCACGTGTGTGACCTGTTTTAGGGAATTTTAGAGAGATTAAAGTGTTGTAAACTTTCCCAAAGATTTGTATCTATCTAAGGAAGAGTTTAGAATAAAAAGGAAAGCTCAGAAACGCGTAGAAATTCTAAAACAAGAAATTGCCGCAACTTGGCCGTGAAGAGAAAGAAAGAGATTTTAGAAGATTTGGGAGAGATTTAATCGGTATTTTTGATATAAATAGATGTCTTGGGTCATATAGAAGAGGTGTCGAGAGTTTGGGAACCTAAGGAGAGCCAGAGAAGAAGAAATCAGAGCTTTACCAAACTCTGTTTCTGCTGCTGCTGCTGCTGAAGAGGAAGAACACGAAGAACATTGACGCACGGGAAACAGTCGCAGAACAGTGTCGTTGTTTAACAGCTGAAGAACATTAAGTTGTGCAGGGCCGTCGTATTCTAGGGTCTTAAAATCAGCGACAAAGCAACAGTAATTACAACAGTTTTCTGTAACAGTTCCATTGTAACAGCTGTTTTGCAACACCAATACACTGTTGCAAACAGTCTGTGTTATTACTTTTCACTCTTTTAATCATCTTTTGAGCAACAAACACATATTTTGAGATCATGATTAATATGAGGAGCTAAACCCCATTGCTGAGGCGATAGAGGAAGCTATTTTTCCAACAAAAAGTGGTATATTCTATTTTATCTTTTTATTTGCAATAATTATATGATTATTTGCCTTGAACTATTATTGAATATGATTTTTATTTGAGTGATTGTGATCTATTTTGATGGAGTATGCTTAGTTTTAAGACTTTTGATACTTCATACTTGGTATTTACAATTACTACTTTTGAAAATCTACTTGTTGCAATATTTTAGAATCAAATTAAACGAGAAAATTGCATAAATATAAGTATTGGTTTAATCACTTTGAACTTGGAAAATAGTGGAATCTTAGCCTCAGTGTTTCTTTTAGTATTGATATCATCTTTGATTGAGTTTGCTATAAGTTTTAGTGAGTTTTCTATTTTAATATTAGAATTTAATTCTAATTAATATCCTTCACAAATCTGAGAATCGAACCACTTTTACCACTATCTACAAATCAAATCATCTATAATCTCCCAAACTCTCCGTAAAACTTCTATGATATTCCAGCACCTATTTATAACCCAGCAACAACAAAATCTCATGTAATAACTTCATATAATTCTCCATTATTCTTCACGTCCAGTTTAAGAAATAATTCAGATTTTTGATCTCTACACGCGTTCTGAAGCTTCCAAATTGCCATATTTAACTCCTTCACACTCCAAATAGTTGTTAGGGTCTTCCAAACACGTGCAAACTCCTCTGCTGCTCGCGCATATCCCGTGATATCCTCTTCCGAGAATAAACTCCCCTGTTTTCTTCTCGCGAGTTATCTAGCCAAATTTAGCCAATTAAATCACTCATGATAGTTTTGTTGGGACATATCACAACTACCCAACAAATTTCAGCCCTTTAATCGACCCAGAACTCCTTCAAATTTCGATCGAAAATTACACAGTTCTGTTTTTTTATTTTCCCGCAAAAATGAAATTCAAAAGGAGAAGATGGGTGCTAAGGATGAATTTGGGCTACGCATAACCTTGGGTGCCCCTTAGCCAAATCTGGGGTCCGTATTCTCCGGGGGTCCAAATAGCACTTTTTGAGCAACTTTTTCCACACAAGTGTATTTCTCCAAAAACACATACACAAACATAAAAACACCATAATTAGTACAAAATCAAGCACTAGTAATAAAGACACTGAGGAAAATTCATACACAAAAGTGTGTCTATCAAATACCCCCAAACTTATTATTTGCTAGTCCTCGAGCAAATCTAATATAAAATGACTACACTTAGCACGTGCAGCAAGCCGTTAAACCGCTAGGTGGCCCTAGCGGCGGAGTGTTGTCTCCGGAGGGTTTACCAGAGGTGTACCCACAAAACCTTTACTCTAGACCCTATCTATCTACGCAGAACCTTGGAAGGCACTAAAAAATCTCCTTGGTTGGCATACAATCATTGACTATAGGAGGAAGTACCCTGATGCGAAATTCCAATTGTTGTACACGAGTTTGCACCCAGCATACTAAAATTCATATATAAGTGATATAGCTCTACTCAGATAGTTTCTAGACATCATAACCGGAGTCAACCAATCACATGGAAAGATTAAGAAGATGGATAAAGAGAAAAAAATATATGGTTTAAAGTGAACGGTGTTTCCCATATCTGTCTAAAGGCCTTTGCCAAGATGAACCTATCCTAATGGACTGAGATACCGGTCTGACTAATATCAACACAACTGGCATATACAAGGGGACCAGTGGTTGATAAACCTAACTCTAGGTCAACACAACTGACATATACAAGGGCACCAGTGGCCGACTTTATTGAATTTCTTCCGGTTGGTCTGATGGTCTGGTCTCAATTTTATTTTTTTATTTTTTTATTTTTTTGTATCTCAATCATTCTATTTCATCCTAGCAATGGTAAAAACTTGAATCGTGTGCCCCACCAAATCACTTAAAAAATAAAAACAGAAGGATTAGGATTCAACGAGATATGGCGAAACTAACATTTTTTTTTAAAATTCTAACACCTGAGCTCAATGCTTTTATGACTAGACTCTTTAGATGTTCTATCTAATCAGATTGGTTAGTGCCAACCTTAATAAGCCTAAATTTCTAGGCTCTGGAGTTTATTTATTGTAACTAATAGCTAACAAAAAGTTTCTTCCCCACCCCCAAACTTAAATCTAACATTGTCCTCAATGTTTCTAATGAAAGAGCAATACCAAAAAGTAAGGTAACATGAGGAATCAATAAAGAGAGAAGTCGGAAAGATAGTACTTGGGTGAAGAAAGAAATCAAAAACTAATATACAACATACAATCGCCTCGATGGTCAATCAAGGGTAAACAGGGTCCTCCATAGGGACCTCCTCAATATCACCTGCAGGAAAGGGCTCTAAAAATGGTTTCAATCTCTGACCGTTAACCTTCGAAGAACTACTGCCATCCGGTGTCTCGATCTCAACAGCTGCATGAGGAAAGACAGTGCGAACAATAAAAGGACCCGTCCGCCGAGAACGCAACTTCCCAGGGAAAAGATGCAAGCGGGTATCATACAGAAGAACTTTTTGACCTGGAGAAAATGACTTCTTAAAATATTCTATCATGCACAAGTTTCATTTTGTTCTTATACTCCTTCGCACTATCGTAAGCATCTATACGATCTCTTCCAACTCATTGAGCTGGAGTTTCCTATGGGCTCCTGCCTTGTCAAGTGAAAAATTTAGCTGCTTAACAGCCCAATAAGCTCTATGTTCTAACTCAACAGGTATATGACATGCCTTTCCATACACAAGCCGATAAGGCGACATTCCAATGGGGGTCTTAAACGCAGTACGGTAAGCCCATAAGGCATCAGTAAGCCTAGACGACCAGTCTTTCCGATTAGGATTAACTGTTTTCTCTAATATACGCTTTATCTCCCTATTGGAAACCTCTACTGACCACTAGTCTGTGGATGATAGGGGTAGCTACCTTATGTGTAATACCATATTTCTTCATCAAAAGCCTAAAAGGTCCATTACAAAAGTGCGACCCTCCATCACTAATTATAGCTCGCGGTGTACCAAAACGTGTAAGTATATTATTTTTCAAGAACTCAATCACAACCCTATGGTCATTGGTTTTACACGCAACCGCCTCAATCCACTTAGAGACATAGTCTACACGACAAGGATGTAAAGGTTACCAAAAGAATTAGGAAACGGACCCATAAAGTCAATACCACACATCAAAGACCTCAACAACTAAAATAGGGTTCAAGGGCATCATGTTCCTACGGGAAATGGTTCCTAATTTCTGGCAACGCTCACAAGTAACACAGTGACTAGGGAGTCTTTAAACAACGAAGGCCAATAGAATCCACACTGCAATATCTTAGCAGCAGTCTTCTTAGCACTAAAGTGACCCCCACAAGCATGATCATGACAAAAGGAAATAATACTGGACTGGTCACTCTCAGGTATACATCTCCTAATAATCTGGTCTGGACAATACTTAAACAAATAAGGATCATCCCAAAAGAAGTGCTTCACCTCGGCTAAAAACCTAGAACGATCTTGTTTACCCCAATGTTGGGGCATTCGACCAGTAACAAGATAATTCACTATATTCGCATACCAAGGTGCTTGGGTAACAAAGAACAGTTGTTCATCAGGAAAACTATCCCTAACAGGAGGAGAATCATTAAGGGTATCCACAACAAGCCTAGACAAGTGGTCTGCTACTATATTTTCTGCACCTTTTTTTATCTCTAATGTCTAAGGAAAATTCCTGCAACAATAGGATCCATCTAATCAATCTAGGTTTAGTATCCTTCTTGGAAAGAAGATACTTCAAAGCAGCATGATCAGTAAAGATTATGACCTTAGAACCTAAGAGGTAGGATCTAAACTTGTCTAAGGCAAACACAATAGCTAATAGTTCCTTCTCCGTAGTGGTATAGTTCAACTGGGCATCATTCAGAGTTTTGCTAGCATAGTAAATCACATGAAGTAACTTATTTCTCGCTGACCTAGCACAACACCAATAGCATAATCTGAAGCATCACACATGATCTCAAAGGGTAGGTTCCAGTTGGGTGCCTGGACTATGGGGGCGGTAGTGAGTAAATTCTTAAGCTTCTCAAAAGCCTCTAAACAAGCATCATCAAAGACAAACTTAACGTCTTTTGCAAGCAAATTGCAAAGAGGTCTAGAAATAAGCTAAAATCCTTAATGAATCGACGATAAAAACCTGCATGCCCTAAGAATGACCTAATATCTCTTACGGTTTTTGGGACCTGTAAAGTTTTAATGAGGTCAACTTTGGCTCTATCTACCTCTATACCCTTCGAAGATACGATATGCCCTAGAACAATTCCTGAACGAACCATGAAGTGACATTTCTCCCAATTAAGCACTAAATTCTTTTCCTTACACCTAGTCAAAACTAATGACAAATGATGCAAGCACTCATCGAAAGACGAACCAAACACTGAAAAATCATCCATAAAGACCTCTAAGAACCGTTCTACCATGTCAGAAAATATGCTCAACATACAACGCTGAAAGGTCGCAGGGGCATTACATACCGGCATGCGTCTATACGCAAAGGTACCAAAGGGACAGGTAAAAGTGGTTTTCTCTTGGTCTTCTGGGGCATAACAACCTGATTATAACCGCAGTATCCATCTAAAAAGCAATAATGGCTACGTCCAGCTAATCTCTCTAGCATTTGGTCGATGAAGGGAAGGGGAAAGTGGTCCTTCCTAGTGACCTTGTTCAATTTCCTATAGTCAATACAGACACGCCAACCCGTGGTCACCCGGGTTGGGATTAAATCATTGTTATCATTCTGGATTACAGTAATACCGGATTTCTTGGGAACAACCTGAACGGGGCTGACCCACTTACTGTCTGAAATGGGGTAGATAATGCCTGCATCTAACAGCTTAAGAACCTCGGTTCGAACTACTTCTTTCATATTAGGGTTCAGTCGACGTTGCATCTCCCTAGAAGGTTTGGTGTCACTCTCTAAATAGATATGATGCATACAATCAGTAGGACTTATACCCTTAATGTCTGCTATGGTCCACCCTAAAGCTTCCTTGTTATTCTGAAGGACGTCACTAGCCTACTTTCCTGATCACTATCCAAGTCGGATGCTATAATCACAGGTAAAGTTTCAGATGGGCCTAAAAACACATACTTCAGGGAATCTGGTAATGGTTTAAGGTCCAACTTAGGAGGCTTTTCTAACGAAGGAACTAGGGTAGACTCAGAAACGGGTAGAGGTTCGAACTTAGGTTTCCAGCCATTACTAGTGTCTATCAAAGGGGTTGAATCTAACAAAGCATTCACCTCATTAATCACATCGTCATCATCAAAATCAATCCCAAAGTGGGCTAGGCATTTCTCTAATGGATCTTCTAACAAAGTGTTTGGTAATGACTCCTCGACTAATGTTCCTATCATGTTCACCTCTTCTATGCGAGTCATCTAGTTCAGAGGGTAGCTTACTAATATTAAAAATGTTCAGCTCAATAGTCATATTACCAAAAGACAAATTCATAATACCATTTCGACAGTTAATGATCGCATTGGATGTAGCTAAAAACGGGCGACCTAAAATCACTGGTATTTGGTTCTCTGGGTCAGGGACAGGTTGGGTATCTAGGATAACAAAATCCACTGGATAAATAAACTTGTCGACCTCAATAAGAACGTCCTCGATCACACCACGAGGAATTTTAACGGACCTATCAGCTAACTGAAGTGTCATCTGGGTAGGTTTCATCTCACCAAGTCCTAGCTTAAGGTACACATGGTATGGCAGTAAGTTCACACTGGCTCCTAAGTCAAGCAAAGCTTTCTCGACACGGTATTTACCTATTGTGCAAGAAATAGTAGGGGACCCTGGGTCTTTATACTTAGGAGTAGTGGTATTCTGAATAATAGAACTCACATGACTAGCTAGGAAGGCTTTCTTCTGGACACTAAGTTTTCGCTTTCGCGTACACATATCCTTAAGAAACTTGGCATAAGCGGGAATCTGCTTAATCGCATCTAACAATGGGAGGTTGATAGTAACCTGCTTAAAAACCTCCAATATATCATTAAAGTTGGACTCCCTCTTAGTTGGAACTAGCAGCTGGTGGGGGAACGCTCTGGGAACAAAGCCGGGCTCAGCATGACCCTCATTGGTCTCTTTGGAGACTCTATCAGTCTCCTCATTTTCTGGCTCAGAAGGGTGAACTACAACATGTTCACTATCAGGCATGGCAACCTTATTGTCAACTTTCTTTCCACTCCTAAGGGTTGTTATAGAATTCACATGATTGTACGATTTCTCTCCTTTAGGGTTAGGATCAGTTTGACTAGGGAATCTTCCATCTTCTCTTTCACTAAGAAACTTAGCTATTTGGCCGACTTGAAGTTCTAAGTTAGCAAGAGACTGGGAATTATTCTTAAAATTCTGCCTGGTTTCTTCTTGAAAACCAGTGGTTCTTTGATAACATCTCATGGTTCTTTGCTAACATAGTAAGGGTTTCTTCTAAGGTGGAGATCTTTTTCTCATTCTGAAACTGGGGTTGACCTGAAGAGTTCTTAGCATAACCAAAACCTGGGGGAGGCTGAGAATTACTAGACTGTCCTTGATTCTGACCCTTAGACCAAGAAAAATTAGGATGGTTTCTCCAACCAGGGTTGTAAGTCTCTGAGTATGGGTCAAACTTCTGACGGTTCTCAAACCTAGCATTGTTATAGACAGCATGGGCTTGCTCTTCACTAACCTGACCTTCCCAAAACGAGTTATTTGGTTCTACTCCACAACTAAACACTTGAGAGGCTCTAAACCTATCATCAGGTTCAACAAGAGACTTATGTTTAGGATGATTCAATTCCAAAGCTTCTAACCTTCTAGACAAGGCAGCAAACTTAGCATCAGACCCGAAGCTTGTATCTACCACATTGGTGCTACTTCTATTGACCAAGAGTCTTTTGGGGGGTTCAACAAAAGACTCCCACTATTGGGATTTTTCAGCGACAGCTCCTAAGAAGGTAAAAGCATCATCAACACTTTTACTAGTGAACTCACCAGTGCACATAGACTTAACCATGGCTTTGGTTGAATAGTCTAAACCATCATAAATAATCTCTACGAGTTTCATCTTATCAAATCCATGGTGAGGACACTGGGATATGATATCATTGAATCTCTCTAAAAACCTATAAAGAGACTCTCCCTCTTGTTGCACACTGGCACTAATTTTCTACCTAACATACGCAGTTTTATGCTTAGGGTAGAATTTCATTTAGAAATCAGCAATAAGTTCCTGCCATGTTTCAATGGATTCATATGGTAGGTTGTTTAGCCAGGTCTTGGAATTATCTCTCAAGGAAAAGGGAAACATCTTAAGTTTCAAGACTCCATCAGTAAGGTCTTTTATTCTAATTGTCCCACAAATTTCCTCAAAGTCCCTAATATGAAAATAAGGGTTCTCATCATCTTTCCCTAAGAATATAGGGATCATCTGAAGAATACTAGGTTTTATCTCGAAATTAGCCGTAGTGGCTGGCAATTTAATGCACGAGGCTCGGGTGGACCTAGTTGGGAACATGTAATCTTTCAAAGTTACCATCGCTGGTACAACTGAAGTACTAGGGGTATTTTCCTCAAAAATAGACAGATTCTCAAAACTGAAGTTTCCAAAAACAAGGCTCTCAAAAGAAGAGTCTTCGAGCTCGCCGCCTTCACAAGAAGAACTACTAGGTTTGTCACTAATCAAACGACCTAGAGTGTTTCTTTTCCAAGCCCGCTCTTTAATAACCTTGGGCATACACTAGAAAAACAAAAGAAAAAGAAAGAAATCCTAAAAGGAAGGGCAGTTCTATGCAAACACAAACAAGGCTGACTCCACCACAACAAACCTACTTATTTCTAGCAAACAAAAAGCATGATGGCTCCACTTAGATTGTTTCTAGACCAGCTTCTAATCCTTCGAAAGGGAATTCGTTACAATTTAAGCAAACCCCTCTGGAATCAATCCGAGTTTAAGTAAGTAGAATCGAGACGAGGGAAGCTCAGTGGAGCTTTGATACCCAAGGCTTCACCGGCGTTACAAGGCGGCGTATTCAACTCGCAGAAACCATCATGAACTTTGAAGCATGCTTAAAAGAGTAACCAATATTTTTCTAATGACTTTCCTATTAATCTCGTTACCTATAGGTATCGTTCTAGTCAAATTTTAGGCTTAGGTCCGCGTTTGGTTTTGTTCTCCTAAGGTGGGCAAGAAGGGAACGGTGATGAAATCCGAACCCTTATCTTGTATGGACAGTCCTTGCCTTTTACTAGGAAATTAAATCAGCCGTTTTCAAATCCTCAGCATATATGCAAACGAATGAATATAATAACTCGCTAACAGGGGATTCGCGAGTGTTCGACAAACTTACCTCCCGTACCAGACGGGGGATGAATCGCTGAAGTCGACTCGGGCCATGACTCCTATGTCATGTACGAACCCGAGGGGCCGAAGCGATATCGTCATCGCCGTCCTTCTCTGCAAACAATTGATATTTAAACTACCCTTCCGTAGGGTTTAAAAAAAATAAAGTCCCAAAGTCCACAGTCCAAAGATAAAGTGCAAAAGAAAAAGATAATCTAAAAAAATATATAAAGAAATTTTTTTGTCTCTCTCTCTTTTAATTAATTTTTATTCTTCTTTTGTTTCGCTCCTTTCACTTTGCTTTTACTCCAAATCTTTAAATATTCACCAAAAACTTTGGCAAATTTTTCTTTCGCTCCAAAATCCAAAATCTGTAAGGAAAAGACAAAAACCCAGAAACGTAAAGAAGAATAAATAAAAACCTAAAAAAAAATCTAAAAACTCTAGCCTGAAGACAAGTCCGCGTCGGCGGCGCCAAAAATTGATGTGAATTTAAAGTATTTCCAAAATCAGATTCCCAAAATATCAAACGTTAGTCGCAAGTATAACGCATCAAGAGTCTAAAACTAAGCATGCATCATCAAGAGAAAACACATTTCATTAATATGAATCATTTAATTTATTTTTTATCAATGCAATTGATCATATAAAAATATTGCATAAGTTTATAAAATAAATATTACCACATAATTCTTGAGAGAATGGTTTCCTCCGTCGTCCCAAGGATTGGGTTTGACTCATCATTAGGAAAACACGCTCAAAATTCATTGTTTATTGCTCAAAGGTGGTGTACAAATGATGAAATGGGAGAAACAATGATAAAACCGGGTTTGTAACAGTTATATGTATTACAAACTGAAAAGAACGTAGAACGGTACTGTCGTTGATTCTCAACCCACGGCTATGTGTCGTTTCCATTGTTGAAAAACGACTGTCTTGGATGGTATGTTCTTCGCGTTCTTTAAATGAGTAGCAGCAGAAATATATTTCTGGAACTTGATTTTCTCGACTCTGTGATGCTCTATAATATCCTAAACTCTCCGTAAAACTTGTATGATATTCCAGCACTTATTTATAACCCAACAACAGCGAAATCTCACGTAATAACTTCATATAATTCTCCATTATTCTTCATGGCCAGTTTAGGAAATAATTCAGATTTTTGATCTCTACACGCGTTCTGAAGCTTCCAAATTTCCATATTTAACTCCTTCATACTCCAAATAGTTGTTAGGGTCTTCCAAACACATGCAAACTCCTCTGCTGCTCGCGCAAATCCCGTGATATCCTCTTCCGAGAATAAACTCCCCTGTTTTCTTCTCGCGAGTTATCTAGCCAAATTTAGCCAATTAAATCACTCATGATAGTTTTGTTGGGACATATCACAAATACCCAACAAATTTCAGCCCTTTAATCGACTCAGAACTCCTTCAAATTTCGATCGAAAATTACACAGTTCTGTTTTTTTATTTTCCCGCCAAAATGAAATTCAAAAGAAGAAGATGGGTGCTAAGGATGAATTTGGGTGCTGAGGATGAATTTGGGCTAGGCATAAACTTGGGTGCCCCTTAGCCAAATCTGGGGTCTGTATAGCAAATGTCCACCAGGGGTCCAAATAACACTTTTTGAGCAAATTTTTCCACACAAGTGTATTTCCCCCAAAACACCTACACAAACATAAAAACACCATAATAAGTACAAAATCAAGCACTAGCGATAGAGACACTGAGGACAATTCAGACACAAAAGTGTGTCTATCACGTCACAACCATATTTCTTGAAGGAATCAAAAAGATTAATAGTTTCACTAGAAACCATTTCACTCAAATCTTTTAGAATATTAACCTGAGATCCAGTTTTGAGGATGCATCTTTTAGTATTAGTTCTTCAGAAAAGATGAGTACATATACTAATAGATTTGAACACAAACCAAATATAAATATCATCCTTAAATAATTAAGTCCGATCATATCCGAAAATAAATACGTTTCTTATGTGTATCCATTCTTTTTATGAAAGATAAAATCTTATTTACTTTCATGCTTATGAAAATAAAGATATAAAGAGAAAAGATATCCTTTGGAAGAAAAATTAGCTTCAAAAATGTAGAGTAAAAAAACTCATCATGTTTACAAAAGTTATTGTAAGATAACTTTTCTACACAGTAAGAATAGTGAAATATCCTTAAGTAGATTGTGTTTTTTCTCTATGTTAAATAAGAGAAATTAACATGATTCTATATGTCCAGACACTTGTGCTTCCTTACATCAAAATAATGGGCATTATAAGGATGCACATTCCAACACTTTAGTCGGTGTTGGGGTGGGTGAATATATCTCACCAAGCTCTGCTGGAGTGGAATTTTTCTTTTCTTTATGAAGATGACCTTGAATCATTGTACGATTTTTTGAAGAGGATGCATCATCTTTTTCATCATGTTTATTCGGAGTGGATAAATTCATGATGATTTTCTGAGCACAAAATGGTAGTTCTTTTTTGTTTGTGCTCTCATTTTTTTTTTCCAGAATTCTTACAAATAGAAGAATTTTTGATTCAAGACCTTCAATACGCATGTTCAAGATGTTGAATCCTTGTTGAAAATGTCTTTCTAAAGATCTTCCAAAAGATACCTCTTGACAAGATTCTGTAAGAATTTCTCTTTCAAGAATTTTATTCTTTACTCTTGAACAACTCAGCAATAGTGTAAGTTTTTCACACTCCAAAGTTTTTTGAATTACTTCTTTATACAAAGCAAATTTTTGCTCCGAATAACTTGTAAGATTATTTTGTAGGATGAGTGTTTCTCGCTTTATTTCACAAATTCTTACATTTAATTGAACAATAAGTTCTAAGACATCTTGCAGACAATTAATGGTTTTTCCTATTTCTAAAAACACTTTGAATTTATTGAGAAAGCTCTGCAATTCAAACAAATTTTCAGGATTAGAGCATGATGGAGAATTCGACTCTTCCATACGAACTTAAAAAGTAGTAACATAATATTTTTCACCATTAACTCAAATAGGACCCAAAAAAGGTTTTGAATAAGGCACTTATACCTTATGTTTTGGATGCATCATTTTCTTGTCATGAGTACAGTGTTTAATCAAGAGTTAACTAGATAAACACTGTTAAAAATCTTAAAGAAAAAGCAATTATCAATTCTGATTCTAAAGCTACCATTAGAGCATTCATGAAGAGTAAGATACCTTGGTTTGTATGGAATAGATAGAGATTTATCTGCAGGAAGATCAAAGCCATTCACTTCAATCATGTTTATAGAGAAGTAAATTTCTTTGCTGATTTTTTTTTGCTAAGAAAGGTGTTTATCTCTCAAAAGGTCAAGTACTAAAATTTGAGACCAGACCCCCTAATATGCACATAATGAAATTCCCAGACACAATCTACTATATATTTGATTAGTCTAGGTAGAATTGTTATATTATCTTATGCAGGGCTATTGATAGAGATTAATCATTTATTCCCAGATGCGTTGACATTCCCGTTTTTTTCATTCTAGTTCTAGTTATTGACATGGGTCACTTGATGCTGCTTGTTCTTTTTTTCCTTTAAGCCTGGGACATGTTGTCCACTTTGGTTGTTTTATTTTCTTTCTGTGTTGATTGATCTTTGTAATGCTTATTCTGTGATCAATAAAAAAATTTGTTTGGTTGAAAAAAAAAAGGATAAACACTTTGTACATGATCTTGACAAAGAAGGATTATTGATGAGCGATTAATTCTTACATATTTCCTACCCAAAATATATATTGTTAGTGCTTAGTTTGGTATTTATTGTGTTTTTGTAGGTAAATGAATAAAATGGGATCTTCCAAGAAAATCAGCTAAAACTAGGATTCCACGAAGAAAATATGGACTACGAAGTACATGGGTCATGGATACTTTTGGATCTAAATGGGATAGGCCCAATTTACGTTAGTGCAGGAGATGATGGGATGAAGTTGGTTTAAGAAATTAACATGCTCGGGCATTTTGGTCTCGTGGATTTTAGGATGAAGTACTTGGTGATTAGTTCTCGAAGGATTTAGGAGGTATCACGTAAAATGAAAAATCCCACTCAATAATTAATGTACGAGGTATGTCGACATGGTAGAGGAAGAAAGGAAACTAAATATCTTTTGCAACTAAAGAAGATTGATTTTGAGCATAATATATACTTCACCACATTAATACATGACATCTGTTTTGAAATTGAGATAATGACAAAATGAGTACTTACCTCGTACATAAGATCAGTATGTGCTCATATAATACTTTCTTTCCCATGAAAAGAAAAGCAAGTGGTCGGAAGTGTGGCGAGTCTTTATTAGGTGATATTGTGTATTCTTAGACAAGTGGAACACTCCCATTAGACATGACATGTTGAAGAGAATTAAAAGAGGAAGGTTAGATTTTGTTGAATTCTACATATTGATGTCGAGAACAGGAAGCCAGGGGGAGTGATTGGAGAGCCGGTGAGCCGGTAGCCAATTATGTGTCTGGTTACCAGAAGCCCTTTTTGATAGATTCTTTTAAAATCTTGATGTACGTTGATTGATTCATGTTTAGGTTTTTCTTTACCTTTATTACACTGACTCATGTTGTTAGAGCATAGCTCGGTTGAACCCACCAAGCGTTGGTATGTCAAGTATTGGTTGTCATATTTTAGTGAATCAAAACGCATCTAAGAGTCGCTTGATTATGTACTGGAGACAACTTCGTATAGGTTACACTAGAAAGTCTAGGAATATTGAGACGTACAAGTATTACTCGAAGACCTGAAGAACGTGAAGCAGTAACGAGCTACAACGACGACGACATCCTCCCTCTTGAGGTTAGTAATATAGACTTGAACTGTTTTATTCCTAACGTATCTTTCAAGTCGTGCTATATTGAAAACATAACTGCGAAGCTATGAATGAATATATTACTCTTGTAGTGAGACATGATCATATGTTCATAGTATTAAGGAATTAGACTACGAAGTATAACGCTTATCTTTTGAACTTCGTAGATATGACATCGACATAATCTTATGAATGTTGTTGTGATTATGGGAATGGGTAAAGGTGAAGATTTCATCCTAGGAAACAATGTTTTACATTTGTTTAAAGGAAATACATTCATGAACTTTTTTTATGAATCGAAAGGTAAATCGCTAGGCTTATTAGTATATCTATTCATTGCAAATCTTTAGATTACCAATATGTGTGAGATGGTAGAACCGATTGTAACTTTGTTATGTATCTTGGTATAACTAATCACAATGCATAACTTATGATTTGGTATGACTAGTTTTGTTTAAAGCAGTGTAATCGATCCTAAGTAATCACCTCATATGGTATGATCGATATTTGTAATTGGTGTGACCGATCACAAAAGAGTTGTGTAGTCGGTCCTTGTAATTGGTGTAACCAGTCCTAGTAATTGGTGTAACTGATCCTAGTGACTGATCACAAGCAATACCATGTATATATGGTAACCGATCCTGGTAATTGATGTAACCAATCCTGATAACTGATGTAACCGGTCCTGGTAACTTGTGTGACCAATCACAAGTGTTCCATAATAAGGTATAGCCGATCCCAGTGATTGGTAGAACCGTGATCTCATAGTTGTCTTGGAATACAAATGAACCAATTATAAACTTGTTTGGAAATGTGGTATAATCGATTCCAAGATTGTAAATATGAAAGAGGATTTACAAAGAAAAGATGTCAACATACTTTGAACATGAACAATAACTCTTATCTTTTATTGTTCAAGGATATTCCTTAAGTACTCAAGGAGATCATGTTCCGAAATAAATTAAGAATCTTTTAATTAAGGTTGTTAGTTTTATATGCTTTAATTCCAAGAAATTAGATGCATACTCCAGAGAACAAAAATTAGTAATGTGCATTTACTAATTGGAGATTTTATGTTGAGAGATTTCGGAAAATATTGGACAAAGCATTTACTGGAATTTTGAAAAGCGAATGCATTTATTGCAAATCTAGAGAATACTTTCGCTTTTGGAAATTCCTTGGTGTCCAAACATCCTTGGTCTATAAATATTCAAGTTTGCATTTCTAGCAAACTATCCTAAGAGCCAGGAAAACTTCATCTTTTTGTTGTTTCTAGTGAAGCCGACTATCCAGAGAGGAAATTACCCTAGTTAGGCGAAATCTCTTACGACCGCTCGTTCAAAGACTTATGTGGGATCAAGAAGGTCTACGACTACCATTGGTGGGAAACTAGATAATTGCAGTGTTATTAGTTTTCTATTTGATTTGATTAACTAACGGTTGTTGAAACTTTGATTGCACCTAGTTTATTTATTCTTGAGAATCTTCTCTTATGATATAAGATTTACCTAAACTAGATCGAAGTATCGACAAGATCTTTAGAACTGTTTGTAGATCTAAAGACATCTTGTGATAATCCATTGTTAACAGACTCCGTTATGTGTGTGATTGATCACAAGAGATTCAAATGGTGTTGTGCAGGTGTTTATTGAAGATTAAAGAAGATTTGAAGACAAAGAAGATTTCTTATTTGGTTTCTCATATCTTTGTGTTGGATAAACTTGATCGGCTGGGATCCAACTAGAATCGTATTTATTCGATTGATTAGTTGCGTGAGATCGGTATCACCTTATAGTTTCTTGTTGGAATCTATATTGATTGATTGAAAATCTAAACTCTGCTACTTCGGTAATTGTTGGATAGATTGATCTAACCAGGCAAAGGAGTTTATTAACTTAAACGGAAGAGTCTTTGCATATGACTTGAGATGTCTTCATCTGAAATAATCAATAGAGTTGTTACCAAATAGATTTGTTGTTCTTTTACTGTTTGGAATACGATCTCAAAGGAATTGTTCCAATGCGTGCACTCATCGAAGTCGGAAGCGCAGTGATAGTGAGGAAACTGAGTGAACTAGGGGTAGTTTCTTAATCTCAATTATACGAAGTTGGTTTATATTTAATATAGCGGCTTAATTCTGAGAGTATTCAATTTTTTACTTGGTCCGGGGTTTTTCTGCATTTGCAGTTTTCCTCGTTAACAAAATCTTGTTGTGTCTTTTACTTTTCTATTTCCTCAATTATAATTGTTTTATTATAATTAAAAGTAAAATACACAAACGTTAACTCCGTACATACTTGATAGTGATCCTATAGAGTTTGTGTTGGAACAATTGCTGAATTATGCCTGCAAAACAATCACAAAAAACAAAACAATGTTAATGATGAGTCGCGGACACAATGATAGTGATCCTAGGATGAAATCACACTTATATCCCATAACACAATCAATTTACAAGTTACATAGATTATGTTGATGTCGCATTTACGAAGTTCAAAAAATAAGTGTTATACTTCTAATTCAATATACTTCCTTCAAACTTTGATCATAATAATATGACCAAGTCTAATACTAGAGTTTCATAAATATATAACTTCGCATGTCATGTTTTCAATCATAAATGGTTTGAAAGATACCTTAGTAATGGAAACAAGTTCAAGTCAATATTACTAATCTCAAGTGGAAGGATGATGTCTTCATTGTAATCGTCACTTCTTCACATTCTTCAGGTCTTCAGAGTAATACTTGTAAGTCTCAACATTCCTAGATTTTCTAGTCTAACCTAAATGAATTTGACTCTAGTAATTAATCAAGCGACTCTAGATGGGTTTTGATAATAAAGTACGACAACCAACCTTGACATACCACCGCTTGGTGGTTCAACTGATTTATGCTCTAACAACAAGAACTCATGATTTTCAACCACCGTCAAAATCAAGATCAAAGAGAAAGAAAGAATATGTTGATAATCAAAGAAACCTGTGGTTTCTGCCAAAATAGGTAATACAATAGAACAAGTATACCGTTTGATTTATGATTTTTGGTTTTATCGATTTAAAAAAATGCAATATTCCAACTTGTATGATCCTACAGTACATATTAGTATGTACTGCTTAAACCCTTGTATGATCCTATAGTATATGTTGTGTATAATCCTATATGAAAACACTGGGGGTACCAAAATACACCACCAACTTTTTCGTAGGAAATCTATATAGACAAACTCAACACAACTCCAAGAGTAAAAACTCAATCAAGGAGTGTGTCTAGAGTTATAACTCTATCCCTCTTGTGATTATAACATTTACAGAACTGAATTTGTGAACCTAATTACATAGAGAGTTCTTGGACGGTACCAAAGATCAATCAAGTCTTATCCAACAAACTAGGTCAGACCTATCTACTGTGATTGATCAACATAAAAACTATGATATTTCAATCATAAAGATAAACAATATAATGCGGAAAAATAAATAACACAAACATTCAAAATTTTGTTAACAAGGAAACCGCAAATGCAGAAAAACCCCGGGACCTAGTCCATATTGATCCCCCAATATGTATTAAGTAGCTACAAACACTAGCCTACCACCAATTAACTTCGGTATGGAATGTATTCGAGCCCTAAAAGGAAACCCGCCGATTAAGGTATAGCCGCTCTCCATACGCCTCTTGATTCCCAGTAGGACTTTGCGCAATTAATTCCCTTAGATGACGTTACACCAATTAAAAGTTGGTTCAACTCAATTGAAGATTTTAAACCAAATCTGTAATACCCCGATATTCGACAGTGGTTGGACGAATGGATTATAAGTAATGGTATGTCCTTTCCTAACACCGAGGCCTTTTTAGCAGAATTGGCTCTAGAGTTGGCAGGGGCGGGAGTAATCAGGTGACCTCTAGGGAAGTTTCCGCTGGATTACCACAGCGATGCCCGTTGAAAATCCCACACTACCGGATAACCGCATTGACTAAGTGTGGACAGTACCATTGGAGGGATGGGTCATTACAAATGGTATTAGAGCCGACGAGGGGTCACCTGCCGAAGGCAGGAAGGTACGTTGTATGGAGTTGGTCCAGGTTGTCAGAGCACTGCTCGGTCGAACTCACATGCGTTGTTATATCAAGCATGTTTGTCAATGTTAGTGATCAAAACTATAAGTCTTGATTTCTAGTCTACTATTAGCTAAGTCTCGGACTAGGATAGAAAGTGTAGTTGAGCTTAAGAATCCATGGCGATCATCATACAAAGACGAAGAACTACTCAAGGAACTGGTGGAACTTCATCGACTAAAAGGTATGTGGAGACTTGAACTTATCTATCACTCAAAAGTCTATATACTCTATCTCCTATCTTGAAACAAAAGTCGTTTTGTTTATATAGACTTTGATTATACACATTTGTTATTTCGAGCCGAGTGTATCTCGCTTATCTATTTCTCGAAATATGTGTTGGAAATCTTTCGCTTTGGCTAAGTTCATCTTTACTAGTGACGAAAGTCATGATAAGTTTCAATCACTTGAAAACGGCTTTGACGAAAAATGGTTTGTGAACAACAACTATATAACGTCCTCTCAGAATGTTTCAATGATTGAAATAAGAGTTTAGATTATATAACCATTGTTGGATATAAGCATTGTGTGGTAACTCATACATGTATAAGTCCTTATTCCTTGAACCAAAGTATGCGTACTATGCTGCTTAGGAAAACCGCAACAGAGTCTGCGAACCCAGTCCACGTACTGTCGGAGGTTCTCTTTCCGAGAAAATATGCTGGAGTTTATGAATTATTTACAAACTTATTTCGGTTACTTAAGTACGCGTACAAGTACGCATACTTAAGTTGGTTATTTTCTAAAAACGATTATTCGTGAACTTAAACTTATATAAACTAAGGAATGCAAGTTTGCAAACCGTGTTTATAAAGTTCATGAATCGATTCGAGTGAATCAAATCTTTTTTGTTTCAATTTTTTCTATTATAAATATCTAAGCAATTGAACAACTCTCTAACTAGTTCATTTGAGTCATTTCAACTAGTTGTGGTAAAGAAGAATATGGTTGATATGAAAGTGCTCATATGGCTAACCATTTGGTTAACTACTGTTAAACCAACTAAATGTACATGTTTGGGTACGGTTACACAAACCTAGATAAACGTGCATTTCATTTGTGTGTAACAAGCTAAGTTTCAATCTAACTATTGAAAGATATTAGCTTGAATCTAATAAGGTTTTCAGCTAACGACGAATATTGAATACTTTGTTACTAAGCTAACATTGATTGCAAACCCTGATTTAAAAGACTATATAAGGGAGAACTCTAGCAACTGGGAAACCTAATCCCAAACCTCCTGTGTGATACTAGTTGTATTATCTAGAGTCGGTTCTCCTTTAACCTTAGGTTTCTACCGAGACCCTGTAGGTTAACGACTTGAAGACTTCATTGGGATTGTGAAGCCAGACTGATACTACTTTCTCGTAGTTGTGTGATCTGATCTTGTTGTTTCTATCGTACTAAGTACAATCGTAAGGATTGGCTTGAGATTGATTTCTCCAATAGGAAAGAAATAAAAGTAGTCACAAACATCTTCGTCTCATCGTTTGTGATTCCACAATATCTAGTTTCGCCATCATACGATTTAGATTATCGTGAGGTGATTGATAATACTGAGATGTTCTTCGGAAATATAAGTCTGGTTTATCAATTGGTTCCTGTTCACCTTGATTTATCAAAAGACGGAACAAAAACTCGTAGGTATTTCTGTGGGAGACATATTTATCTATTATCGTAGACTTTTCTGTTTGATATAGATTTGTTTATTAAAGTCTTTGACTTTGGGTCGTAGCAACTCTTAGTTGTGGGTGAGATCAGCTAAGGGAATCAAGTGTATAGTATCCTGCTGGGATCAGAGACGTAGGAGCGCAACTGTACCTTGGATCAGTGTGAGATTGATTGGGGTTCAACTACAGTCCAGACCGAAGTTAGTTTGTAGTAGGCTAATGTCTGTAGCGGATTAATACAGTGTGTGTTCAATCTGGACTAGGTCCCGGGGTTTTTCTGCATCTGCAGTTTCCTCGTTAACAAAACTTCTGGTGTCTGTGTTATTTCTTTGCTGCATTATATTTTGTTATATAATTGAAATATCACAGGTTGTGCATTTGAATCAATCAATTGGGAAATCCAACCTTTGGTTGTTGATTGAAATTGATTGATACTTGAACATTGGTCGTTGGTACCGTTCAAGTGATTTCTCTTGTATTCAGTTAGACTGGCAGATTTCTATTTGCTTGAGTAAGTATTGAATCTAGAAAGAGAGATATAACTCTTTGATATACTTTTATTAAGATTTAGTCTTATATAACTCTTTGATATACTTTTATTAAGATTTAGTCTGATTGTCTAGTTGATTCTCTTAAAAGTATATTGGAGTTAGTCCATACAGATTGCTAATTGAAATATTGGGTGTGGTTGTTAGACCCCCGCTTTTTCACAGGTGCTTCTCATGAGGGGCGGGGAACGTCGGAGATATGGGCTTGTATATGTATTTCGAAGCCGAGGACGGCTCCAATTTAAGGTGGTAGTATTGTAATACCCCGATATTCGGCAGTGGTTGGTCGAATGAAATATAAGTAATGATTTTTCCTTTCCTAACAGAGGCCTTTTCATCACAATTGGCTATAGATAGAGTTGGCAGAAAACTATATAGTTAAGCGTGCTCGGGTGAGAGTAATCCTGGGATGGGTGACCTCCCGAGAAGTTTTTCCTAGATTACTCAGCGATGCCCATTGAAAACCCCACACTGCCGGATAACCGCAGTGACTAAGTGGGGACAGTATCAGTGGAGGGACGAGTCATTACAAAATATTCCTCCCACAAATTAAGCCTATAATTGATTTCCTGATTTACAATATAAAAAGATGAACAGATCAAACAGGATCAAGGTGATGGAAGTCGATAACAACTTGACAAAGTCTGGGTATCCTTAAAATCCAGACTTATGCAACCCGAAGTGCATCCTAGATTATTATTCACCTCATAAGTATAAAACTTGTTGAATCACAAAGTTTGAGACGAAGAGAACTTTGTGATTTCTATATATATTGTTCAAGTGATAAATCAACAATCGAACAAGATCAGGATACTCAAGTTATCAAGATAAAATATAATTGGACCTAACTTCACGAATACCAATGAAATCATTGATAGTCGCTAAACCCTAAAAGGGTTTCTGGAGAGGAAGACTCTAGATACGAATATGACACACCAAAAAGTAGTGTCGGGATTCAAAGATCCCAGATGCTAAGAGTTCCCCTTATATATACATTTAAAGCATAGGTTGTTGTAGGTTTAAGCTAAGATATCTTTGGGACCAAGCAAAAAATATTCACCGTTAGATGAAAGCTTTGAAACTTATTCACATAAAAAAGATATACACTCTGGTTAGGTAAACCGTAACCGAACCGTGTACAAAGATTATGCTCAACATGGATAGCTGAAACTAGCCGGTTGAACTTAAAAGCTTAACACTCATTTTCATGAACAGAAAAACATTTATCTTGAGTCACAATCATTTTATCAAATAAGTCTAGTGTATTTATAGAGAGTTGCTCAAATGTAAATTATCTCATAGAAATAGTTTAACCGCAATTGAATCATAATCGACATAGTTGGTAAATGCACAAAATACAAATACTTGAGTCATTCGTGAATCGGCTGAGTCATGGTACGCGTACCGATTTGTAAACTTATGAGAAAAACCGAATTCCGAAGTCAACATAACTTTTTCAGTTCACGTACCGGTTTACAAACTTAAGAGCGAAACAGAATTCCGGAGTCGATAAAACTTTTTCAGTTCACGTACCAGTTTGCAAACTTTGGTGCAAATCCGAGTTGACATAACTTTTTCAGTTTGCGAACCAGTTTGGAAACCTCAAGACTTTACCGGTTCCGGAGTTCACAGAACCTTTTCAGTTTGCATACTGATTTGAGTACTAAACTTGTTCTAGAACATATAACTGTACTGGTCGCATACATGTTTGAATACTTTAACCTGGTACCCTTACCACAGTTCCAAAATGGTTTGCATAGGAATATGCATACCTATCCCGATCACGAAAAAACCATATTTTCCCATGATGTGCATGCATATGAGTATGCGTATCACACAAATCTTAAAGTAGATGTATAGCTACTCCGCCACGTGTACAAGTACATATAATACGGCTTCAGGCATATAACAATTATCTCAGTTTGTAAGACCGATAACACTGTCTTGTATTCCGAATATAATAGTTCTTTATTTCTCTAAATCAATTCGAAACATTCCCAAATAACATCAATGACACATATCATTGTTCTAGGCTATTTTCAAATGATAAATTTGAATCATGATTTGGTTCCGAACAATAAATTGTTCTCCACCGAAATTGATCAAGTATGAAATTTTTATCATTAAGCTTAGTCATTATATTTCGAGAAATTCATAACCTAAATAATTAGTTCTCGACTTGAAATTCTTGTCTATTCAAGCTAGACCAATTAGTTATGCGACAAACGTCTCAAGGATAGAAAAATGAATATAATTTGAGAAATAGATGGTTCAGTATTCACTTACCTTTTGTTGATGAAGTTCTCCAAAAGTGAATATAACTTGATATAGCAACACTTGTGAGTTCGAACAAGCAATTCTCTAACAATCTCCGGCCCAATTTGTCAATTTTAATGACAAAACTATTAATACATATAGATAACCAAAATAAAGCTTCGAGAACTCATCGACCCATGATGCCTTGATTTTCTTGGTTTCTTCAACTCTCATTGAACTCTTCGTTATTTCAAGTTGGAATGGTTCTGAACGTGTTTTTATCGTGCCTTCGGTATTCGATAAACTTGTTTTCCCAATAACTTCTTCTTCCGAATTCAGAATGACCTCATTCTTTTTGCATTCTCTTTGTAATTGAATTATCTTCAAGATGGTGATGATAAATACTTAGTTCTAATGAGTTAAGCTTGGTATTTGTCTAGTCTCTTGATTTTGAGCGCTTTTGTCCTTTTCACCGCACTTCTTCCACTTTTCTTCTACTTGGGCACTTGGATACTTAGATAACTTCTCTTCTTAGCACTCTGTAGATCCTTTTTGAATGAATCCCCAAATAGAGACAAATAAGAGAAAACAAGAGTAATAACAAGAATACATGTAAGAATAATAGCTAAAACAAGTATGGAATGGACACTAAAATCATATGAATTATTCTCTTATCAAATGTACAAGAAATCCCTTCACTATCAAGAACCTCTCTACCTAAGAATATATGGTCAACCAAAAGTCATAACCTTGACAAGGTCATCCACTCTTTAAAGGTGTAGCGTAAGGATATCATCACCTTTCTGTCTGTTAGGCGCCTGCAACACTATAAGAGGCCGAGATGCATCCCAAGCCTACCTAGAGAATAAAAATTCATCAACTAAAGAGAAGTGCGACTGGGGACTGCTCACTACATCCCATCCACGACAAAAATCAAATATTCAGGATATAACTCAAGAGACGTTGCTGGAAACATATTTGAAGACACCCAGGAGCCGCACTAGCTACATGATATCTCTTTCATCTACCTCTTCATTCTATGTGTTCTCCAAAGGACTTCTTCCGTATGAAGTTCCAATAATAGTACAATAAGCTTGTGTGCATATGAGTCATGGAAAGATACAACTTCATTCACTCAATGCTGGGTTTGGAAGGTAACCAAGTTACGGCTCAACAGCCTAGACGCAACAAAGGCTTCAACATCTATTCAAGTTCTTGTCCCAACCTTAACGCGACAAAAAACAACAACCATGGAGGGAGACTTAACCTTCCTGACCTTCCTTTGCAGATCAAATCCTAGAGGCATGGATTCATGGTAATACAATCAAACTGTGCACTTGGGGACCGTAGTCTCTTTCATTCTTAAAAGTTTAAACGCAGTCACTGCCTTCAACCAGAGGATCTGATCAACACCGGTATTAGCAACAAGACCATCCACTCACACCATCCTAACGAGGTAACATATCATCGGGGTTCACCTTAACATAGCTTTATCCCTCGTAGGAGGATAAATGTTAGGATACCACATCACAACCTGCTGAGGAACATAGAGTCGTAATGCTCTTAAAGTAGACTCCTAAGGAAGATACAAAATTATGGGGTGTCACGGACCCGTTCGACATGTATCCCCTTATCTAGTGAATAAACACTTCTTGGCTGTTTTACACTTAGGGATTTGATATTGTTAAGAAGCTTAGTTCAAAACTATTTCAACCAACGTGATTCTTAGAGCCAAGGAAGTGAAAGCCAATGTCAGTTCTGAAAAAAGCGAAGCATCATCAACAAAACCTTACATGTTGAATTTGGAATTCTCGAGGTGTTGTCATTAAGTCCTCTTATTCTTCAAGCAAGCTCTGGCAGACGGTACCCATAGTCGAGATATTCATCTCTCCTACCAAAGTTAACGAGGCATCCATAAACATCTCCAGCATACAATGAACATTCAACATACTTGACCATTTCAGATTTAGGCTTATTTCCCAACATATGGAATATGAACTTACAATAATTCACAATTTTCACCAGAAACATGGATAAGATAAGTTAGTATCATGCCCAATTTAGAAGTTTTCTATTACTTATAAGAAACTCCAAACCATGAGGCAATCAACACTTTTTTTATGATGTGGTTGGTCGTGAAGCTTGTCACGAGGTTGCCATACATGAAGTCATCCAAGGGACCGTTCACCGTGAAGTCCTAACTGTTAGAGCATTGCTCAGTTGAACCCACTAGCTTTGGTATGTCAAGCTAGTTTTCAAATTTAGTTGCCAAAACGCATTCTTGATTTAGTATACTAAAGATAGTTTCGGACTAGAATGGGTCTAAGAAGAAGAATCGAAGCTATCCTTCAAGAATGAAGAGTAAAGACTACAAAAATACAGAAACAACGACTTAATCAACAAAGGTATGTGGTGATTGATTTCATTTGGATTCTTGTTCAATTATACCTTTCTAATCTATCGAAACAAATGCTCCCTCAATTACTATGACGGTTAATATACATTTATGTTTATATACTCGAGGTTATTTGAGCCAAGACTTTTGTGACAATAATCTTTATCCCTGGAAAGGTTCTCATGTCATAGTTAATGATCTTACGAATTCAACGAGCCAAGAATCACTCAATTCCGAGTTATAACGATGAAGTTATGAGTGATTTATTAAAGTAACAGTTTTAAGTGTTGCTGAAATTGTTACAGTTTGTTAGTAGGAAACAATCCGTGAACTGTTTGTAACGGTTCACGGACTTGAGCCCAATTACGTGACTAGAAGTCTTTTTTAGTCAAGTTGGTGATGTTTCCTTATCTAGGAAAGTTGGCTATTAATCCAAATATATTTGATTACCATATTAAAGTGTTTGTGATAACTTTTAATTCCTTCCTAAGTTAAAATGTGATTTATTCACATAAATACAATATACGCTAGTAATTATTTATTTAATTATTTACGCAAAATATTTGTAACTTAGGAAAGACTCTCAAAATTAGGAAAGTTTTGAAAAAGGAAAATAGCCTAAACCCTAGCGTAGATTGTAAGCTAACCTATTCACTATATATAAAGAGTTTGTGAATGCTACACGTTTTTATCCCCTTTGGAAAATTGGTTTAAGCTCATAAGGTTGTTTTCCATGTCTTCTGTTCTTCGTGAACAAGAGTGAGATAAAAGTATTTGTATTGGGGATCACAAAGCCGAGTTGGATTTAATTTTCATGATTGATCATAGAACTTGTAATCTAGGTTTTTCACCTCTTGTCTATTCTAAGGTCTTCTCTTCTAATATAAGACCATTCAAGAGTTATTGGTCATAAACCCTAGGTTGTGATAGATTTCAGTTTCCGATCGTATACCAACACTTGTTAGTCGAAATCGGAAGCTAGAAAGAAAAACTTCGATTAAGGCATCTTGTAAAAATCCTTAAGAAGTTTTGAACAAGATATCTCTAGATTTATTCTAGTTGTTCTTGTGGTAGAATAATTAGGTTTATCTTCCATTTTTGAAGAGTATAATAATCCCTAATCTACAAGTTTTTTTTGATATTACTTTTACCTAGTAATTGTTTTTCTCAAAACAAACACAAGATTTCCAAAACCTTGATTTACATCTAAAGGAAAATCGTTTCGGTGTTTTGTGAAAACAAAAGACTGAAAAATATCAACCGTGTTGTTGTGTCTTTTGAAGAGAACTTTGTTATGCCAGAAGATTTTCGGGAATAACTTCTAAAGATAATTTATGTTCTGCTAGAAGTTATACGAAAAGAATTCCTAAAGAGAATCGGTGTTCTGCTAGGAGTTTTAATAGTGCTGAAGCAGGTATTACATCTAGTTCGAATAGGTAGTAGGAAATTGGTGTAAAAGCTTATAACCAGTGTGTGTTTATTCTGGACTAGGTCCCGGGGTTTTCCTGCATTTGCGGTTTCCTCGTTAACAAAATTTCTGGTGTCGGTATTATTTCTTTTCCGCATTATATTTTATTTATATAATTGAAATAATAAAGGTTGTACGTTAATCAGTCATAATTGTAAAATCCTACCTTGTTTGTTGGATAAGACTTGATTGATCTTAAACAATTGATTTTGTTATTTTCACAATGTTAGACCAGTCTGGACTAACCCTGTTTCAAGTGGACACCGTGTTGAACTATATTCCTTTAGTGATTGTTGCTTAATTATACACAGTGGATATTGAATAGGATGTGATTAACACAAAAGATTTTGTTTTAAGAGCTTCACACTAAAATCAGGTTTACAGACTTGTTTTTGTTTAACTCTGATTATGTGGAAATAGAGATATAACTCTTTGATATACTTTTCTCTAGATTGAGTCTGACTGTCTAGTTGATTCTCCAGAAAGTATATTTGAGTAAGTCCTCTCAGATTTCCAAATGAATTGTTGGGTGTGGTTGTTAGACCCCCGCATTTTCACTAACCTTATTAGAGCACTGCTCGGTCGAACTCGCAAGCATTGCTATCTCAAGATTGTTTGTCAAATTTAGTTGTCAAACCTATAAGTTTTGATTTCTAGTCTACTTATAGCTATGTCTCAGATTAGGATAGAATGTGTAGTTGAGCTTTAGAATTCACGTCGTTCATTGATTGAAGACGAAGATCTACTAAGAGGAGCTTGGAGGAACTTCATCAACAAAAGGTATGTGGAGACTTGAACTCACCTATCACTCATAAGTCTATTCTATATATCTCCTGTTGAGATTAAGTCGTATCACTATATAGACTTTACATTATACACATCTGATATTTCGAGCTGAGTTTAACTCGCTTATATCGTTCTCGAAATACGTGTTGGAAAGCTTTTTGCTTTAACTTCGTTCATCATTATTCTTGATGAAATTCAAAAGATGATCATGTGAAAATCTCATGGTAACATCTTACATGATTTGTGTGAGACAATTATTTGATGTAGACACGGAATGTTTCGTATTGATCATTCGATCACTTGAAAATTGCTTATAAGCTAATAAGTTGTGTGAGACAGCTACTGTCGTCTTCTAAGAATGTTTCAGTGACTGAAATGAGAGTTTAGAACAATTAGTCATTGTCTGGATATAACACAGTATGCATACCCTTATGCAAACTGTTGTAAGAATAATTCAGGTCCGGGAACCATGTATGCATACCCGTATGCGAAGGGCATTGACTGTCAAAGTTCGGGAACTAAGTTTCACCCGTTTGCTTACCTGTTTGAAAATTGTTTCACCTGAGTTCGGTCTGGAACGACAGTATGCGTACCCATTTGCGAACAGTCAGAAAAGATCAAAGTCCGGAACTTAAGTTTGCGTACCGTTTGCAAACTTATGTGGTTAAGCTCTAAAATCAGTTAAGTATGATTTCATACTCATGAACAAATACATTTATAAATTAAGGAATGCAATCTTTTCAAACTGTGGCTAAATTATTCATGAACTGATTCTTTTGAATCAATCCGATTTTGCTTTAACTGTATCTTATATACTTATATGAGAATATAAACAACTGAACAAATCTATGAGTAACACAATTAGATTCATTTGATCTAGAAGTGTTAAGCTGAACATGGTTAACTCAAAAGTATTCATGTGGCTAACTTTGGTTAACTGTTATTGAGCCAACCCAATATACACGTTTAGGTACGGTTACCCATATCTAAATGAAAGTATATTTCATTTGTTTGTAAAAAGCTAGGTTTCATCTAACGGTGGAAAGATATTATCTTGTATCTTAATTTAGGTTTCATCCAATGGTGAATATTGTTTGCTTTGTCTCAAAGTTATCAAACCCTGATTTGAAGACTATATAAGGGAGAACTCTAGCAACTGTGAAACCTAATCCCCACAACTTCTGTGTGATACTAGTTGCGACTAGAGTCGATTATACTTTAACTAGGTTTTTCATAAAACCATTATAGTTTAACGACTTAAAGACTTTATTGGGATGCTGAAGCCAGGCCCAACTATTTTCTCTGCAGTTGCCTGTTTTGATCTTACTTTTTTCTATCGTATTGACTACTATCTTCTCTAAGATTTGCTCGATATTTATCTCCGATAGGTAAGATATAAAAAGTAATCACAAAGCTATTCGTCGCATTCTTTGTGATTCCACAATAACTTGTTCTAGTTACCATATAGTTAAGTTATTGCGAGGTGATTGATATTTCTAGGTTGTTCTTCGGGAATATAATACCAGATTATCAGTTGGTTCCTGTTCACCTTAATTTATCAAAAGATGGAAGAAACTTCGTAGGTATTTCTGTGGGAGACATATTTATCTATCAGAATAGAATTTTTCGTGAGAGATGATTTGTTTATAAAGTTTTCGACTTTGGGTCATAGCAACTCTTAGTTGAGGGTGAGATTAGCTAAGGGAATCAAGTGTGTAGAGTCCTGCTGTGATTCAGAGGCGCAAGGAAAGCGACTGTACCTTGATCAATGTGAGATTGGTTAAGGTCAACTACATTCCAGTCCGAAGTGAATTTATAGTGGGCTAGAGGATGTAGCCGCTTAATATAGTTAGGTGTTCAAGTCTGGACTAGGTCCCGGGGTTTTTCTGCATTTGCGGTTTCATCGTTAACAAAACTTCTGGTGTTTGTGTTATTTCTTTTTGGCATTATATTTGTTTATATAACTAAAATATCACAGGTTGTGCATAGTTCAATCAATTGGTAAATCCAACCTTTGGTTGTTGATTGAAATTTATTGACACTTGAACATTGGTCTTTGGTACCGTTCAAGTTGTTTTTCATAATAATCAGGCTCGCAGATTCTATCTGTTTGATTTGCTGAGTACATTGAGAATAAAAGTTATAACTCTTGGATACATTTTACTTGATTGAGTCTGACTGTCTAGTTGATTCTCTTGGAATTATATTGGAGCTAGTCCATATAGATTGCTTGATGAAATATTGGGTGTGATTGTTGTACCCCCGCTTTTTCATTTGGTATCAAAGCAGGCAAACACGCTAAGACCTCATAAGTCTGTGTTTGTAGCAATCTAACTCTATGGACAGAAGAATTGTCTCAATAAATGTATCACCAGTCTTCGATGACTCGAATTACTTATGGTGGAAAATTGCCATGCATGCCTTTCTCCAAGCACGTGATTTTCAATCATGGGTTTATGTTGTTAATGGATATAATCCTCTCATGGTTACTGTAGACGGTGTAATTGTTGTAAAGGATATTGGTAGATATGAGCCTGATGAGATTCTCGCTGCAAATCAAATTCTGACGGCTTAAATGCTATCATACATGCCATTACCCCAGATCTTCTGCACCATGTGACTATGTGCACTCTGTCTAAAGATTCTCGGGATATCTTAAAAACCGTATTTGAAGGGAATACCTCTGAAAAGGAAGCTAGGCTTCAAAACCTAAATTCTGATTGGGAAAACCTTCATATGGCTGATAAAAAATCATTTGATGAGTTTAATCACAAAGTGCTTGAATTGTTAATGCATATTTGCATTAGGTAAGACTATTCAAGGACATTGTGATGAAAATTCTTAGACCGTTTCCAGCAAAATACGATTCTAAGAAACATGCCATTGTTGAAGGAAATAACCTTGATACATTTTCCAGAAATAATCTTGTTAGGAAGTTAAAGATCTTTGATCATGAGAATGCATCCAAATCTGGAAAGAACATTTCTTTCAAACCACAAAAGAACACCAAGTTACTTGACAAAATTAAAAGTGTTGGCAACTCTGCAATTGATCTCATTGAGATCGATTCATCAGATGAAAATATTGACAACTCAGTCTCACTGATCACAAGACAGTTTAGAGATCTTCTTTTGAAGAGAAGTAAATGATTCATCAGAGATAAACTCAGGTCATCAGTCAAACCTCATGACCGTGCCCCTCCTAAAGACAGGGAAACTGACGGTACTGATAATGAGGATATGCTACAATGCTTCTATCTCACATGTTTCAGATTCCTCAATTTGTTTAGCAGCATGCTTAGCTATGGTGTCTGAACCGTCCTCCACATTGACATGTTCTTATTGTACTCTTAAGTATGAACTCTTTAAGTTTTTCAAGTACAAACATAAAATAAGATATGTCAACAAAATTCAAAGGAGAGCAAATCGATTAGCAAACAAGCTCAAACTTGTTTAAAAGTCGAGTTCATCTGAGGTAATGTAAACTTAACTCTTCTCCGAATAAGTTAATTTCCAAAGAAAAATTTAGACCTCTACAGAAAAGAACAAGGTCTAAACATTCTGTGAAACATGGTATTAAGAATTCTGTACAATAAGTGTATGGTGGACAGGTTATTGTTCACCCCAACACAGCTTAATTGTATTGAAAGTGTATGTTATCTCATGTGTCTGATTTCAAAGAGGCAAGAGTAGAGCACAGATCAGGATTTAGGAAAAGAAATTTTTTGTTTATTTTTTTTGTTTGTTTTTTTCTATTAATCTTTTCATATCTTGAATTGCTATTCAAAAGGGTTTCCCTGTTTGATCACTAAAAGAGGGTTAAAATCGACAATTATACCTTTTTTAGGGTTGATATTTGTGTGTACGTGAATCCTTGTTACTTTGTATAAAAGGCTCTGTAACCCTACATTCCTTTTTCCTTCCCTGGAAACTCTTCTTATCACAAGATTGCTTGTAGAGCTTGAATTGTGTATTTCTCTCACAATCTCATTTTTGAATGGAGACTTCAAGCATCATGTCTTCTGATGGAAAAGATGTAAATATGATTGTTGAGCCATCAATCACGAAGGAAAAAGATAAATCTCCTTTACCTACAACTTTGAAGAGAAAAAGGAAGAATATGAGGAAACTAAGGGCTGTCCCCTTAAATCTTCAGAAGTTTTCTGGTGTTCTTGAAGAGTTGAAGGAAACAGGAAAAGGAGATTCAGCAAATAAAGGCTATTTTTCTAAGAACTCTTGAAATTCAGAAGGCCCTGGTTCGGCATCAGTCTAGAAGGTTCGTCGAAATTGACTCCTTTCTTCATGAACCTTATGTTCCAATGTCTGTTGACGACAAGGAGTTCGGGGACGATAAAGAATTTTTCAAGAATCTTAATGTCTAGGGAACTTATTATGAGAATTTCAATGAACCTTTATTCTTGTGTTTTAAGAAGGATAATTAGGGTTTTAAATAGCAAATATTGTGATTACACATAACTATTGCCAACGATTTTCATCTTGCAATGTTTTAGATTTTTTTATTTAAATTCTAAGTTACTTGGAAGATGATTTTGCAGTATTAATCTTTATGGGATATGTGTGTTTACGTCCGTGAACTACGATTGTCTCATATATGTCAAAAGTTAAGTCTATTATGTCTCTATGCAAATATTGATAAAAGATAGAATGGACTTTTGAATATTCCGCGTTATTGATCTTTCTCTGATCCACTTCTATGTGAAAGTCCTGTATGGCTCCGTAAGTTTTCTTATGTTGAGCATTTCCGATTAAATTAATCATTGAGGTTCCTTTGTGGTTAATTTAATTGAGTTTTCTGGATACAAATTCATGTTTCATGTGATTTGTTAATGTCCAAAGAAATCCTTTTTTTCTTGTAAAAGTAAAGTCGCTCTTGTTGTTCTCTCGGGAATGACATATTATGGGGGAGGGTTCTTAATTGAACTTGTGATTAATTACCAAATCTTTGTGGGGAGTGCGGTTGTGGAATATTGTAGGAGTTATATTGTATCTTTATAAACTCCTTGATGAATACAGTAAGTTTCGACTATGTGAAATCATCGAAACAAAGTTGATATGCTCTCTTTTAGTCATGAATAATCTCTTTGAGAATTTCATTATAATCCTGCTAGTTTTCGTACCTTTTCCAATTTATGTTAACAAAAAGGGGGAGAATTATTTTTTAGTTCACACTACATACATATGGTTTTTGGATCATTATGTAAGGGGGAATGGTTTTCATTGTGAGATGAAGTATTGACTAAGGGGGAGTGATACATATCACTATAATATTATTGTCAAAGTTGTAATACAATTGAACTTTGATGATGTATAATAATACTATGACACTGTATAACAATAACTGAGAACATTTGTTTTCTTATCGTTATGGCTACGGATCTTCAACAACTATGATCCTGAGTTGAACACGTTCAGAATCACTGGAGTACTTGGAGTGACGAAAAATTCAAGGAATGTTGAAGAACCAAGGAAATCAAGCACTTGGATGAGAAGCTACAAAGTTTATTCATTTTGTCCATATATATTTATAATTTTATCACTAAAATTGACAAAGGGGGAGATTGTTAGAGCACTGCTCAGGTCGAACTCGCAAGCGTTGTTATCTCAAGCTTGTTTGTCAAGTTTAGATGTCAAAACTATAAGTCTTGATTTCTAGTCTACTTATAGCTATGTCTCGGATTAAGATAGAATGTGTGCAGTTGAGATTTAGACTTCACGAAGTTCATCGATTGAAGATGAAGATCTACTAAGGGGAGCTTGGAGGAAATTCATCAGCAAAAGGTATGTGGAGACTTGAACTCATCTATCACTCAGAAGTCTATTTTATTATATATCCTATTGAGACTAAGTCGTATAACTATATATACTTTACATTATACACATTTGATATTTCGAGATGAGTTTAACTCGCTTATATCTTTATCGAAATATGTGTTGGAAAGCTTTTTGCTTTAACTTTCTTCATCATTATTCCTGACGAAAGTCAAAAGATGATCATGTGAAAATCGCATGGTAACATCTTACATGATTTATGTGATACAATCATTTGACGTAGACTCATAATGTTTCGTATTGATCATTCGATCACCTGAAAATTGCTTATAAGTCTTGAATTCTTCAGCTCCATGAAGCCTTCACCTCCATCAAGCCTTCTTCCTTTCACCGATTATCACGGGTCTCCATATCTTATGAGTTTTTCACTTTCTCAACATATCTAGGGCTAGCTATATCCACATAGCAAAGGATGAGTCAGGGAATGAGGGATGTTCCACGGAACTAGAGTTTCCCATGAAGTTGAGATATTACTCGCAGATTTAGCATCATTATGAATCCAGCATTCGCATTGCGCCAGCACCCATCATCACAATCTCTCTTATTCGTCGTTGTTATCCATACCATCACATTGGAATTAAAAAAACAGAAAATTGATAAGAATCAATGAGTAATGGGGCCACGCATACTTAAAGAAAATTATTCGTCTATGTTTCTGCTATAACATACTGAAATGGCGCATAAACGGATGTACGGGCTGAAAGGAATGGCTGTTATGCTAAAATCAATAGAGACTAAAAACTTTACACGAGATCACAAATTATAAATGTGCAAACATGGTTGACTAGCCATACAATCTCTTAATCAGGTGATTTTTTTTACATGATAGTTTGATCTCTTAGCTTCAAAATTTGGGGTCCAACATTAGAATTCGGTATTGTATGAAGATTCTAAGGCTTCTGCAGCGAATGTCGTACAAACAAGGGTTTCCATACTGGATTTTATAAACTAGGATTCAGATATACATCATCCACCTACAGGTCCTCACCTACTCAAATAGACCATCATCCTAGGTGATATGCCATCTCTTAAAATATCTCATAATACCAGAAGACGTCACTAACCTTGTGTCATCAATGATTCAACTATTACCATCTCAACTTCTAATGTTGATGCCATCCCTACTACTTAGTATTCATGGTTTATATGAGACAAATCTGATGAATCTTCTATACTTCAAGACTAAAATCTACCTCAAAAGAAAATATTCCACTTCCAGCCTCATCCAGAGATCTAAACAATCATCAACTCCTCACGATGGCTTCCGCTATTTCCAGTCTTACTAGAACGAGATATGACTTAAGGATTCATCTATAGATGTCCCTTCACATGTCTATTGCTGCCTCGTTGATGTTATCACTAGTGCCTATCATTATATAATCAAATCCTGAGCACCAGAGTCTATTACTCGCTCACAAAAGATTTTAGTCCTAAATCCCAAGTCAGTACCAAGGACATTGTATGGAGGAGATAAATCTTAGTAACTACTCTTCAACCGAGTCTTAAATTTCTAAATTCTTTAGTGTCATTGTAACCATCTAGTGCTTACCACGAAATATTACTATTTCATGCTAAGCAGGGGACTTAATGTTGATGGTGGTTTTTTGACAAGGGAAAAACTTGTAAAATCACCTTTGAATCTGTATTAATATATATATATTCACCCAGATGAACTATCAATATTCTATATATGTTTACAAATATGTGTGAATTTCTGACCCGACATCAGAATTATAGATTCGTACTTCTACATCATATTCCGTAGGAAAATGAGAATAAGTATCCAACTAATGGCCATACTGGACTTCAATATGTATGCAAGATTTTAGATTTTCACTCGGTTGAACTATCATTATCATCCATATGAACACTACACCAAATTTAGTGATTATCAACGGTAAGTGGCAGTTGCAAAGTGGGGTCGCAACAGTTCAGCTCTGTTACGAAAGTCGATGTTGCAAATTTTCGCAACGGCTCATTAGCAGTTGCGAATTTTTGGTCGCAACAGATTGAAACAGTTGCGAAATTAAATGGTCGCAACAGCTTCAAACTGTTGTGAAAATTTTGCAACATTAAAAAAATATTGGCTTTGACTAGTCAAAACCACTATTTGACCGGTCAAAACCAGGTTCAAAACTAGAGTTTCTTGTACCAAAATGAAGTTAACCATGTTCATTTAAAATCATACTAATCCAAAAAAATCAAGTTACCCCTGTTTCAGAATCAAAACTACCTAATTAATGAACTTTACAAGAAATTCAAAAGACAAAACTAAGCTTTCAGCTGCTTGTACACCTTCTGCAATATGTTCCTTCTCTAATTCCTGGAGAAGTATTCAATAAGATATCCAATTCTAAAAAACCAAACCAAATGACAATGAAGACAATTGGAAAGAAAACTTGTCAATTCAACCGGGTCAAACATCAGGTTTCAATCAAGAATGTAACAGTAAGCATAAACCACTACTAGGCCAATAGACATCAAAGGTTGAGGTGTGGGAATATGAAGAGACAATCCAGATAAAGTATCTAACACCAAAGTTTTCTTGGGTACTGAAAAAATAGGAATCTCCGTTGCTCATATGCATCAATAATCTAACGGAAAAAATTAAAATAGATTCTCGCTCACCTGCTCAAAGGATATTAGAGATAAAAATTTCTTTTTCTTTGATGGTCGTATTTGCTTGTCTGTATCTCTCTTTTAGATCGAAAAGTGGTTGTTCAGTATTCTCAAGTTATTCTGCAGGAGAAAAGTAACAGAAAATACTATAAGTTTTTGCACTGCAGAGAAAAAGCAATAAAAAAAAAGTTTCGAGCATAACCACTCCAATAGTAAATTACCCGATTCTTTTCGAGTTTTTCACTCAACTCTGCTGTCAACAATAATTGAGCATTATGAAGGTCCTGGAGCCCTTCGCATTGCTGTTCAGTACATACCAATAATTGGTGAGAAAAAATCTATGTCAATTACTGGCAGTTACACTGTACTTAAGGGTTATATGTTCTTTCATCATGTTAGCACATATTACATCATGTTTCAATTACTGGAAACCGTAGTAGTACCTTGTCCTTGGATTCCGAATTAAGCTCCATGTGCTATATTTTCTCTATCATGGCCTGAAGAGTAGTTAAAATAGTTAACTCTCTAAATACCTTGAACAAAATATACAAATTTATGGTATACCAATTTTTATAGTAATAGATTTTCCCCATAAGTACTAGACATGTTAAACAAATCGTAGCGTCTAACGCATAGGCATAAATAATAATCGGTACCTCTCTTGCACCAGAACGTGAAATGTTCTCAGACCCAACAAGATCAACAAGATTAAGCATTCCACATTTGATTAACAACCCAGCAAAAAAGTAGCCTATCAAAATTTTAAATTGGTGATCCTCTAACCTAAACTTGCACCAACAAAGATGATAAGGATAAAGTAAGGATATGGCTGAAGTCAGGGACAACATAAAAACCATAAAACAAAACAAACAAAAAAAGTTGTAGATAATAAAGATAGCAGTAATTCAAAAATGACAAGTAGCTATATATCTCAACATACAAACAACCCAGCAAACAAGACTCCCTGTAAAGTATAACAGAAATTATAAGCAAGTGGAAATCAAACTAAAATAACACACTTATGAATCTAAATCCAATATGCATATAAACTGAACTTACCACATATCTCCTGCATCTTTCATCATAATCATCAGGGTCAAGTTGAAAGACCTGGTTGAACGCATAAGAGTGAACAATCTCTCGCTGAAATCTGACCAAATTGCTTCATTATTCTGTCCAGCCTATTTTCTCATTTTGAACTTGTCTTTGAACTCGTTAAGAACTTCCTCACCTGAAAAGGTTATCACCTAGCATCTGTTACAACTTGGATGAGTAACAATTTATTCATGTACTGTGACATAATTTTTCTTACATATTTTCAAATGAAAGTCTATCAACATCCCTGTAGGCGAATCAGGCAAGTCCAGTCCCATCTCCATTAATGTATACCTAAACGCAAATCCACGTCAGCCAACCTAAAAATGAGAATTTGTTAAGAAATATTGTATTGAGTATCACAAACCTATAGATCTCTTTACTAAATAGAACCTTCAGAAAATTTTGCCACAAGGGGGTCCAGACCACTGTGCATCATCCTGGAAACACCATACACAAAAGAATGAGTAAATGGTGCAATTTCTCAAACCTTAACTTTCAATCTCAAATCAAACCCTAACTTTCAAACTCCGTAAATCTCAAACCCTAACTTTCAATCTCAAATTTAACCCTAACTTTCAAACCTACAAATCCAACCACCAATATCATTCTCTGCAAGCCAATTCAATCTCGATTCTTGCAGCAAAACCCCAATTCATCTCATAACATAACCTCAAACCTTAACTTTCAATTTCTGTAGCAGGAACTTTAAATATGTTTGAAGTAAATCTAGGGTTACGGTTAGATATGTGTTTTCAATCGAAAATATGCACGACGGTGATGAAGAACGTGGGTTTTTATTTAAACCATTCGTCAACAAACTCATTCGAAACTGAGATAAACGAAGAGAAAGAGAGAAGATAATGAGATAAGAGATTGAGAGGTCTCTGGTCTACCTGATAAGATAAGAGATAGCCGAGTCAGTTTTCTAGCTGGATGGGCTGAATAGTGAGTCAATTTAAAATTTTCCCAGCCACACTCACGAGTAGCACATTTGGAAAACCAAAATGTTGCGAATCGCAACTGAATCAAACAGTTGCAAGTTTGGTAACTGTTTACAGCTGTTGCGAAATTTTCGCAACTGAAATTAGCAACTGAAAATTCGCAACAGAAGCTAAGCTGTTGCGAATCTCAGATGCTAAACCCCAAATTTGGTGTAGTGGAATTGTCATATATTGATCAATGTACACTGATAGTACAACTTACGAAATATTCATGATAAGCTAATATGCCATTTTGAATAAAAGTACTATTAGAATCATACTATTTAGTACAAAATTACATTGAACATCGCTTCGAGTCGCAGAATTTCCACGCCTGAATTCCTCGAATATGTTCTATATACTAAAAATGGATTGACGGCGCCAACTAAACTTAGCCATGGCCAATCTTCCATGCCAAAATATCCAAGATGAGTTGCTAAACTAGCATGGTTATGCTACATGGCCAGGCCAATATGGGCGAATCACATAACCAGGATAACCCGGATGCACTACATAGCCATACTAACCCGGTCGCACTACATAGCAAGGCTAACATGTCCGCGGCACATACACAGACTAACTTGGTCGTTCTATATAGGCTGGACAACATGGACACGGCACTTAGCCAGGATAACTGGGTCGTGAATCATTGTCACGTCCGTGACCGTGGACGAAAAACAAAATCCGTTGCCATGGCCACCACTTTCTCCTCTAAAGTCGTGGCCATGGCTACCAATCTCTCCGCTAAGCTAATATCTGTGGCCGTGGCCACCATTACCGTCCCATCAAAGTTTTTGGTCACAGCCACAAACCAACATAGCTAGAGTCCCACAACTTAAACAACTCGCCCGTGCCCTGTGACACGACTTGGATAGTTATTAGCTAGGACGTGCCCCGTGCCACGACTTGTATAACTATCAGTTTGGTGACCTACGCCACGACTTTGCTAGCTATTAACTAGGTCGTTCCCAGTGTCACGACTTGGCTAGATATTAACTAGGTCGTTCCGCGCGCCACGACTTGGCTAGCTATCGACTTGGTGCTCCGTGCCACCAAACTTCCCAAATCCCAAGACATGGCCATTGCTACAACACCTTTGTGTATTATTATGGCTAGAATAATCAAATATGGCATAAATACGCCATACGCCACAAAATAAACCATGTGACACAAAATACACCATGTGCCACATTATATGCCATATGCAAATACGCTACTAACCTGCCACAAATAGGCCACAAATGCGCCATGAGTATATTAAATGGATATGGGTTTGCTTACAATGCCATCTTACGACGAACTTCTTCTTAGTCACGCATAACCTTAGAACTGAGTTTCAAGCTATGTCACTTCAACAAAGTCTAGCTATATTAGGCTATTACTCAGTCAAGTACATCGTGGCAACCTGGACAAGACAACATACACTCCATGAATTAAGTAATTCCTACGAGAAATCAAAACATGTTACATGGGGAAATTATTCAGGGGTATCGGTCTGGTGGTTTACAGCAACGTGCGTTGTGGCAACTCCCTATGATGAGGAAGTAACAATTAGTGGTGACAGTTAATAGCGGTTAAAAGAGTGATGGAGTAATGTATTACGGGTTTCCAGAAACTTCCCTAACATAATGGGTGTAATTTACCATTACTTCCACTATCTCTATATATCCATGTTGTCACGACTTCCACTATTTATGAGAAAATGGTGTGTGTCCCTTACAATTATAAATAGACTACTTTATTTATTCAGAAAACATATATAACAATCTTATCATTCTCAAGCTCTGCTTCTTTGATAGTTCGATAACCTCACACTCAACAATTCAATCACCACTGATTTCCTCAACTTTCTTTGCTTTCCCTCCCCTAATATCAACCCATCTCCTCTCTTTATAACCGAAGCAAACCGTGAACGACCGATTTTTTAGTTTAGGCTCGTTTTTGTACGATTTCGATTCTCAAACCGAAAGAAAGTACTAAGACAATATATTAGTTTTCCTAGGAGTAATTTTTGGTTACTAACACCTATGTAGGATTGTAACCTCCAAATAAATAATCTCAGTTGCCGGCATTATCCTGCTTTTATGCGATACAGAATTAACATTGCAATATCAATGTTACTAGATACACATGATTCAGGTGTAAGACTAACTTTGATTGATAATGCAGGTAACTACAAATAATCTAGAGGGGAATCTTTCAGATAGAACTCATGATAGCAGTTAGAGTTAAATGGAGCTGAAGCATCTTTATAGTGGCCAAAAGAGCTAACTGGCCACCACATAGAATATCAGAGCGATTCGGAACCTATCCTTAGTTGTTAATTGGAAAGTATGCTAAGGTGAAAGAAGAAAGATTCAAGAATAGTTCCTATTTTGGAGATCAAAACTCAAAACTTGTTAACTTTAAAGCCAATTTTTTTATCGGCTAGTATCTCGATACTCTGTAATCGGGATGTCATCGATACAATATGGACAAATAAAGACATAATTGATTTAATTTAGGAACTAACTAAAATTCCTGGATTCAATTGAGCATTGTATTATCCTACCTATATTGTTTAAGTAAATGTAGTGATATCTTTTTCTCATAAAAAATAAAATCTCTACTAGTGATCAAATTAAAAAGATGCAATTCTTTTGTGTCCTTTGAAGTTTCAATATGAATAGTTTCTCTCATCAAGAATTGTGCAAAATAAAATATACCTCATAAGAATATAACTTATAGAGTAAATACTTTTCACTATCCTAGGTAGGGATGCACAAGAACCGAGCCGAAACCGAATAAACCGTCACCGAACCGTTCATCCAACGGTTAAGGACAATTTTGAAAATAGTAAGAGGCCATTGATGTGTTTTCAAAGTTGTTGTAGTAATAAGATTCGCTCAAGACTTGTGAAAGCATATTTTAGACTTAATTTTAAATAAAAGTATAGGAAACTTAAATAAAAGTGATATGAAAAATATGTAGAAGACTGGGGCTATGGATTCCACTAATTACCAATATTAAAGTGATTTTATATTCTCTAATTATAATTATGCAAATCCTTCATTCAAATTGATTCTAAATATTGCAAAAGTTGATTTTTTTAGAAATAACAATTGTAAATCGAAAGTATGGGACATCAAAATACTAGACTAGCATGCTCCATCAATTGAAATAACAATTGTTTAACAAAAACCATTTTTTTCTATTTATTTATCAAGGCAAATAATCATATAATAATTGCATAAATTAAATAAAATAAAGATTACCACATTTTATTGGCGAAATAGCTTCCTCCGTCGCCCCAAAGGATGGGTTTAGCTCATCATTGTATAAACTTGCTCAAAGTATTAATTCATGCTCAAAAATTGTTTACAAAGATGAAATGGAGAGAAAATAATGAAAAATCGGGTGTTTGCAACGTTTATAATTGTTGCAAAACACTGTTACAAAGAACGATAGAAAAGAACTGCTGTTGTTGTATCTCTGCGACCCTCGTGTGTCTGTCGTTGTCACTGTTGATAAACGACTTCCTATGGTGGTCTTTTTTTCTTCGTGTTCTTCCTAGCAGCAACAGAAAAGTTTTCTCTGCAACACGATCAATCTCCTCTGTTGTTACTCTAAACTCTCCCAAACTCTCCAGACCGCTTCTATGTGATCCTAGGAACCTGTTTATACCCAGTAGCACCAAGAAATCTCGCTATAACTCAAGATAATTCTCTCTTAACTCGGCCTTGATGAAAAATATTCTGGGAATATTTTTTCTTCCTGATTTAGCTTCTCACGCTGTTTCCCCACGCCAAATTACTCTCAACGCATCCAGTCATAGTCCAGAAGTGTTCCAACATGCAACAGCCACGGGAAAATCTCTTGGTCACTCAATCAGGACTCGGAATGGAAAACCAACCCGTGATGCTCTGATTTCATATCTTGGGTTATCTAGCCAAATTTGATCGAAGCAAACACCCATACCAGCTCTGTTAGGACATATCACAACTACCCATGAATCGCACAAAAACTCCTCCAAAATCCGATCGAAAAATCTGCAGTGAAGTGAAGTATTTTTCCCGCCATTTTTTATTTTTGAAATGTTGAAGATGAAGTGCCCCCATCCTTTTCTGGGGTGCGAATAGCAGATGGGTGCTGAGGACAAATTTGGGTGCTGAGGATGAATTTAGGCTACGCATAACCTTAGGTGTCCCTTAGCCAAATCTGGGGTCCGTATAGAAAATGTCCTCCAGGGGTCCAAATAGCACTTTTTGAGCAACTTTTTCCACACAAGTGTATTTCTCCAAAAACACCTACACAAACATAAAAACACCATAATAAGTACAAAATCAAGCACTAGCAATACAGACACTGAGGACAATTCAGACACAAAAATGTGTCTATCAGGCATCCAACGATTCGATTAATGGTTTTAGCCTCAAGACCGTCCGAATCGACCATGCGAAACCGATGCCTGTGAGCCGTCCATTTTATCAGATCTTGGCCATCCAACTCTACCACATGTATAATAGTTTTTATTTACTAAACCCTACGACATATATTCTTCTCTTCTCTTTTATTGTCTTCTATTCTTTTGTTTACTCCCTCACCAATACCACCATCATCCACCACCTCTATCGTAAGGAGCATTGAATCCCTATCACCGTTTATTGACATCAACTCGTCTTCTACTTTCCTTACAAATCTACGATATTAATAACCAACAATCTATTCTTTCTTTTCTTTTTCTACAATAAAATCCCAAGTAGTCCATTCTTCACTTATCTTATCAACAATAAGGGAAATTCCTATAGCAATGTATAACATCAAATTTATGTTGAGCCGATGGATGGTCAAATGGGTTTTTTCACTCTGGGAAAGAAGTGCGCAGTTGACCGTCAAGCGTCAGAACGAAGTGTTGCTGCTGGCGTTTGAAGGACAAATGATGGTGCAGTGGTACAATAGCTGGCGTTTATATGAGAGCCGCTGACGTTTGAACCAACATCGCCATTTAAACGGTCACTGGAACGACTAGTTTCTACCAGCTAGTTTTTACCTCCATAAATACATCCCGAGTTTGATCTAAAAAATTCATAACAATCTTTCATCCGATCAATCTTTTCTTAATTTCAATTACTTTCGATTTTCAACCATGAATCCTGATTTTGATTTTTCTGAGGAAGATATGAAGATGGATGAAATGTTATATGAAAAAGAGGAAGAAATGTGTATATAGTTTTTGCTTCAAATGGATGAAGATCCAATTTAAGATAGAAGAAGGCGAAATTTTATGTAGTAATTACAAACTGGTATCATACCAAATCCTTTAGAGCCATATGAAGTTACGACCAGAAGATGGACGTGGAGAGATCGATATTTTTACCACGAATAGATGATGCATGATTATTTTAATCATGATTGTGTTTATTCCGGTGAAGATTTTCAGCGACGATTCCACATTGGCCGCAACTTGACGCAAAGGATTATTGCCAAGCTTTGTCAGGTACAACCTTTATTTAATTATAAGCATGATGCACGACATGTACGAGGTCCCGAACGAAAGGTCACTGCTTCCCTCCGTATACTATGTTACAGGGTACCAGCGGATTCCGCAGATGATTACATTTGTATAGGGAAAACAACCTCCTTTAGGTATCTTAAATTGTTTTACGAAATAATAGTCAAGCATTTTGGTCCAACCTTTTTAAGAAAGCCTACCCAGGAAGATTCTCAAAGAATAACTGCAAATAACGATCTCAACGTTTTGTATAAGTCACCATTGTTTGAAGATCATATGAATGGGATTGCGCTGCACTGTAATTTCACCATCAACGGTCATCAGTACACTAAGTGTTGTTATCTATCAGAAGAAATCTATCTAGAATGGTCAACTATGGTTCAATCTTATAGTCAGGTAGGTTTTGGACCGCCGACTTCGAAGTATATGAAGTACTTTAACACCCAACAAATGAAATGCAGAAAGGATGTTGACTGCGTTTTTGTCATACTGAAAAGGAAGTTTGCCATCATACTTGAGCTGACACGCTTTTTTGATCTTCAAGAAATGAACAAAATTATGTTGACTTGTATCATTTTGCATAACATGGTGATTGAAGAAACCAGACGTGGCCTAACCTGGACTAGTTTTCCAGATGAAAATTTGAGGCTGAATCTTGTGGTGGAGCTTGCGCGTCCGTCAAGAGAGTATAGACTTGCCACTAACAGACTCCAAAATCGGGGAATCTATGGACAACTAAGACAAGATTTAACTAAGCATCAAAGAAGCAAGAGACGATGCGCGGTGGCGAGGCAGAGGCAGATATATGTTATTTTCTATTTACTGTTGTTTATTTTAATTAATATGTTTTTTAATTTAAAGTTGTTTGTTTAAACGACTATACTTAGTAAGGAAATTATATTAAAATTAATTTTAAATAAACGAGTACAAATAAGTAAACTTAACTAAACAAGAATTAAAATCAATTATCAAGACTGTATTCATCTTCGTTTTCTGCCGAGGCATCATCTCCGTCTTCTTCAACATTTTCAAACTTGCCAGTTTGTTGAGGGACTTGTTGCTGTTCGACCACATCCATTTCCTTATTCCATACAACAAGTTATCGTTCATTAATTGTTGAAGTGTTCAAGGAGAATAACTTGTTTAGCTTACAATCAATGTAGTATTTTTCTCGCGAAAGACGACTTTTTCGTTGTTAATTTATAGCAATGCCACAGTCCATGGCTCTATCTTCTTCTATCTTCAACTCGAATTCCTTGTGCTCAACATAGTTGAACTCATCTGAACCTACTTCTAATGCTCGTTGGGCTGCGTCTTTCACTGCTTTTGCAACTTTTTTATCCCCTCCTCTTCTTCTCTTGACGTTGGTGTTAACGTCTAGATTAGTGTTGTGTTGTTCCTGACTACTTGGAGACCCGTTATATGGAGATCCAGTTCCTTTAGGTGAGGAAGCAGGCCCACCATTCTAAAAATCCTGCGAGACTGGACCATGTGGTGATCTTGTAGGAACTTGATTACCTTCCATCAAGTATGGATTAAACTTGTTAAGCACCCTCAAAATGGTAAAACAAGTTTCATGTTGGAAGCTCGATTTCTATGATCTTTGCCCCTCTTCCCGACATCTTCGTTCCACATCCGGTTTGTCATCAACACTTCTTTTGTTGCGCCACATTTGATCAGCACTTCTTATGATCAAAGATACATGTTCATTAACGAATGCTGAAATTATGTGAAAACGATGAGACAACCCATCAACATCACGTCTATTGATGTTACCGGTTTCTTCATAATTTTTTTGTAAAATCTTATCATAAAAAGTTTTTTTTCTTGATAAATACCATTGATTTCATCTAATGTATATAATACATAATTTCTACAAAGTGACTCGCCTTCATCCATCGTATACTTGACACCATGAATTCTTGTGTTTCTTGGTTGTGATTGTGGTGTATTTTGTTGTGTTTTTTTATTGTGATTGTTGTTGTGTTTGTTGTGGTGTTTGTTGTTGTGATTGTTATTGTGATCGGTGCGATGAGGATGCCATATTTGACAGAAATGAACTTATAAAGATGAGATTTTTTCTGGTAGATTGAGTTGATATAAATAATTTTTTTTCAAATGAAAGAAAAATTAGAGATGACATAAAATTGTGAAATTTTGAGGTAGAGACGAAGAAGGTGTGAGTTTTAAGTTTGGAGATGAACTGAATTTATAGAAAAACAAAAAGGAGCAATAGCCGTTGGCGGTTTTGGGAAAAACGCGCTTTAACCAAAGATGCCGGCAAATGATTAAAGAAAGGGCGATCGTGGGACACGCGCCATTGCTTTTGGCACAAATGCCAGCGCTTGTTCCACGATCGCCCGGCCTTCCTTCACACGCGCTTCTTCTTCTTCCATCTCTCTCGTTTGTACATTCATTTTTCATGTTTGCTGAGTCCACAGTGGGATCAAAATGAACAAATCCTTGTTTTGTTGAGTCCATAGGAACTTAGTGGCACCGATTTATTTGACCTCGTAGTTTGATTCTAATGCTTCCATTTTAATTTTAAATTGATCGATTGATTCTTGTACATAAATCAAATTTGTTTTTTTTTTCATGAAACTGAACCCTGGTTTTTAAAATTGGGGTATAGGAAGTTTGCTTGAATTGGGTTTTAATTGATTTATGTTTTGATCACTTATCTTCTTCACTTTTCAATTTGTTAGAAAACTCTTATTTTATATCTGCATGTATGTATCGAAAACTGTTGCATAATGGTGTCTTAATTTTTAGATTTGAAAAGGAATCAAGAGTGAAGAAGAGCCATAAAAAAGAGATTGAAGAAAAGGAAGAAAATAGCATATTAGATTTAGATATGATAACTTTTATTATCATGAATAATGACTTTAAAATTATTTGTAATATCTAATCAAAATGTTAAATTAAATCGATTCGTGCATGTCATTAGATTCTATCATCACGAGAAGTTTAAGTGTAACTGGATTTGTCTTTAAAATATTTTTCCTTTTCATTGAAAATGACAGAGAAAACAAAAAATCCAACAACGTGAGAAAACACGTTAACTAATCAGACCGACTCAGCTCGTCCCGAACCAAAACACAAACAGAGCGGTTCTGTAATTTTTTTGAAATGGTCGGTCCAGTGACCGATTTGGAATAAAAACCGGACCGACCGACCGTGGTGCAGTCCCAACCCTACTACGGGTGCAGAGGAGTTGTTGCGCACTGCTTCTTGCCCTCTTATCGTGGACACCTCTACGGGCTCTATCCCGCCCCTTGGATCTTGCTTTACTATACCCGGCCCCAACTGTATCGAGGGCACAAGCCGTCCACTCTCGAGGACATCTTTTCCAGACACATACTTCTTTTCTTCTTTATTCGTTTTCTAGGGTTCTTCGTTTTGGTGCTCTAAAATGGAAGACGGAACAGTAGAACAAGTTGCACCAGAGAATCACGAAACACCGGTAGAAGAAGAAGAGAATTCAGATTTAGTTCTTGACCTTACTAGTTATCAGCTCCACGATCTTCAAGGAATTGATTTTCCATCTAGTTTAATCGAGTTAGATTTAACTGCTAACCGATTATCAACTGTAGATTCTCGAATTGGTCTTCTCTCGCAGTTAAAAAAGCTTTCTTTTCGTCAGAATATCCTCGAGGATGCTGCTGTTGAACCAATTTCTCAGTGGAATGAAATTTCTCAGCTCCAGGTATGGTCACAGTTCGTTTTTTCATCCCTTTTTTGAGAAATGTGATTATCTCCGCACCAAATTTTAACGGAAAGGCATGAACACCATATGATTCTGGGGTATGTGACCAATCAATTTTAGAATTTAGCAAGAAGAAATTCTTAGATTCTGGAACTGATACGTTGGTTGGGGCATTAGGTTTTTGATTTTTGCTGGCTGTCAAAGTTGATAGTCTTAGTACATAAGCAGTAGCGAATGTAGCCTCTCATATTATCCATCCCTTTGGAATTAGTTCTATTGGAATGGTAGCTAAGTACCCTAGTTGTCGATGGTTTCGACCCCATCATTGCGTTCGTGTATGAATTTGTAGCACCCTAGTTATGAAGTTAGCATGTAGTCTTGGTCGCTTTCCTGTCTGTGGCTTTTGTATTCTATGGGTCATTCTTCATACAGCACAGGTAGGCAAAATTTATACAGCTACAAATGGACAGATTTTACCATCTATATAAACTATGAAGTGTAAACTATGCCCACAATGTGACTGTCATTGGGCACTTGAGAGTAACAAAGTCTGGGGTTTAGAAGTACATAACCTTTAGACGAGAGTTACTTAAGTCATTTGGGAGTTTTCCTTGGTATTGTTGTAGGATTGGAAGCGAATTGTCTTATCCCAATGTTTGTGAAGTTATTATGGAGCTAAACCAGCCTTAAAAGAATGAGTTCAAATGGATATACGTGTTGCTTAAGCCATTTTGGACTGTCAAGTTGATAGTCTTAGTATTTTGGCAGTAGCTATTTGATGCTAGCTAAGTACACTAGTTGGGAATGGTTTCGATGCCATCATTGCATTCATGTCCAATTTTGTGGCACCCTACTTACATAGTGAGCACATGGTCTTTGTCACCTTCTAGGCTATGGTTTTTGTATCCATTTATATTCCTTGTTCCGTTCTTCATACTCCAGATTTAGCCAACTTATACAGAAAAATGGACAGGTTTTCCCATCTAGAACTCATATATTATGTGAAAACTATGCCAACCATCGGGCATCAGGGAGTCTGGGAATTAAAAGTATTGGTTTTTGATCTATCGTCTTAGGAGAGTTATTTAAGTCATTTGGGAGCCGACCTTAGTCTTTCTGTAGGATGGAAGCAAATTATCTAATCCAATGTTTTGTAAGGTTATTATTGGGCTAAACCAGCCTTAAAAGAATGAATTCAAATAGATTTGTATGTCATTTTAGATATACCTGTTATTACATTCCTCACATCACCTTGTCACAGTTTTGTTTCATCAAGACTAACTTCTCCTGTTTTTTATTCTTTTACCTACATCATGATACTTAATATGCCACCAAAAGTTAAAAAACTGGAAAGAAGAGAAATGTTGAAGAATGGAATTGATTGTATCATGCAGCTAAGCTTGTTGTGTAATAGGAGTGTGTAAGGAATAAAATTTCTTAGTAACATATGCTAATAGATGATTGGTTTTATTTTGCGTTCATGAGCAATTTGAGTGCACAAATTTCTATACTACAGGCTAACAGAATATTACAGAGTTATGTTTTTGTCGTGTGACTCGTGTATATAAAAGTCTCATGTATATCAGGCTAACAGCATGATAATTAATGTTTTATTTTCTCAGGAACTCGTCTTCAGGGATAACAAGCTAACGAAAATACCTGATGTCAGCATTTTTAAAAGTCTCGTGGTATTTGACGTATCCTTCAATGAAATACTCTCCTTAACTGGTATATCAAAGGTCTCAAGCACACTCAAGGAACTTTATGTTTCCAAGAATGAAGTGACCAAGATGGAGGAGCTAACCCACCTTCATGATCTACAAATTCTTGAACTTGGCTCAAATAGATTACGGGTTTGTTTTCTTACCTTTCAAACTATTTGGACCTAACAATTAAACTATTATACCACGTGACATTTAGTGTAAAAGTATTTCTCATCTTTGTAGTTGGTTAGTTTGTAGCTCACTTGGGCTGAATGAAGAATTACTTAGACTAGGCCATTCATTTACACTTTAGATTCTTTTGAGCAGTTTACGTAGTCTACAAGGAATGGTTATATCAGGTAATGGAGAACTTGGACACACTAACAAATTTGCAAGAGCTATGGCTTGGGCGGAACCGTATCCGAACTGTCAACCTATGTGGACTAAAATGTATCAAGAAGATTAGCTTACAGAGTAACCGTTTGACATCTATGACAGGATTTCAGGTATGCTGCATTTGAGCAATATGTTGTTGGTAGTACACTAGGCCGTATAAATTAGAAAATCCTACAGGCCTGAAAACACAACTGTATTTTTCTTTCAGGAATGTGTTGCTCTAGAAGAACTCTATTTGAGCCATAATGGTATTTCAAAGATGGAAGGTTTGTCTACGTTGGTAAATCTTCGAGTCCTGGATGTTTCATCAAATAAATTGACCGCCGTGGAAGACATCGAAAACCTGACAAAGTAAGTAGTTGTTTCCTTTTTCGAAGTTTTCTCATCTATTACTTTAAGGTATATGCTTTTCTTCGCATTCTTACTTGATTACTGTGATGCAGATTGGAAGACTTGTGGCTTAATGACAATCAAGTGTCATCTTTAGAAGGCTTTGAACTGGCTGTTGCTGGCTCAAAAGAGAAGCTAACAACCATCTACCTTGAACACAACCCATGTGTATGGTTCTGTTGTCCCCTTAAGAAGATTATAGTGATAAAACATCACCTTGTGACGTTTTTCTCTGCATTCTGAATTGCTGTCTATGACTTCTGTTTTGCAGGCAAGTTCTCCAAATTACTCTGCTTTTCTGCGGCAGATTTTTCCAAATGTAGAGCAGATTGATTCAGAGATATTCTCGTGATAGTTTAAGGTCAGGATACTTATCAGCTCATTGTTGGAAGAGAAAACTATTCAAAAGCTCAACATTGTCGATTTTATAGTTCGGCTTGGCAAATTTTGTTTTAATTTTGCAAGGTGAGTGCTTAAAATGTTATGTTTTACTTGTACTTCTTCGCATCTGTCAGAATTATGTTGATCTCCTTTAAGCCGCCATTTAGGTAGACAGCAATTTAGAAATGAGAGCAGACTGCTTTTTTGTTCTTTTGGAAGCTAGAAAAGCTCATCTAATATGTAACTGTAATACTAATAACTCAAGCCAAAAACGTTACGGGTTTCCGCAACATGACGTGGTTTCTGGCGTATGTCCAAGGTTTGTGTGCGTTGATGACTGCAGATTCATATTTCCCCAGTACATTGGTAAGTCTTTGCTGGCACGGATCTAGCCATCTCCATCAGCTCTTTCATTTGACGTGAATGAATGCAATTGCTTTCAGAGCTGTCTGTCTCATTTTCCAACTGGACAATGGCAGAGATATCTGATGTATTTCATAAACAATGTTCCTCGCTCTTTTTTGATCAATTGAAAGTCTGTGTATTATATTTTAGTCGTTTGCTATGTTTCAATTTTAGTGCTTGAAGAGTTGTCAAGTTTTTTCTTTCAAGATTCAAAACCGTAATGTAGTTCATACTGTATTACGTTTCACATTCTCATGTCTGAGAACGTTAATATCACATGAAAGTACATCTGCAAGGTCTTGAAGAAAAAAGGTGATGGTCCATACAGATACTGGTTGAACACTTTCCACTGTTCGACATACATACAGGAAGTGTTTACAGTATTTGGCTTTCGGTAATAGCTTGTGCTTTGAAAATACTATCTCGCTTGGAAAATTGAACTAGGGGGCAAGTGCTACAGTTACAAGATAATGATCAATTACGTATTTTATCAAGTAACCATCACAGATTCACTATGCAATATGTTTCCTTGCATTTATCAGGCGAGTCACTCAAATGACAAGAATACTAAGAATTATCTATATTGTTTCCGGTGTGTCGCTACTTGCAAGTATATCTCTAAACATTATCTTATGGTTGTCACTTGTCAATATCAGCTTAAGGTTCATTAAGTATATATATTTTTTCTATCTATTTCAACAATGCGTGAGATATTCGATAACCATCAAAATCATCTACCAAACATAATAATATCACCGGGGATATTTCAGCGAAGTCGTCAAATATTAGTCTGTTTACGTGGTGTGGCCGTAACTCTCACGCCAGATAAATATAGCTTAAATAAATACACGGGGGAACCTCCTCGAGCTGAACAACCAGCAACTTTCAACTACTAGTTTTACTGTACTATTGTTTTATGCCGGTGAAAGTATGGCGGATATCGGAATACTGACAGATTATAGCAGTTCTTCGAAGAAAGTTACTGCCATTGCTGCCGGAGAAGCTCATACTCTTGCTCTTACAGGTATTTTCTGCTGAAAAATTGAAAAATTTCAGTCTATTTTTTGATTGTTCTTTTTTTCTTTTTTTGCTAATAATTGAAATTGAAACATGGGTTTATGGAATTGCAGAAGAGGGTTCTGTATTTTCATGGGGGAGAGGAACATTTGGTCGATTAGGTACAGGGAAAGAACAAGATGAGGTAATTCCGGTGCGAGTGGAATTTGATTCTTCAGAAAAGAATAGAATTTCTAACGAGAATTTCGATGGTAAGAAGACAAAAATTATGCAAATTGCAGCTGGGGCTTACCATAGTCTTGCATTAGAAGGTCAGAACCTCTTAGCTTCATTTTCTCTTCGTTTATTCTTGTTTTTGGGTCATTTTTATTGATGGACTAAGCTTTAGTACTCAATTTTTATGCCAATGCCACCGGTATTGATTTCATCTGCCTAGTAGTTCTGATTATAGATGACATTAGCAACAACTTAAGTTCGAAGTTGGATAAGTATGAAAGTCTATATGAGTTGGTTGACAAGTTAGATTCAAGATTAGAGTGAGTTATCTAGCAATTCTAACTTAACATTCTTGTACACAGTTGTCAACTTTGAACTTGGATGCACCGCTAGTTTAGAGTTACATTTGTTAGCTTGAAATCTGTGATTTGGTTTTGTTTTTATATAAATAAGTTATTCTAAGACCTTCTATGTCGAGTCTAAATCGCTGAAGTTTACCAGTCTGAAGCTGCTAAAAGAGTTGGCAAATCTTTAATTGGATTGGTTTTGAAACTTGAGAATCACATAATAGTAAGTAGTCTTTGAATTTTCTAAATGTTCTACAAGTTCAATTGAACTGTTTTTCAGGATCAGAATGTGATCACAACCTGCAATTTTTTCGGATTTTGATTTTCTAAGAGTTAATACATGAAGTACTTTGTGTTCGGACCCTATAATTTGGTATGTGGCACAATTTTATATAGAGGAGAAGTTTTGAATGAGCAACCAATATGACTTGATTTGCCGCATGGATGGACAAATCAAGTGTAGACAATTTGTCTTGTATTTCGTTCAGTTTCAGTAACATTTTTCACAAGTTTAGACAATTTCTTAGTGAAAGCATAATAATTCATCTGGTGCCATCATTAGAGACAAGTCTTGTGTGCATCAGTGAGCAGATAATCGGTATTCGCAAGGGTTCATGATAGCAGGAACTCCATCTTGCAGCAGTGAAAGTAAATTTCAGAGCAGTAGGAACTCACACAAAAGAAGAATGGAACCAAATAACATTAATTAAGAGGTTCTCCTCACTTGGGAATTCGTCTTAACTAATGTTAGCATTTTCATAATTTTAAAAGGACTTACCTAATAAGCACCCATGAAAATATATGTAAAACACTTTTGTTCGCCAACAGAAATAGCAAATCATGGTTACAAAGAATTCATTTCCCTGAAATATCTAATTCCTCTATATAACTTTCAGCTCTGAAAAGTTTCGGATTATCTGGTTCAGATGTTTGTTTCCCTTTTTCTTTTGGTATTAAATTGCGTTTGATGAAACCTGTTGAAAAATCTGAGAAGTGAGTAAGAAGTGAAAGGTTAAAAACAGCTGAATTTGTTGGGTGAAAGAGAAACCAATGAGAAATCTAGCCTTGGCAATGGTTTCTGAGGATTCAGTAACTCATTTTAACTCAATTGTACATTTTAAAGCTTAGTTGTAATTTGATTTTTTAGTTTCTTGATACGAAGATTTTTGGTGGATGATAACTTTTCACTGGAATATTAATGCTTTATTTCTTTATCTTCCCACTTGCAGACGATGGATCAGTGTGGTGCTGGGGCTATAATATTCGTATCCTTCGCACACATTTTTTTTGGATACTTTTCATCTATATAACATCCCAGCTACAGAAATGCTAATTTCATGGTTATTTACTTATCTTCATAACTAGTTATTGTGATAGTTATTCCTTAACCGTTACTATGGATGGTCAGCTGGGTCTCAACGTGGACAACTCCTTAGTCCCATGTTTTATGGAGAAATTTCTCGCGTTGGTATCTCCTCATCCATTGACAGCAAATGAACCAGATGTGGAAAAAAAGGAACCTCTGAAGGTATGAACTAAATTAGCCCAACTCTTTTTACTACTAAACAATGGCAACTCTTCCACTTATATTTTATCAAAACAAACTTTCTTTTTTCATTTGCCAGTATCTATTTTCACGTTCTTATGAATAAGATAGTGAAATTTCGATTGTAGGTTTGTTCTATCAAAGCAGGAGGCATGATGTCGCTGGCAATTGATAACTTAGGGGGGCTTTGGATGTGGGGAAACTGCCCTCTTCTGAGCCACAGCAGTAACGTGGAGTTCTCTCTCGTTAGCAGTCCTACTCCTTTACCTGTTTGGCATTTCCATGGTCATACTGTTTCAAAGGTGGCATGTGGAAATGAGCATGTCGTTGCTCTAGTGAGCGCAGGAGAAACTTTTACAGGAGAAAATCTTGTATGCTACTCATGGGGGAACAACAACCATGGCCAGCTGGGTCTTGGAGATAACGAAAGTAGGTTCCACCCAGATATTATTGAGACTTTTGATCATAAAGCTCCTTGGTCAGTTTATGATGTGGCATGTGGGGCCTGTCATACGGCGGTTCTAACTCGTCGGAAGGTAAGTGGCGATGTGGTTTTGTCCTCCAGTACTGATTCTGCAGGATTGGAAGAGAGAGAAACTATTTGTTGGACATTCGGTCTTGGAGAAAATGGACAACTTGGACATGGAACCTCCAATAGCACCTACTCACCTAAGCCTGTAGCAGAACTGCCACTAGATACTTTCCTGATTTCCGTTGACTGTGGTTTATTTCACACATGTGCTGTTTCTTCGCTTGGAGATGTTTGGTCTTGGGGAATGGAGAGGGGACTCGGCTTATGCCCAGATGCTAGTTTTGCAGGGAGTGATATTACTGGGGATGCTGTCCTTCCATTGAGGATTGACTGTAATGAGTTATATGGACCGGGATTCACTGGATCCATTCAAGTTGCATGTGGTGCTGCTCATACTGTTCTAGTCGCTGACAATGGTCATAAGCTTTGGGCTTGGGGTAGGGGTCGAAGCGGTGTTCTTGGGAAAGGCAACACAATTGATAGCTATATTCCTTGTGTCGTGATGTGGCCTCCCCTAGATGAGGACTTCCAAGAGGGTCAAGCAAACGCTGATGGAAAACCCAAGGTTGAAACCATGACACCAGGAAAAGTGGTTGAAATGGAGCCAAAGTCATCTGTGGCAATGGAAGAGGTGGAGCTTCTGAAGTCGAAATTAACTCTAATGGAACATTACGCTGCGATTTTACACGGTTCTGTCTTTGGAAAACCATTTGAGGAACGTGACTTACCACTATCACTAAAGGAATCGGGTGTATTTAACATTGCTAAAGAGTGGGAGAATATGTTGGAATCAGCTGATACTGTGAAGCTCAAACGGTTGGAAATGTTTTACCGTGACATGCTAGGCAGTGTGAAGGATCAGTTGTTAAAGAGAAGAATTCAGGAACTGATTACAGAATCCCTGCATTCTTCATCAACAAAGAATACCTCATTTCCCATGTAATTTCACAGGCACAATCTGATTTATACAGGTTCGTCTTTTGTTCATGCATACTTGTAGAATTTATCTCACATTTTTTTTCGTAGTTATATGTCATCATAGTTTTCACAGTATGCAATAAGACAATAAACTGGATAAGGTGCAGTCGAGGTAAGAGCTCAGGAGACGAGTTCAACTCCCTGTGATCTTCTTGTATTCTGTAAATCGTGAGGTTTTGTATATTACTAGAACTTATAGCATAATATTGTTTCATAGTTTCATGTCAATATACATTTCTTTTTTGCTCAGAATGTAAAAGTATCTGTTGTTTTTTAGTTTGAACTTTGAAAAACTAACTTTGTTCCCATAAAATAGACACTACCACTTTTTCATTTTACTCCGGTACTAATTGAAAAATGGATAATACAGTCTTGAACCTCTGTATATTGACACATATCCCAAACATGGATGGTCCGTTCTCCTCAAATCTAACTTACTGAAAACATCAGCTGATACTCCTGCAACTCCTTCTGGTATGAAGGTTTGCAGAGAAAGGAAGTTCTCCTCATGACAGTGCAGCTGATAATCCATATTGGCGTAATAAATATCATCATCGCCAGGATTAATAAAGTTGTGCCGCGGTTCTTTCATCTTTTTTCGAAAGATATTATACTCTCTACAATAACTAGGCAGTACAAGCTGAAGGTTTTCAGATCGCAAGTTGTAAACTTGAAGAGATTTCCCATCGAACCAGTAAAGTACCATCTGATCTGAGAAACTGAAGATACGAGTAGGAGGCGTAGTCGTACTGCCGAAACAAAAACAGCAGGGTATCTGGTGCCAGGTGACCCAGGTTCGATGGCCATGTGCCAGTAGAATTTATACGAACATCAAAAATCTCCTCCTTTACCCACACTCCCTTGGCTTCATCCTTGAATACATACAAATGAACTTTACAACAACAGCAGCAACTACTACTACCCTGCTGAGCGTCACAGCAACTATGACCGTTCTCACTTCCATTCCCTGACATTTTTTCTATACGCACAATACAAGGAGATCCCTTGAACTCCAGAAGATGAGGATAATCAACAAGCAAGTGAACGACAGTAACATTTCCACCTCATTATTGACAGAATTACTGTTCTCAAGCTGGGTATCATAAGATCCTGCAGTCCCCCCCGAAGTTGTTATAATCTTCCAAACTAAACATCCGCTGCTGCTACTACTAGTAGTACAAAAGATGGCCGATTTGTCGCTAACCGTGACTGCTCTTATCTTTATAATAGGACGGCCGCCACGACCTGATATGGGCATGCTTTCAGCAGTCGCATTTCTCCATGATTTAGTTCCCAATGTAAAAACCAGGAAACTAAGCTCCCTTTGTGCAGTGCTCAAGATAGTTACCAACATGTACTCTTTCGTTAAGGGATCGAACCCAAATCCGTGACAGATGATGTGGGGATTGGAGATTCGTTTCCCAACGACGGCTGGATAATAGATATAGAAAAAGTCTTTCCTGTTTGGGTCCGAAATTATGTAACCAGTTGCATAATAACCCACTTGTGCCATACAAGGTAGGCCATTACAGTAGCCTGTTAAAAGATATTATCCTGATCTCTTGGGATATATATCTTCCTCTGCATGGCATGTATATCTTTATTTATTTCTTTCTTTCCCTATCATGTATATTTTGTTTCCTTGTTTATTTCTGTTTCTTGTATATAAGAACAAATGTATTGTAACTCTTGTTATCACGTTGAATACAACCCTAATATTCAGAAACATACATGTCATGACAATCTTTGTCATGGCATCAGAGCCAGACAAGATCTAAACAACTCGTCTTCCGCTGCAACAACAACAATGATAACAAAATCAATCCCTTCTCTGTGTAGTATCTAGTTCTGTCTCATCTGTGTTTAGATCGTAAAACTCAAACCCTAGTATCTTATATCCTTTCTGTTATCATTCAATATGTCGCGTGAAGATTATCAACCTATCACAGTAAAGTTCGATGTGACAAACTATAACCATTGGTCCTTCCTGATGAAAAGCTTTCTCAAAGGAAAAGCTATGTGGAAATACATTGATGGCAAAGCCAAGAAGCCTGCAAGTGGTGTTGTCATTAGCGAGAAAGGAAAAGAAGTTGAGGGAGAAACTGCTGAAAGATGGGAGGTCAACAATCACAAAATATTGACTTGGATAAGCAACACAGTAATAGCTTCCATAAGCATGCAACTCACAGGTTTTAATACTGCCAAAGATGCATGGGATTTTCTATCAAAAAGGTATACCCAAATCAATTTTTCTCAACGTTACAAACTAGAACAAGATATCATATCCATGAAACAACAAATGGATCAGTCAATCTCAGACTTTCATTCTGAGATGTCAATTATATGGAATCAGCTAGCACTAATGGAACCCAATTGGACTGTCGATATTGAGCTATGGAAGAAGTACAGAGAAGAGTCACGGTTGGTTCAACTCCTAATGGCATTAAGAGATGATTTTGAGACTGTAAGATCTTCAATCCTTCATCGATCACCTCTCCCAACTGCTGAAGCAGCATTATCTGAACTTATTATTGAAGAAACTCGAAAAAGAATCAAGCTTGAAATACCTGCTGTGTTTGCAGTTCCTTCACGTGCAAGTTTTAAAAATCACTTCGATACTCAGAAAAATCATCGTGACATGTCACAAACACAGTGCTACAACTACAAGAAACCTGGTCATTTGGCCAAGAACTGCACCTTGACACCAACACAGAGTGTGTCACAACCATCAACTTCTCAAGCTTCAACCTACCAAGGATCAAATTTTCAAATCCAGTGCAACTACTGCAAAGAGCCTGGTCATACAGTAGGAAATTGTACGTCTCCATCCTCCAGAAATATGAGAGAACGAAGAAGGCTAAATGGAACTGGATACACACCTGCACCATCCATTCTTGCAGCACCGGCATTAGAAAGGAACCATGACTCACCAACACTCACACCAAATAGTCTTGTTGAGATTTAGGAAATGCTCAAGCAAGCACTTTCAATTGGTAACAATTAATAACTCTACAGCAGCCTCTGCATTCTCAGTTCCCACAGGTAGCTTTTCAAATGGTTGGTTCCTTGACTCAGGTGCCTCTAATCATATGACATTCAATTCTAACATATTTGAAAACAAGCATCCTATTGTTACACCTAAAATCCAAACTGCAGATGGATCTGAAATAGCTGCTAGTCATATTGGTCAGTTTAAAGTCTCAGACAAGATACATATATCCAATGTATTACTTGTTCCAAAGATCTAAATGAATCTTACATCAATTGGACAACTATGTAATTAGGGGTTTAACATTTACTTCTTCTCTTTTGGTTGTGTGATACATTATCCCAAGACAGAGAAGCTTGTTGGGATAGGTCGTAGAGTTGGGAGACTATATCTTCTCGAAACACTCATTGTTCCCAAACAGTCAAAGAATGAACTTGCTGCAACTGCAAGCTCTCTACCTTCAACTGTGTCTCCTTTTATGTCTTGGCATTCTAAGCTAGGACATGTCTCTTTCTCTCGTCTTACTTATGTGATCAATAAAGGACTATTAGGGTCAACTCAGGTTGATAAAGAACCTCATTTCATTTCTTGTAAGTTGGGAAAACAACCTGCTCTTTCTTTCAATAACAGTATTACTTATTCTATCGAACCACTTGATCTTGTTCATTCAGATGTGTGGGGAAAATCTCCCATTGCCTCTAAGGGAAGAGCCTTATATTATGTTTTCTTCATTGATGATTTCTCTCGTTTCACATGGATATGTCTTTTCAGTTCTAGGTCAGAATTCTTGAGAATATACAAAGATTTCTCTAGAATGGTCAAAACTCAATTGGAAAATCCATTAAAACCTTTCGTGCTGATCAAGGAGGAGAATACATATCAACTCCTTTCAAAGATTTTCTCAAAGCAGAAGGTACTCTTCTTAGTTATCTTGTACTGAAACTCCAGAACAAAACGGTATAGCAGAAAGAAAACATCGTCACATCATAAAGACGACTAAAACACAACTTCTCTCTACATCTGTTCCTTCCAATTTTTGGGGTGAGTCAGTTTTAATTGTTGTTTATACAATAAACCGTATTCCATCCGTAGTAACAAAAGGAATGTCTCCCTATGAGCGTCTATATAACAAGAAACCTAATTACTCCGAGCTTCGTGTTTTTGGTTCAACATGTTTTGTTCTTCTCACAGAACGAGAACGAAACAAACTCAGCAAAAAGAATGCAATCTGTGTGTTTCTAGGTTATGGTATTGAACAAAAAGGTTATCGCTCTTATGATCTAGAGAGTCGACGATTACGTATTTCTCGACATGTTACCTTTTGGGAAAATATACCTTTTTTGTCTCTCCCCAGTATTAAGTCATCCAGTCTAGAACAGTTTTCATATATAGATCTCTTGGGATATATATCTTCCTGATCTCTTGGGATATATATCTTCCTCTACATGGCATGTATATCTTTGTTTATTTCTTTCCCTATCATGTATATTTTGTTTCCTTGTTTATCTCTGTTCCTTGTATATAAGAACAGATGTATTGTAACATACAACCCTTGTATATTTTGTTTCACGTTGAATACAACCCTGATATTCAGAAACATACATGTCATATGACAATCTTTGTCGTAGCCAACCAGTTCCCATATAGAAGGTTGAGTAACACAAACTGGAAACTTGCGAAAACTTAGAACGCTGTCACGGGAGTAACCTCCAGTAGTAAATCAGTGTTAGAACACAAGTCACCCATCTGACGTGTCCTAGTTATCCAATACTCCCTCCGTCCCACTCCTAAGTGACCTATTTGAAATTTGCACAATTTTTAAGGCAAGCAAGGAAAATATTACTTTTAAGTATTTTTTACAATTATACCCTTATGAATAATAACTATCGAAATTTAGAAATGATTTACCTCTCAAAATACTCCACGGATGTTCGCAAACTTCATACCATTGAAAAGCATTTTAAAACACCTACGTAACGAATATAAACATGCCTATCAAATTATGCATATTTCGTATATTCTTTATAATTAACTAAAAGGATAATTCCGGAATATCTCATTGTTTAATGATATAGGTCACTTATCATTGGGACAAAATCTAAAATCAAATAGGTCACTTAGGAGTGGGACGGAGGGAGTAGTATTTTACCAGGTCATTGTAATTACAGCTGTATTCCAGCTGTAGTATGTCTCTATTCTCTGTAAGGAAGCTATATAAGAGCTTCTCTATCCATTGTAATCTTTGAGTATGTTTGAATAAACATTTATCACAATTCACATATTCCTTCGATCTGAAAAGGTGATTTTCATAATTAGGAGCACCAGTCTTTGTATCAACCACGGACCTAACACTTAAAAGCCTGAGGATATAACATCGGGCTGTTTTTGTGATTGAAGGAAATGAGAATAAGTTAAGCGTTTACTATCATTTCGAATCGAGTTATACCAGAGTTTCGAAACCCGAACAGACCTTAGCAGGGACAGGACTGGAAGCTTGGTTAATATTTCTTCCATAATTAAATCACGAGGAATGTACTTTTTCCTTCTATATACTCTTTTCTTCTTCTCCATCACTGGAAAGTGAGGAAAACCATACACCATCTAACCGTTCATTCAACTGCGAGAAGGTGAGGAAAACCATACACCATCTAACCGTTGAACATGATATTGGTCAAACCCTTGCCGATGAAGTCCAAAGTCAAGCAAGTAACCAACTCCCTCACTAGTTTCCTCCATAATTTGTTTGTAGACGAAATAACTTCCAATAACTGATCATAACCGCCCACTACTTCTTATTCTATAAATTTCCTCTTATCTGTGTCTACAGAATCTCTTTATTCAGAAGGTTATAGAGCTTTTTTTTTTTGTTAACCAGAACGAGAAACAAAATCGTCCAACAATCCACTCAATTTCAGTGCTCCAAGCCTTCTGAAACAAAAACATGGCAGCGTATTCTCTTTTGGGTGTCTTTTGCATTTTCCTGATAGTTGTTACCACCACTGCAGAAGCGGCGGCAGTTCACAAGGGCCGTGCAAAGCCGCCAACTGAATTCAGAGTTGGTGGTAAACTAGGTTGGCGTGAACCTGATGCAAATCACACGGACATGTATGAAATATGGGCAACCAAGAACCGATTCAGAATTGGCGATTCTCTATGTAAGTTCATAATACTTTCTTGAACTCACTGGATTTCGTAATCCGGGGAACGGATCGGTTGTGCAGGGTGCTTGCATTAGATTTTGGACTAATTACATAAATCCTATTTGTTGTTTTAGATTTTGAATACAGGAATGATTTTGTTCTGGAGGTTGAGAAACAAGGATATTACCACTGCAACATGACGGCTACACTTGCATCATTCAACGATGGGAAAACAGTTATAAACCTTGATCAACCCGGTCCTTTCTACTTCATTAGTGGTGCACCTGATCACTGCAAAAATGGGCAAAGATAACTTGTCGACGTGATCAATCCGAATCAAACATCTCCACCACCACCACCACCACCACCACCACCACCACCACCACCAGTGCAACCTTCTATTGCAGTTCCTCCACAACCTGATAATTCTCCTGCACCATCACCACTTCCAAATTCGGGGGTTTCGGTTCGCGCATTGGCTTCATTTCCAGTCTTGGTAGCCTTTGCTACCTTTGTTGCATCCTTAGTTTAAAATTTGCACCTCCAAAATTTTATTTTTTATTTATTTAATTATTTTAGGTACTTCTTATTATTAGTTGATATTAATTGGGATTTAATTCAATGACGAACATTTATTAGTATTATCTTAATATTTTGGATCAAGGATAATTTTTATTTATTTTTATCAGTTTTCCATTAAAAATCTATCAATCAACAAAAATTCTTTGCTTAAAAAAAAAATTCTTTGAAAAAACCGTTTTTCGGTTTACACTGTCACGTTACGTTACCCACTGATAACCCCGTTATAACGTAACGGTGCAAGTTAGCATAAAGGACCTAACGGCGCAAGTTAGTGCTTCAAATAAAGCTAAATTCCCAATTTCCCACATTTTTCCAAGTAAAAAACCTCTGCAAAACCCTAGCTACAAACTCCACAGCTCCGGAGAAAAATGCCGGGACGTGTGTCGAATTCCGGCGACAGCGTTGTTCCATTTACATCAGAAGTGAGAGATCCAGTAGTGTACCATATTCAACATGGAGTAAAACCCCCAATTTATCGTCTATCAATCGCTTGGTCTCGTGGAAATTGTCTTCGGGTATCCTTTTTCAGACCGGAAAATATAGACGAAGAAGAAGAAGAAACTGGTGGTAAAGTTGTGGAAGTGAAATTAAGTAGTGGAGATGAAGAATTTGATGATTCACAGAAAAGAAAAATTGCTTATGGATCTGTTTCTCCATTTGCTGTTTTTCAAAATCAGAAGAACTCGATTTTAGCAATGTCTAAGATGTCTTATCATCTTGATTGGTCGCACCAGGTTATGGAATATAGCAGAGATGTGAAATCCCTTCTTGGTTATCCCAATACAGCTTCAAGTTCAGTCATAGATGACCCAAGAACAATTTTGAAGGTATTACTGCCCTTTTAATTTCAGTTTGCGCATTTCAGTTTCGTCTATACGTATCGATTGAGTCGAAATAATGAATAGACTGTAATAGTAAGTTGTGATTGATGCAGACTGATGAGCAGCCAACCTGTTTGAAAGCTGCATGGGAGCTTTTAGAAATCTTTTATGCAGACAAGCAGTCTCATGCGTGGCTTCCAGAATGCCTTGTCGATTGGTTAGCAGTAATGATCTTACTTGCTTCTGTTAGTTGTTTCTTATGACAAAAATTGTAATGCACTTGATACAATGCTCTGGATAAATTTTTATTAAGCTTTCTAGCAAAACCGTTTTTCTTACTCTTGTTATGCCCATGGTGTTATCTTTGTGTACAGGATTATGACAGCCTCTTGTCCACATCAGAGGTCACTGTTCATTCAAAGCTTGTGAATCTTCAAAATGAATTAGTTAATTTTCAGGTCTGTATTTGTTTAATGTGTCTATATATACCTTTCTCCCTCTATTGGTAGATAACTTTGTTATCTTGTTAATGAGTTGTTTACTTTTTGTTTTGTCCGTTTGAGATTGAGTTTCTAAATTACTCTTGTGAATACATGTAATGTGTCTCCAATCAGTTCAAATTTCAAACTATTCCGTATTTTAAATGTGGGATTCACTACATTGATTTGATGGCTGAAGCTGTTCATATCTGTCCCTTTTTCAAGTGTATTCTCTGTGTTGTAGTTATTGCTTTTGTGTATCTCATGCTGCATCAAAATTTTATAGAGAATATAATTGGCAGGGAATGCTCTATAAGTAGGAATGAAAATTTTCTAACTTAACTTGTACTCTGCAGGCAGTTGAGGATGATTGTAATTACTGGAAAGGAATATCTTCAGCACTTTCAGTAGGTTGGCTTGATACTGCGGTAAGATGTTTGGAGTTTCGTGGTTCTGTCTTTTATGATCTGGTACCCTGTCAGACATGAAATAATGAGGGGAAAATGTTGCCAATGAAGCTTACCTCTCGTTCACTCTATGATTTTATTGTTGTATCAGGTGAAACTGTTGAGATTGCATGGCTCATATCAGATTGATCAGCTTGGAAATCGTGAGGTTTGTATGGCACTACTGATATGAATTTAAAGTTTGATATATTTTATCTGTCCAAATGTGGAACCACAATATTTGCACGACTTTGTATGTATCGTCCCCATTGATCCACTAAACCATATATACTTATTTGATGTTCAATTTTGTCTCACAAAATGGTCAGACAAAATTTATTCAGTGAGCTTATCAACTTCCTCACATTACGAATATATCCAATTTCGAATTTATTTTGACCATCCCCAGAAAATATCCGAGTTCTGACCATCATTCTTAACACATGATTAGTTGTTTTGACCTTGAAGATCCAATATCTTGACTTAAGCATCTTTTATTCCTGTTTCTAATTTTGTTGGAAGATTACAGCTTAAGATTACCGAAACCCTTAGTAGTAGATGACAAGTTTTAGAAAATTGTATCTGCCTTAATGGGTTTCATTTGATTGAGTAGACAGAAAACGGTCTGGTGGAAGCTGTTGCTGTCCTTATCTCCAAAATGCCACGTATGCGACCTGAGCTATCAAAGAGAGGATTGGGTGAATGCTTTAAAACAAAGCCCGACTTTATGAAGGTATTGTTTGGGCATACCTGAATTACATTTTTGTTCTACTTTTGGATCGTACTTACTGTGTATATTGCCCAGGCATGGGAGAAATGGCGAGGTCATATAGCTAAACTGGAATGCAGTGCATTCTGGATTCAATGTGATCACCAACAGACCAGGGATGGATTAAGGAATCTCTTGCAGATCATGTTGGGAAACACTAACAGTCTTGAAGCAGCAACATGTAACTGGATGGAGCTCTATGTATCTAACTTCCTCTACATCAGGCCATTCACAATGGTCAGTGCTACTTATAATCTTCCATTTACTATTTTTTTTCCTCTCCCACCCCATTCCTCCTTTTGTATTTGTATTTGTGCTTATACTTAATGTTTTAACCTTGTTTCCTGGATTAGGGGTTGGAAGGAATGTACACCTTAGCACAAAAATGCATGCAGTTGAGACCAATGTCTAACACTCACAGGCTGATGGGGCTCATCTTTGGAATTCTCGGGGAGAATATTGAGGTTTGAATGGGTTATGTTTAAGTTCTAGATATGAAATCTGTGAAACATAATTGTTATTTATCTGAATTGTTATACACACCTTATAAATGCTTTTCAGGTTGTTTTAGCCGAATGCTCTAGAGAATTTGGCCCCTGGTGAGCTGCTAAGTCTCTCTATCTCAATTTGTGTTTAGATCTTTTGTTGTTTTAACATTTTAGCTTAGTTCGTTACCAACTAATTTATTACGATTTATCTTTCGTTAGTCATTGCTTCTTATGGTGTCTTGCTCTATTTTATTTTCTGTTGTAGCTTATGATTTAGTGCCTTCTTTTGGTAGGATGGTTGCCCATGCTATAGAGTTGTTGACCGCTGGAAGCAATCAGGCAGAAATGATCTTACATGAAGAGCGTCATAACTTGGGAGGAATCAGCATAGAGGAGCTACATCGACTTGTCTATGCTCAAGTGCTAGCTTCTCATGCTTTAACTTGGCAAGTGAGTGGTAATTCGCCCCGGCTACGATGTGGTCGGGTCACATACATTTTGTATGTGGCCCCTCTTTATTTTTGATTCTTTTTCCATCATAACTGTTGATTATAAAGTAGGATATCAATGACGCAACAAAGTAAAGATTTCAATAGTCCAGAATCAACCGAAGAGCCCATTAAAAACATTATAAGCAAGCTAGTATGATGCCAGCCTCTCCTATTTTGCATTATAAGCAAGCTAAACTTACTAAACTGTGTATCTTCTTTTTGATAATGCTTTGTTGCAAATGATATCAACTACTTTTTCAAGTGAAACGCATCATCTCTTTTTTCGGTTCACTGAGCTCAGTAAAGCTGCATCCTGGGGTTATTTATGTTTTCAGTTTTCTGTTACACAAATTTCGTGTCAAACCTCCATTATCTTGTATTTTTTGGTATGACTTTGACCAGCATGCCTTGCTAATGGCCCTAGCATCTCATCCATTCAGATTGCTCCAGTCTATTTGATGTCATGCATGAAGCAAGGAATAGCATTGCTGGAGATTTTATTGTACAAGCAACCTGTACAACATAACCGAATGCTCCTTAAGGTGATTATATATATATATGCTGTGTGCTTAGCTATGGCTCCTACACTATTATCTACTTATACTGTTCATTGATATTCATACTTCTAATAAGAAAATGTATATTTCTTAAACAGAGTCTAGAGATTTGTCGCATGTATCAACTTGACAGTATCAGTACAAATCTTATGAAGGTACATATTGATTTCTACTCTTGCTTGTTCTTTTTTATCATCCAAATGTCGTGTTACTCTTATAACTGATGCACATCAGTCCTTTAAAACAGCTGTTATGACGGCATAACTGTCAAGGACCACTACTGTTTTGACAATGTCGGTCCAACGTAGAAATGGGGTGATATAAGGGTGCAAAGACATACTTTCCTGTTTTTTTTTACCATAATAACCGTCTGTTACCATTTATTAAATAGGATAACAAAAAGACAAATGTTAAAATTTTCATTTTTATTTCTATTTTGATAATAATAAAGAAACAAATGGGAAGGTATTAGATCATTGCAGCTATGGTTGACATTACTGAAACATTTAGATGCACTCCTTGGGATCCTTATTATTTTGGTTAAGAACATAACACTGGAACTGAGCACAAAAGAAAAATTCCAATGTAAACTGGAATTTCTTCCTTTTACAGATAGCGGGAATATACCATTGGAAACATGGTAGAAAAGGATCTGGAGTCTTTTGGCTACAACAAGCTGGGGACGAGCGGCGCCTCAGTAGAATAGCACAACAGTTATTTGATTATGTCGGCAAGTCAATTTCAGATGATAGTTTCAAGGTATACCATGATATGCTTTAATCAAGGTGCCTTTAACTCAAGTTACTGGTGTTTTGCTAAAGTATCCTTCTCTTTGAGATGTGTCTTTAGCTTATCTTTCATTTAACTATGTTCTTTACCCTAACAGCAATGGGAAGGAATGATTGAATTGTTGAGTTCGGAAGCTAGGAGTGCAGGGGGTCTTGAGTTTCTTCACAAGTAACTGTTCTTAACATCGTCTTTTCCTGGTTAATCGTTTCATCACTCGTGTGGTGAAAACGTAAAATTTCGCATTTGCATGTTGCCATCTTCTTTGAGAATTTCTAATTCTATGATTTGAAATAGGTATAGAGATCTCAAGAAATCCCTTCAGAAAGTTCGAGATGGAATAGCTACTGATACAGCTAAACAAGCTGTGGAATCGCTTATACTGGTACTTTTTCGAAACTCCAAGTGATTTCGTGATTTGTATGCCCTTTGTTCATTTTCTAGAGCATCATCAGTAATATTGGGAATTCAAGTAGATTTTGCTTGTGTCTACCACCATATTCTGGAGGAACCATTTTTTTTTATTCTATGCATCAGGAGGTTTTGTTTGATAATTATAAATTGCGCCTTAATGTTATACTTGCTAGTATCTCAAGCCTCCAAATGTCTGACTGATTATGGTTCATTGTGGTTATTGTTACCAGCTGATGAAAAGTCCTTCCACGCCCCAACGTTTCTGGCTGTCACTTATGCATGATTCGGTGAGTGATGAGTATATGATGATTTTGCCTAAAAGTTAGTTGGGTTTTGCTGATTTAGTTGGGACAAGTGGCATACATTTAATTGAGCAATTATACCAACCATCTTAACTTGACTCATACGCTCATATTTTACACATGCCCTTGACTGTTTATTACCAACCATGTCTAAGTTGCATATTTTATTTTATTTTCTGGTATTGCCCTTGACTGATTATTACCAACCATCTTGACTGCAGTTAAAGTTGCTAAATTGGCGGGAACAACCTCTGCTGAGTGCATCTCAAACCAATCTTTTGTTGAACAAACTTCAAGAGTTATCTATGGCAAGGCTGCGTCCAGACTTTTGTGAGACTGATTTACCACCTCAGGCTCTAGGCACCGTTAGACTCGCTTTGGCCACAAATCTTGGACGTGCAATTTTGGAGGAGTGATGGTTGTTAATCCCTGTTTTGTACAGCTTCTGTTACGTATAATATGTATGTGCCAATATTATTATCTTTTCCCAGTTTCCAGTTATACTATATAGACTTCATGATGTGTACATCCCGATAAACTTCATCTAGAAAACCTGATTATCAAATCTTTTTGTTGAGATATACTCCCTCTGTTTCAGGAAAAGTGTTACTTTTACATTTTTAGAGAGTACTTTTTTCAACATTGGGGTCTTGGGAGGTCTCCTGATCAGAAAAGATGTTTTTGCTGTTTTTTCCATTGGTTTTCAAAACGCATTTCCCCAACATTATTCTCTAATTAATACCGTAAGTTTTGGTGCTGATGTTTTGACAGTTTTATGAGGGTTTGAGAAGGCATTTAAGTGGGCAGTTGATCAAAAGAATTTCTAATTAATTTCATTAATCAGAAGAGTTTCTAATGAACTTCATTGAATTTTCTAGCTATATAATGAAAAGAAAAAATTATCTTGGATGTATATTGAGAGAGTATCCCACTAGGATGTCGGCCTGGTTTTGCAAGTGTTAATGACTAAACTAACCCCAAACCAACCATCGGTTTGCCTGCCTCTAGTTTAACTACGTACCTCAAATCCACGTGGTTGCTCATCTACCCGGCAATTCAACCTACCAATACTTCTTCGTACTTACTCGTCTTGTCCCTGACACCCATATAAAAACCCATCTCTTATTTTTCATTATCCACCAAATTTTCTCATTCTTACTACTACACAGATTTTTTTTTGATCATCACAAACAGTATAGAATTCAAGTACGCAGTATTGTTTGTTTTTCAACAAATTAATCAATATATTATCAAAAATGGTGACTGTTGAGGAAATCCGTAATGCTCAAAGAGCCGAGGGTCCAGCTAATGTGTTAGCTATTGGGACTGCGACTCCAGCCAATTGTGTTTTACAAGCTGATTACCCTGACTACTACTTCAAAATCACAAAGAGCGAACATATGACTGATCTCAAAGAGAAATTTAAGCGCATGTGTAAGTTCTTTTCTTTCTCTGTGTTTGTTATCTTTTATTTGATTTCGGTGTCTCGATCGTGGAGGGAGTAAATAGCTTGTTGCATAGGTAACGAGTGCAAACCTCTGCACGTAACGGGAGATCTGACAGAATTATATATATTAAATATATCCAAAACATATAACATTTTTCTTTAATTTCCGTATCTGTGCATGCAGGCGAGAAGTCACAGATTAGAAAGCGTTATATGCATATCACGGAAGAAATTCTGAATGAAAATCCAAACATGTGCGAATACATGGCTCCATCGCTCGATGCACGTCAAGACATAGTTGTTGTTGAGGTACCCCGACTAGGAAAAGAAGCTGCATCAAAAGCTATCAAAGAATGGGGTCAACCAAAATCAAAGATCACTCATTTAGTCGTTTGCACTACTTCTGGTGTTGACATGCCTGGTGCAGATTACCAGCTCAGTAAACTACTGGGTCTTCGTCCTTCGGTTAAACGATTGATGATGTACCAACAAGGTTGTTTTGCTGGTGGGACTGTCATGCGTCTTGCCAAAGACTTGGCTGAGAATAACGCTGGTGCACGTGTACTTGTTGTGTGTTCAGAAATTACAGCGGTTACTTTCCGTGGTCCAGCTGACACTCATTTAGACTCCCTTGTGGGACAAGCTCTTTTTGGTGATGGTGCAGGTGCAATGATCATCGGAGCAGACCCTGATCTTTCAGTGGAACGTCCGCTTTTCCAAATCGTTTCTGCGGCTCAGACTATACTCCCCGATTCACATGGAGCAATCGATGGACATTTACGTGAAGTTGGTCTGACTTTTCACTTGTTGAAAGATGTTCCCGGCTTGATCTCTAAGAACATTGAGAAGAGTTTAGATGAGGCTTTTAAACCAATCGGTATCACTGATTGGAATTCTTTGTTCTGGATTGCTCACCCTGGTGGTCCAGCAATTCTTGACCAAGTTGAGGCTAAACTAGGATTACAAGAAGAGAAACTCCGAGCAACCCGACATGTGTTGAGTGAGTACGGTAACATGTCAAGCGCTTGTGTCCTTTTCATCCTCGACGAGATGAGGAAGAGGTCCATTGAAGAAGGAAAAGCCACTACCGGAGATGGATTGGATTGGGGTGTTCTCTTCGGTTTCGGACCCGGTCTTACGGTCGAAACTGTTGTTCTTCATAGTATCCCTACTATTTAATGCACTAGTACTATGATTTGGAATTCATGAATCAAATCGTTCTCCTTTTAAGTGATGTGAACTGCTCGGAAAAAAAGTAGTTGTTGGTTGTAATGTGAGGTGGGGATGAGGGTTCATGTATGTGATGTGTTCTTTGTAAGGTTTACGTGTTTGTGTAGTTCCAAATAATAAATGAGTCTTGATAATAAAAGCCGTACTCACAGATCTTTTCTCAAATGAGTCTTAAAAATTTACAAAGTGCAAGAGTTTTTTGTTTTTTTTAGTGAATTCTCTTAAAGGAAGGAATCACAGTTGGCTTGGGTGTGATAAAAAATGGTGGTAAATTTTTCTTTCTGATATGAGATGGAATTGGACAACCATGCAGAACTTCATGTGTTAGAGTTGTAATGTTGTAGGAAAGGCAGCAACATTGGTCCTCAATGATGATAACATTTCGATCCACCGGATTAATATACATGGCCTCTATTTTGCGGGATGCTGTGCAACCCTTCAATTCAATACCACTGTGCACCATTTGCCAGTTTAATCCTCCTCCATTAGTATAGTCATCCTCAACCAGCCATACACTGAGAAAAACTTTATAACGTATCCAATGATGGAGGACGATATAACCATAGTAGATGCACCCTTCCGACTCCCCCAAAAAACTAGCTCTTTTATACTCATCTGTATCACTAGGATAATCAATCGACCTGCATTGACCACTACCATTTTCTTTGTTTTCAAGACTACAAGCTGTGACTGTGTATGTGACTGTTGTTCTCGACGTTCTTATTTGATCGACCAAATACAAAACACCATGATGGATAGCCATTTGAAACAGATGACAGCAATCTTCTCTAGGCCTTGGAACGCGAGACGTATTCCACTTGCCCGTGTCAGAAGAAAAGATTTGTAGGAAGACGTTATTAGACTTCCCTTGGGAATAGATATACACCACCTTGTGTAATTACATACGGAATGACTAAGTGACACCTCCGAGGATTCACACACCAATTTAGCGTACCAGTAGTCATATTCTCCAGAAATATCTGGTCGTTGAGGCAGGGAAACCCATTGTTTCGTCAGGGGATTGCATATGTAGAAGTACCTAGCTTGAATATCGATATGAGGTGGACAGAACGAACGACCTTGTTTTTTCTGAATTATATGTCTTGAATAAAGTACTAAACCATTACTGCATGAATCTAAGAGACATATTTTCTTTGTTTTTCTGAATGGATGTGTGTCTAAAAGGAATTTAAAGGATAAACCATCATGATGGGTTATGAATTTGTGGTTATGATTTAGATAGAGGGGGATTCGTAGGTTTGAGGGATCATACATAAACATCCATGGGATGCTAGTAATACGGTTGAATGTCTTGTTCATGAAAGATGAATCAGATAAAAGATAATTCCATAACCATGATACACACCTGAATCTATACACCGGTTTTAATGATGGAAGACGAGAGAAGATCTCGTACAATACATCTGTTGGTAAATCAATACGATGCTCGTTGCTACTTGATGATGATGACATATTCACAGCTAGCTGCTCCGGACACGAGCTTGTTTTTTGCTTTTTTGAGACAGAATATAGTTTTTCACTGTAAACTTAGGGTTATTCTTCGCGGTGAGGAGAAGCTAAAGTTGAGGACACCACGTATATATAAGGGTTTAGAAGGCTTAAATAAAACAAAGCTTAATCTCTACTTTTTACAGGCTCAGAGTTTAACGGGCCTATAAATTTGTAATTTTATGTAGGCATAGCACTATGATGGTTTTTTTTTCCCTTTTTGAAAAAAGCGCGATTGGGGATATAAAAACAATCGGGGATATGGGAAAAAGGCAAAAGAAAGATCCAAATATCAAATCAGGATCACCTATTATCTAATTATTATTTTTAATTCCTAATCTACCTCTCACTAATCAGGTTTAGTGGTTAATTAAAATTAGAAAAATCTTAAGTATTTGTTAAATGATTAGTGTGTATTTTTATTTGAATTTGAGTGAGTGAGGGGAGAGTAGAAGGAGGGAAAAAATATTTGAGAAGGAATTATTTTTGGTGAAAATGAAAGATGATTGTGAAGAAAGAATTGCTGTTGTTGAATCTTTAGCTCAACTACCACAAGGAGCATATCTTAAATTTCCATCCAATGACAACAACTCACAATCACAAGTTTTTGTGGAACCAACACCTTTGGAACATGAATTTTATGAGCATGAAGTGTTTCGTGAAGAACCAACCCAAGAGAGTAAACTAGCTCAACATATAAGCACTCCCAATACTCAGGTAAAGCTGCGAATAGGTTGAAAAATTGATTTTTTTTCTTTGAATCCACCATTGCTACTGCTGTAAAAGCTCGGTACCGGCATGGTCAAAGTATGAATACCATGTCGGAACCACAAATATCGGCATAGTATTCATACTACGACCATGCCGGAACCTTGATATCCCCCATTTTGAAACTAAAACCAGCATAGTACGCAACCAAATTACTACGCCGGTGCAAAAGTTACTTTTTATTTACCACAAAATATTCTACGGAATATGCTATCAGCATGGTTGAATTCTAAGGTTACCATGCCGGTACTGCATGAAAAACATATAGGAAGTAGTGTCTTCCGAAGCTAAATACCGGCATGTAAAATTATCTATAGTTCCACGCTGGAACTGGGTACCGGTGTGGAACCATAGATAGCGAGCATACCGGAACACCTGCCAGCGCAGTTCAGTTTTAACATTACCATGCCGGTACCTACAAAAAAAATATAGGAAGGGGTGTTTTCCAAAGCCAAATACCGGCATGGTATATTAAGTATGTGCCACGCCGGAACCTCCTACCGGCGTGGTCACTTAGTTTACGAGCATGCCGGAACCAGTATTTCAAGCGTTGCTTTCAAATATATTGAGAATGCCGGAAGTGTCTCAAACATGGTCTTCAGTTTCGGTGCAGTTCGACTATGCCGGGACTGTGATCGACCATGCCGGAACTGCATACCGGCATAGTATTAATTTTTTTCTTTTTTGGAACTAATGTATTTTCTTTTCCTTCGATCCTTAGATTGTGACATATATTGATCCAACAAATGCAAAACCGCTCGGTTTGGATACGTCGAAATACTATAAAATGCCTCCGGTATGTTACCAAAGATTTCTTTTCACCTAGTATCTTGAATATTACCAATGGATTGCTTGTAATGAACCTTATAATCTCCCACTGTTGTCCTTATGTAGGGAATAAAAGATCCAAAGGAAGAACTTTCTTGGGCTAAAGAGACTGCTCTTAAGAACATGTGTGTTGGGGAGGAATACCCAAGGTTCAAAAGGCCGTTTGAGATGGTTTGCGAGAGAAGTGGGCAATACAAGGAGAAGAATAGCCACAAGAGAAAGGATTATGTATATCCAAAGAAGACTAATAGGGTATACAAGACTCATACGATGAAGGATAATTGCCCCTTTATGCTTGTATTCCTTTTAGATTACAAGAACAATGAATGGGATTGTGAGGTTTCGTTCGGCCGTCATAACCACCGGGATCCGAAAGATTTTGTTGGTCACTCCCTAGTGGCAAAGCTAAAACCTCATGAAATGGAGGATGTAAAGAGATTGACCAAAGCATTTATCAAACCGAGACAAATTCTCAGAGGCTTCAAGGAAAAGGATAAGACGAACGTGTCTTCTCTAAGTACAATTTATAGTGCACAAACAAGTATTATAAGGGTGGAATGGGAAGGGAGGAGCGTTACGTAAGAATTTGAGAAGATAGTTTGGGATTACAACTACACGCGTATCATTAAAAGAGGGACAGACAACAAGCCCCTTAAAATATTCATTTCGCATCCTTTGCTTTCACAGTTGGCTCATACATGTTGTGGTGTTCTTATGATAGATTGCACCTACAAGACAAACAAATACAATATTTCGTTGTTGAACATCGTGGAGCACACATCGAACAAGGTAACATTCACATTGGCTTGGTGTTTAATGGAAAACGAGAGGGACTATAATTATCATTGGGCATTACGTCAATTGAAAAGATTCTTCCGGGAAAATAAACTTCCCGGGGTCATCATAACCGATCAAGATGATGCATTAATGAATATAATATCTGATATCTTCCCGGATGCACAAAATTTCCCATGTACATATCATATACGTACTAATGTGATAAAAACTTGTCATGCCTTGTTTGAACCCACAAAGGCGGATATTAAGAAGAGAATGATTGTTCAACTAGAGGAAGATGTTCGCAAGAACAAACTATGACTCGAAGAAGAAGAAGATGTGAGAGGCAAGATCAAAGAGTGAGTGGAAAAAGAATACGAGGAAAATCATAAAAAGTGGTTGGAATTTATAAGAGATTGGGAGAAGGTTTATTGGTCTCTTACCGAGGATATGTATGAAAAGAGATTGGACAAGTTTATTGCCGATTGGAATGAAGTTTATCCGACTGCCATCTGGTATTGTCGGACTCAATGGTTGGATAAGTTCAAGGAAAAATTTGTACGTGCATGGACAAATCGATATAGACACTACGGGAATGAAGCAACTAGTATAGCAGAGTCCGCTCATGGGATATTTAAAGATTTAATCCGGTCCAGCCAAGGAAATTTGGTTACGGTCACCGAGGTAATGGAACAATACTTTAAGAGTGATATCGATAGGATCAAGAAGTCTTTTGAGAAAAGCTCAATGGAAAGGATGATTTCATATTTACCATATGTTAAGTTTCTCCAAGGAATAGAGTTCAACGTCTCTCAATGGGCAATAAAACATATGATGAGACAAATGATATGGGAGATACACTACGGAAAACCTTGGGATCTCCCATATAGGTGTTCCTGTAAGTTTTTACGGAATTGAGGAGACGACCATGCGGAGGAGACTCCTTGAACCGAGCAAATGCTCAAACTCACACAGATGCACTGCAAGAAGGGAGTGGTTTAAGTTCGAGAGATCAATCTGTAGGACTCCGGCCTAAACCAAGACAATGGTCGTTCTAGAGTCAATTAGGTCACAAGATAGGATGGGATGATCTGTAAGAGGGAAGATGAGAAATGTGTGAGATCAATGGTGATCGATATTGTAGGTGTGTTGTTTATTCTGCGTAAGAAGGTTCTGAATGATTGAATTTACTCAGTTGAGAGTGATTGCTCAGACAATGAGTTCGTGTAGACGAAAGATTGTCTGTATGAACTTGTCAAGAAATTCTTGTCTAGACGAATGTTGTCTCTTTCAATCATGATTCATAGGCCTTTTATATTGCTGAACTGAAAACACCATGATCCCATGAAGTGTGACAGTTGCTGGAGTCAAAGAGTGGGGAAGTGAAAATCGTGTTGAAACCAGTTGCTCATCGTGCGGAGACTTGATTAACTTTCTACCCACTACTTTGCTAACTCCTCCAACTGATTGAACGACTTTCTCACATTCTCATCGTGTGTATGAACACACGTGCCATAGACCTCCAGACCAAAACCCTAGTTAATATCCCCCCATGTGACACGATTGACATCTCGTGATTGGGGAGTCAGTTGCTGACTTTATGGGACGATGAGTCCTTGTGTTGCTGAGTTGAACGTGACTTTGCCAATGTTCTAAGACTCATGAATTGAACATGTCTGTTGAGACAGAGGTATAATTATGTTGGTTGTTAAAGTGCGCAAATATTGCTCGTATGAGCAAATGCTGCTCGTTAGATAAATTGTTGAATGTTGATAATCAATATTTATGGACTGAACAAATATTGAATATTGATAGTTGAACCAATATTCATGGACTGAGCAAATACTTAATATTGATAGTTGAACCAATATTCATGGAGTGAGCAAATATTGCTCGTCTGAGCAAATGTTGCTCATTTGATGAATTATTGAATATTGATAGTTGAAGCAATATTCTTCAGTGCGAACAGATATTGTCCATCTGAGGGAATGTTTCTCATTTGATGAATTTTTGAATATTGATAGTTGAACCAATATTCATGGACTGAGCAAATATTGATCGTCTGAGCAAATGTTGCTCATTTGATGAAGTATTGGTAGCATGACCAAATAAATATTAAATTAAAATACTGGCGACCAAGCCAAGTATAATTAGTTAGAGTGCTGATCATGGGATCAACATAAAATTTATTGTTTGAATCTGTAATTATGAACCTTGAACTCAAAACCACAAAACCCTAATTTTGATCAATTGCTGAATTGATGATTAATTGATGATTTATTGAAAATCATTTATGAAATGAAGGAGGGACCGGCTACATGGGATGATGAATCGAATATGTAGCGCCCAGATGCTGAGGTGAGCAAAATATTAAAGTCTCTTGAAGACCAGTTGGTGAAAGGATGATTAAATGCTGGTTTAATCGTTTGTTGCTGAAAAATAATGCTTATTTCAGCATTAGGTGTTAAAATCTAACTATGAAGAGATGAGAGACCGACCAAGGAATCATGAAACCGTACTTGGTTGGTCATGGGATCGTCTGTTGATCATTTTTATGAAGTTCCAAGTTGTTTGGAAGAGTTTTGGACCTCATACGTGCAATTGTGCAAATTAGGTCAAATCATAAAAAGTAATGGGACCGACTCCTTGCAAGCCAAAGAGCCAAACTTGGTCGGTCAAGGTAACGTTCTCACGTCACCAAAGTGTCCGCGTCTCAGTCCTTAGAATTTTGATATTTTCTTGTATGCGTTTGAGCAACATTTTGAGAAAATATGAAGAAATCAGAGATTTTGCTGAAACCGTGAAAACTTCATGAGATGAAGGAAAATAATAATAAAAAATAAAGGAATCATGAAGACCGGCTATGGCCAAGGCATGGTCATCCGGCCAAAGAGCCCCGTCCCAGGGTATTTTTCCTAATTTTATAATATTTTTCATGATTTTAAGGAAATATCATAAAATCAAGGAGTTTGTTCAAACCAAGGAATTTGTTGAAATCAAGGAGTTTTCATGAGATGAGAGAAACATAAAAAAATAATAATAACAAAATAAGGGGCGTGTGGGACCGGCTAGGGCATGACCGACCGGCTAGGGCCCAGTCCCACGAGTTTCCCTAATTTTATATTATTTTTTCATAGGTTCAGGGAAATATCATGAAATCAGAGAATTTTCATGGGATGAGATAATAATAAAAATAATAAGGAACCATGAGGTGTGGACCGACCACGGCTAGAGCATGGACGGTCAGCTAGTGAGCTTGGTCCCATGACACTTTTCCTAATTTTTATTATTTCTTTGACTTGAGGTAAATTTCATGAATTCGAGGAGTTTTTTCATGAAACGAAGGATATTTTCTCAAATGAAGAGATTTTCATGAGATCAAGGAAAATAATAAAATATGATAAAATATGAAATTGGGCATGGGACTGGCCACGACACGACTGGCCGGCCGGTGGGCCCAGTCCCCTAGCGCCTTGATTAATATTTTATTATTTATTATTTTCTTCCTATTTTGCATAGGTTCATTGTTTCTTCGTGTTTTGGAATGCTCGTCCGTGCATTATTGCTGAATACACTTGCCTTATATTAGTCGGGGCTTACTCGATAGTTTCTCAGATGCCCGTACGTTGAATATTTATCACTAACCCTTGGAATTCTGCTAGGAAGAACCACAAATTGAAGTGACGAAATATTACGAAAAATCGTAGAATATTGTTGAATATTCAGTTAACGATTAGAGATAATTAATTGATGGCTCTATACTAGCAGGCATGCTGTCTAGGAGCATTAATTATCTGAGAATTGAGAGACATAAGCTTGTTGAAACGTCATATTTCTCTTATATAGTCATGGAAAACCTTGTTGCATCCTGAAGACGTTATTACTCTATACTAGCAGGCATGCTGTCTAGGAGCCGTCCAATCTTTCGATTCTATATAGAAATAATTACTGAAATTGCTCAGTATTCATGAGATGTGTCGTTGCCTCAGCTGAAAGACTATAAATTTTCATATACTCTGAGAGACAACATTCTCAGTCAGAGATTTTATGGCATGAGCTTTCATGCTTCAATGAGAGACATGAGCCTAAATACTCATCTGATTGCCGGATCAGGAGCGTGTATAATTATGGTTTTACGATTTTAACCTTTGTCGAAAATCCACCATATAAATTAAGTCCCCTGCTTAGTGAGGTACAGTCATGTTCCTCAGTCAGCACTGAATGGTGATTTTCCAGTTGCAAATAAAATAAGTAATTGAACTTAGTCGTAAGATAAGATGTTACCGGATTTTGACTGAATGAGCAAACCATGGTTCGAATGAAAAACCCCAGTGGCATAATATAGCGTCATCCAACAAGCATAAATTGGTGTAGAACCGATGATTTGGTGGTGGAACCTTGGTTGGTTTAGGATTCACGGGGGGGGGGGGGGGGGGGGGGGGGGGGGGGGGGGGGGGGGGGGGGGGGGGGGGGGGGGGGGGGGGGGGGCGAAAGAAAATCCCTATGAAATTGGGTTTTGGAAATAAAATTGACATAAAAGGAATTAATCCTTTTTTTTTTTATTTCACCTTGGACGACCACCACCTTCATCAACTCATCATCTCCCTCATGTCAACAAGAGAAAAATTAAAAAAATCACCGGAGAGCCGCCACCGTCCGAACGAAGCAATCACCGTCCGGCCAACTTCCGACCGGCGCCGACCAGGTACGCGGTTTTTTTTTTGCTGAGTTCATGAGTTGTTCATGCTTTGATCGTATTGAAGTTTTATACATGTACATATATGAGTGTGATTTTTGTTGAAAACCCTTGTTTTTTGGAAAATGTATGTTATTGTTAGTTTAAGAAACTAGTAATAACCCTGACTTAGGAGAGATTTTTTTTATATATAGACCTGTGTCTAATGATAAAATTTTGTTTATGAACTTTCATGGAAGCCAAAACTTTATATTAAAAGATTTCACAAAATCGAAATAAACCTTCGTTTCAAAGAAAATGATCGTACGAAGGAAAAGATCACTTCTCCATAAATTAGGTTTTATTACCTAATGCTCAGACGAGCATCATTTTAATAAATGATGAAACCGGCATTTTATCATCATTCTTTCACCAACTGATCAACTAAGGATCCTGGTGCATGCTCACTCGAGCACTTGGGCACCACATGGTCGTCCATCATCCCATGTGGTCCATCCCTCCCTCACTCATGGCCTATTTTCAGCAATTCATCAATTGACGAACAATTGCTCAAAAATTAGGGTTTCGAACAAACGCTCCACAAATCATCATTCTGATAAAGTTCAAACACTAATAAATTTATGTTGATCCAGCAACCAACTTCTGGATTAATTATATAATATTTGATAGTCTACCAATATTTTAATTAATATTTTATTGGGTTAGGTTACCAATTAATAGTTCGTCGAATTGAGCAGTACTTGCTCAGTTGCTCGAATAATAATTTATCAATATTCAGTAATTTGTCAAATCGAGCAATACTTGTCAGTTTTTCGAATATTGATCCAACTATCAATATTCAGTAATTCATCGAATTGATCAACTCGAATGTTGACCTAATTATCAATATTTTGCCAATATTGATTCATCTCAATATTCAGCAATTCATCAAAGTTACAATATTTGCTCAGACGAGCAATATCTAAGAACTGTACGTCTAATATGTTTCCATGATACATTGAACATTCGTCATTAATGCTCGATTCAACAAAACTTAGACTTTAATAAGTCAACCACTATTAATCAAATACACGTCTGCTTTGCAGACTCCACATTCGTGAGACATCAGTCATGTCACATGGGGGGATATTACTTAGGGTTTTGGTCTGGCGGTCTACGGCACATATGTTCATCCACGATGAGAAATGTGAGTAAGACGTGCAAACAGTTGAAGGAGTTAGCAAAGTAGTGGGTGGAAGGTTAACCAAGTCTCCGCACGACATGGTACTGGTTTTACCACGATCTCCCCCTTTCCCACTCTTTCAATCATCAAACCATCATACTTACTGGGATCAATGTGTTCGCTATTCTGACAATATAAATAAGTCTCTGGATCCATGATTGAACGACAACAATTTTTCGAGCAATCACTCTCAGAAATTCCATCAATCGACCAGAACTTATTCGAACTCAACAGTTCATCAATTTGCAGAAACCTTCAACACATCCGCAATCCTTGATCATCATTGATCCCACACAATTCTCAGCTTCCCTTCTATAGATCGACCCATCTTCCTCTTTGTGATTGAATTGACTCTGGAACGGAAATTGACTTGGTTTAGGACGGACTCCTACAGATTGATCCCTCTAACTCAAAGCACTCCCGTGCAGCGCATCTGTGTGCGGTTAAGCAGTTTGCTCGGTTCGAGGAGTCTCGTAAGAACCGTCGTCTCCTCAATCCCTTTAAAACCAGCAAATCGTTTTTCCCCATCTACAATCGATAAGTATTTATTTTCCCATGTTAAGACTTCTGAAGCAGATGCAATATCATTCATACACGAATAGCACTAACTCCTTCAACATACACTGGGCAACCTGAGGTGATTCCGTGAAACTTCATCAACGGGACTTCTCTACATCATAAGCCCCTGCACGACAGAGGAAATTCTTCTCTTCACTGATCACATAGAATCATGGTTATAGCCTTTTCATTTTCTAAAGAAACTTTGAACCGGCATCAACAAGAATTTATGGAGAAAACTCAGTCGTGATCTCAGCATCAACAGCGGTCTCAGGAGCAGCATCCTCATATTATGGCTTCATCAACTAACCATTCTCCGAAGTGTTACTCGATGAAGCGGACTTCTCCGAGCACTAATTATTCACATCAAGTTGTATAGACATGAAAACATGTTCACATGAAAGTCTTCCCAAAGCTTGCACGACGGGTGGGCACAAGCCAAAGTCTTATACAAGATGTTCTCATCACCTCTACAAATGAGATACAACACACTTCGAGCCATGGGTTTAGAAAACGTACCGATGGGTGAGGAATGGGACAATGCTTCCTTAACGAAATATGTTCGTCTATGTCTCTTCTACAACATCCAAAAGGGCGCATCAATCGTACATATGACCTGAAAGATATGGCCTTTACTGCCAGGTCTATGAAATCTGAAAATTTTGTACGGGATTACAAATTAAAAATGTGCACACTTGGTTGGGTGACCTAGACAACTCCAAATTGAGTGATTTTTTTCTCATATGATAATTAAGTCTCTTAGCTTCAAAAGTTGGGGTCAAGCATCGAATTACGACGTCGTATGAGGTTCCTACAGCTTCCAGAGCATACAACAGGCAAGCAGAAATTCTTAGACGGGATTCATAACTTCCACAGTCGGTGTCCACCAGGTCTTTCCACTAAGTCCTTCATCAAGTCCAAGACTCATGGTGCCGGGCTCTCCAGTCCTAATCATTCATCATAAAAGGAATTCTACCACTTGTATATGAAACCATGATCATTACATCACTCCCTCTTGAGAGTAACCTCAGTTATGGTCCCGTGACTAGGGTTTCAGAAGTAATGTTTCTACCACTGATAGAAACAGGATGGCACTGCAAGCACCATGCTCATATATCAATCAAGGGTTCCTTATCTCAAATTCATCAATTACATTGAAATCCTTCATCAAGCATTCAAGACACAATCAAATGGTCTAAAGACACAAAAGAGACGTTTTATAGCAACTGTCTGAAGTGATTTTACACTTCCCTGTACAAATCGACGAGCTGCGAGCAATTGGTAAGGAATCTAATGTTGAATAATATGTCATTCTCTTCGTATGGATGTCATATACAGCATATCCAAAATTCGCAGCAATTAGATAAATTAGCAAAGAGATGTGGCCAAAATATTGGACTACATGCTAGCTGAAAATTTCAGGAAGTCTCCTGGAAGTTTACTGTTTCGCCTATTTCGGCCCCTAAACATGTTCAAAACTCAAAAATACTCTAATAAAAAGCTTGGAAATTTCCTGGTCATGAAAAAACATGGGTAGATCGCGAAAATCCGACATCGGACGAAGATTCTACATCGTTTTTACTGAAAGACTGAAGTCTGGATTTTTTATGGTGAAGTATTTCGGGAAAATTTCTCATATATTCGTATGGATTCTCATTCATTCATCCATTCACAACTCAGAAATTTCATACTTCTATGAAGAGAGTACGGGAGGAACACTTACTTGAAGGGTTGTTAAGCCATCTTGGAAATGATAATCTATGGCTATGTAGATATGGTCAACGATACCCTAATTAAATACGGTCATTCGTGCACTTCACATGTTCAAAATGTCTGCAGTAGAAAGGGATAACAAATGATAGACCACGGAGGAATTATAATTTCTACACATGAAATTAAATTGATCAAACGATCACAATGATCTCTACTTCAACGGGAAATAAAACAATCAATCTTCAGAAGGATTGCGAGTAAGACTAATCATCAGAGTCATCAGATTCATCATCGGATTAATGATCGTCATCCTCCGTGGAATTCTCTTCAATCTCTCCCTCAGAGTTAGAACTCTTACTGGGAATTTTTCCAATTGGTCTTTGGGATCGCCATACATTGCATCTAAATATTTATCTTCTTTATACTCTGCTCTAAGATCCTCCTTGGCCAACCGATCAACTCTCATACCCGGTAGATATGTCTTAACTCTACATTCCGAAGGCTTACAGACAGATTCACCTTTCTCATCTTCGGAATCACAATCTACACTATCAGGACGCGGTCGAACCTCATCCTCAGCTATGAACAACAAACACACCACGTATCATATTTCTAGCATCTCTAAAAGGTTGATCTACTTCCACACGAGCGTCCGCTGAACTCTTCATCTGTGGTTTGATGTTTCTCGATCATTTCCCGAAAGAGTCAGAGACATAGTCATCACCAGGAGCTTCCATTATATGCTGCCAAAAACGGAGAGTCAAAACAAACATGCCACAATATGCGTTAAAATGGTAACTCTCAGACTCTTACCTGTTTACAATTTCACTAACTGTAGTGATTATGACGCAAAATTCCTAGAATTTTTTCGTCTCTGGAAACCTGTAGAGATGAATAAAATACATTATTTTAAATCATACATGATTTTTTATAAAACTGTGAGCGATTCACGGAACTACTATTATGTGAGCAATTCACATAATTTTCACTCTGTGAGCCACTCCCACTAGGTAAACATTTCTTGGTTTTTGTGCATACACTGACAAATCACAGAATCCAAACAAACAACATTTTATCAAAAATTGTTTCCCTCTAACAATTGTTGAAAATCAAAATTTGATTTTATATAAATTTTTACTATGTGAACATTCACTGATTTTTCAAAAATTTGACAGACGTCCATTCTACAATTGTGAAAACTCACATACATACATTATTTCACCATGTATATTTGTCTACTTTCAACAGTTGTTCAAAATCAAAACATTGATTTTACAAAATATATATATAAATATTTCACGTGAAAGTCACATAAATTTGACATATATATATTTGTGCTCCCACGTGCGAGCATCTGTCTTTGAAACGAGAGTATATTTTCAAAGATTTCTGAAGATAAAAAATTTTCATGAAACCTCATAAACAAGATTTTTATTACTAACAGACGCACGTCTATTCAAAAAAAAAAAAACTTTTCTCTCGTACGAGCATCCACCTTTGAAACGAGAGTTTATTCCATTTTGTGAAATCTCACATATTTAAAAAATAATAATAATAAAAAAATTGGTTTTCGTGAAATCTCATAGAAAATTTTTTTATCATTAGACTCAGGTCTATTTTGTTTGTTTCTTAAACTAACGAACGAACGAACGTCTGTTCCTGAAACAAGGATTTGCTTTTTGGGCTCGGGCCCGCAAACCTTAAACCGACCAAAACAGGATGCCCGATTGTCCAAATAAGCAGTGCCTCATCTCTCCATGCTCACGGGATGACGTGTCAGGGTCCTCACCTGAGCATTTGCTCGTACATGACACCATTAGAGCAAATCCAGGATTCTGAAAATACCTTTGTACGACCGAGTTCAATTGCTCGTCTCGTCGACTGGAAATCACCATATAATTCTTACTGCGGAACATGACTGTTCCTCACTAAGAAGGGGACTTAATGTTGACGGTGGATTTTCAACAAAGGTAAAAATCGTAAAATCATGATACTACATGTTTCTGACCCGGTTTCAGGAACGCATGTGATGATTCATGATTTACGATCCGTGAACCGTTTCACAATCTCTGATCGAGTTCCTCTTAGAGCCATGATGAATATGATTCTCGAAAGGCCTCTCACTAGCTGAGCGTTCGATACTGCGCATTTCATCATGAGCCTCTATGTAGAATAACATGATTGGGATATCCTCCTACATAATTGTTTGTTGAGAGGGCTCAACGCCTTCAGGACGTCGGCGACACTCGATGTTCCCTGACTACATAGAGAGACCCGCCTCTACATAGAAGAATGATTGGGCGGTCCTCCTACATAATTGTTTGTTGAGACGGCAAAAACGCCTTAAGGACGTCGGATACACTCATTGTTACCTGACTATGTAGAGAGACCGTGTATAGATTCAGGCGGCTCTCCTGCATAATTGTTTGTTGAGGGGGCTAAACGCCTTCAGGGCATTAACAATGTTGCATGTTGATTCCCTGACTATACACCTTTCAGAACGAGTATGATGCTTCACTATCTCATATCTCGATTCTACAATAGATTAATTCTACCATGACATTCGACACTGAATTCCTAGAAAATAATCTATTTTATCTCATTACTCCGATTTCGAGATCGAATCCACGACTGATCTCATGGAATGGTAATAGATACTCTGATTCTATGGTCAAATCCACGATCTCATGGGATGGTAATGCTCATTTTATTATTCTGAATCCATGGTCGAATCCACGGCTGAGCTTATGGATTGATAATAAATAACTACTCACCTTTATTACTCAGTTTCATGAATTATTCTCCACTGAATTTCATAAATTAGTAATATGTACTCAACAACCGGGCATCTGGACTATCACTGAGTAAGCCCCATAAAATGGTGCAAGTATGATGCACGAACGAGCACCCAAATGCACGAACGAGCATTCAAAAATATGGACAAATGAGGAATCCTACACAAAATAGGAGAGAGAAATAATATAAAAATAATAAAGAATCGCCTAGGGACCGGGCCCACCGGCCGGCCGGTCATGCCACCATGGCCGGTCCCCCACGCCTCTTCCTTTTATTTTTTATAATTTTCTTATTTTCATGAACTCATGAAAATTCCCTCATTCGAGCAACTTTCCTTATTTGAGCAAAACTCACGGTTCCTCCATATTTTCACGGTTTCATGAAAAAATAATAAATTATGGAAAGATGTCGCGGGACCGGGCTACCTATCCGGCCATGCCCTAGCCGTGATGGTCCCACACCTTACGATCCCTATTCTTTCATAATTATTATTTCCCTCATCTAATGAAACTCCTCCGTCTGAGTAAAAAATCATGGTTTCTTCAAATATTGCTCAAACCATGAAAAAAGCCAAAAACTCAAATGGTCATATGACCGACTAGGCTACTCACGGTAAACACTAAAATATCATTATTTTAATATTTTCCAAATTTTTATCAAACGAGCAAAGTCCTACTTGCTCATTCGAGCGAAATCAAGAATTTTAGTCAAAGATCGAACTCTTCTGAAAATCCGAGATATTGCTTAAACGCACACCAGAAAATACCGAAAATCTCAGGACTGAGACACGGACATTATGGTAACCCGGTCATACTTCCTTTATCGACCAAGGCCGGCCGTAAGGCTTGCAAGGAGCTGGTTCCACACATTCTTATAATTTTGACCTAATTTGCTCAATTGCTCATATTGGGTCCAAACTCTTTCCAACCAACTTGGAATTTTCTCAATCGACCATCATCCGGTCCCGCACCACCAAGGGAAGGTTTCATGCCTTCTTGGATGGTCCATCACTTCTCCATAAATTAGGTTTTATTACCTAATGCTCAGACGAGCAGCATTTTAATAAATGATGAAACTAGCATTTTATCATCATTCTTTCACAAAATGATCAACTAAGGATCCTGGTGCATGCTCACTCGAGCACTTGGGCACCACATGGTCTTCCATCATCCCATGTGGTCCGTCCGTCCCTCTCTCAAGACCTATTTTAATCAATTCATCAATTGACGAACAATTGATCAAAAATTAGGGTTTCGAACAAACGCTCCACAAATCATCATTCTGAGCAAGTTCAAAAACTAATAAATTTATGTTGATCCAACAAAAAACTTCTGGATTAATTATATAATATTTGGTAGTCTACCAATATTTTAATTAATATTTTATTGGGTCATGTTACCAATAAATAATTCGTCGAATTGAGCAGTACTTGCTCAGTTGCTCGAATATTGATCCAACTATCAATATTCAGTACAAATTGAGCAATACTTCCTCAGTTGCTCGAATATTGATCCAACTATCAATATTCAATAATTCGTCGAATTGATCAACTCGAATGTTGACCTAATTATCAATATTCCGCCAATATTGATTCAACTCAATATTCAGCAATTCATCGAATTTACAATATTTGATCAGACGAGAAATATCTAAGAACTGTACGTGTAAAATGTTCAATCATGATACATTGAGCATTCGTCATTCATGCTCGATTCAACAAAACTTAGACTTTAATAAGTCAACCACTATTAATCAAATACACTTCTGCTTTGCAGACTCCACGTTCGTGAGACATCAATCACGTCACATGGGGGGATATTACTTAGGGTTGTGGTCTGGCGGCCTACGGCACGTGTGTTCATCCACGATGAGAAATGTGAGTAAATAGTGCAAATGGTTGAAGGAGTTAGTAAAGTAGTGGGTGGACGGTTAACCAAGTTTCCGCATGACATGGGACTGGTTTTACCACGATCTCCCACTTTCCCACTCTATCACTCATTAAACCGTCAAACTTACTGGGATCAATGTGTCCGCTATTCTGAAAATATAAATAAGTATCTGGATACACGATTGAACGACAACAAATTTTCGAGCAATCACTCTTAGAAATTCCATTAATCGACCAGAACTTATTCGAACTCAAAAGTTCATCAATTTGCAGAAACCTTCAACACACCCACAATCCTTGATCACATTGATCCCACACAATTCTCAGCTTCCCTCCTACAGATCAACCCATCTCCCTCTTTGTGACTGAATTGACTCTGGAACGGCCATTGACTTGGTTTAGGACGGAGTTCTACAGATTGATCTCTCGAACTCAAAGCACTCCCGTGCAGTGCATCTGTGTGAGGTTAAGCAGTTTTCTCGGTTCGAGGAGTCTCGTCCGAACCGTCTTCTCCTCAATCCCTTGAAAACCAGCAAATTGTTTTTCCCCATCTACACATGCAAGAAACTATGCGCAAATGACTAATTACATTTAGAACCACAATCTTTATGACATGTTAAGAGAAAATCTGAGAGTGAATCTTTGGAAAGAGTATGGAAGAGTCGGCGGGCGTAATTATTAAGTTTTATTTCATGTAATAGTTTAAACATTTAATTGTTAATTTGTTTGTTGTTTGTTATTCAATATTAATTTTTATGAAAAATTCAATTGCCACTTAGCGGTTTTCAGTTGGTCGAGCAATGAACACCCTACACCAAGCTTCTACAAAAATACTCTACTTCCACTATCTAATACCAATCAATATCCCTAATACTAAATTTACTCTAGACGAAGAGTTATCCATTTTCAGAAACTATGTAATATACTATCCGGAGAAGGGTGAAGAACGACGCCAAGCGGGTTTAGTTAGTCAGAGTTATTGGGGTAAAGTTCATGAGACATTCTGCAATAAAATAGTACAATCGGGATCGTGCGCAATTATTTTGTCGATTGTTTGAAGTAAGAAAACAAGTAGAAGATTTTATAGCTTTAGTTCGAATTGTAAGTCGATATAGACTTTGGGGTAAAACCTATGATGAAATTGTTGTGCGATCTTGAGAGGAATGGTGAGGATGGAAAAGAAAGAATTTTGAACACGAAGCTCATTTTCACATCCTCTGAGAGTTTCTCATTACCCAAGATTATGAGAACTAATTATCCATTTTCAGAAACTATGTAATATACTATCCGGAGAAGGGTGAAGAACGACGCCAAGCGGGTTTAGTTAGTCAGAGTTATTGGGGTAAAGTTCATGAGACATTCTGCAATAACATAGTACAATCGGGATCGTGCGCAATTATTTTGTCGATTGTTTGAAGTAAGAAAACAAGTAGAAGATTTTATAGCTTTAGTTCGAATTGTAAGTCGATATAGACTTTGGGGTAAAACCTATGATGAAATTGTTGTGCGATCTTGAGAGGAATGGTGAGGATGGAAAAGAAAGAATTTTGAACACGAAGCTCATTTTCACATCCTCTGAGAGTTTCTCATTACCCAAGATTATGAGATCTAATTTTCTGGACAGTCTTGCTCTATTTAATCCTGAATTTTTTATTAGTACCATAATTGAGAACTAATTTTCCATTTGGGTTTCTTGTGGTATTTGGTGAAGAAGTTGGGTTTTATGAACCTGATGAAAATGGTGAAGAATTTGGTTTTGAAGGAGAAGAACTGCATGGTGATCTTTCAGGTACTTGTTGATTATCTTCTAACACGTTTGAATTATCCTTTTTCAACACTTTAAAAAAATGATAACAACTTTCGAATTGGAAATTTTTTCCATTTTTGTGTGGCCAATTTATACGAAATTGTCTTTCCACATCAATATCCACAGCTCCACTCTCCCGACCTCTCTTTTTTTGCATCACCGTATAAAAAGATAAGGGGACTTCCTTATTGATTGTAATGAAGCATTGCGACAACCCACAGGAATCATGAGCATCGATGTTCATGATTTGTTCTTCATATTTCTTAAATATGTTATCCCATGGTTTACCATGTTGCTCTGCATCATCGATATAATCTTGGGTAAAATAAAGATAGTTACGAAAAATATATTCATCTTCAATGATGGTGAATTTTGCACACGAACTTTGTTAATATTTTTACCTGAGATTAAGAATCCATATTACAAGAAATTAAGAAGTGTAGAGAATGTGTGATTAGTTTATCTTGTTTTAGATTACAAGAAAACCGAGAGTTTGATAAATTCTAGAGAGACTTATAATTTTGGTATGAGTTGAAATGAATTTGAAGTTGATTATTTATAGGGAGAATCTCTTGCCGTTAGATGAGTAACTACTAAGCGATGATCAAACCTTCGAGCGAGAGATAGACTATTGTTGGCGCTCTTCAAACCATCAAGCAGTGGAGTCTCTATCGCGTATTCCTAAGTGGTATATTTGACACTTATGCAGTTATATTTACTGCTCTGCCATACCCGCAGTGCGTGCAAAAGTGGAAAACTGTGTTGTTTGACATGTGCATAGGAATGGGCCTAAACGCGGATATTTTTTTCCTTAAGGTGAGCATGGCTTTTTTTTCTCAGCTTTCCTCAATTTAAATTTTCTTATTTTGAAAAACCGATGGAGACTCATATCCCGTCTCTTCGCTTTCTTCATCCTTGGCTCCCATTTATTTTAACGAATAAATTAAACATTGTTCCTTTTCTTTGCAATGGTACAGGTACTTCGCGACGTCCTTTTTGCTTCTAGCATCTACCATCTTCTGCGTCATCTACTTTTTTTAAAAAAAATTGGCTTTTCCTGAGCTTAACATATCTGCCACCAAACGTTGTATCTGGATTATTCTTTGCATTGCTCTGGTTTCAACAAGCAGAATTATGCAAATATTTTCTTGATGTTTCACTCTTAGAGATTCAAATACTGGATGAAACTTTTCAACGATTCCAAATCTGCAAGTAAATCATCCTTGCAACGATGTGCAAGATTGTTTAGGTTGAGTTCTACATCACCAACATAAAATTCTAGGACTTGATTTTTTTTTATCCTAGTAGGGGAGTTTCCCATGTATCTGCAACACGCATCATAATATCCATGCCACCAAATATAACAAGAGTCATGGGCTATGGTGCAGCAGCAATAGCAAAGAAGAAAAGAGACCACAAACTTATTATACTATGGTTTCGGTCCTTTCTAGGTAAAACCATGGTTTGCCGCAACCGATACAGGCTCTTATCTGCCGTATCATATCTATATATTTTAATACTTATCCAAGATCCTCAGTTTTATATGTATCTTCGGGTATCCGTTACGTTACTTACTTACGTATCTGCTGATTCAGAACGTTTTACGTGTTATTGACTCATATATGTTAATGTGTAAAGATAAATTCTGATACTAACGTATATGGAACATAAAAGACATATATACTTTAACGCATGCTCAAATTCTTTACACAAATTTGAAGAAAATGATTGATTATTATTGTTGGAAACACGAAAATATTGCCTATCGTTAAATTTCTTATACCTCTATTAATATGTTTGGCACGTGTGTGTTTCCAATTTACATTGGAAATATTTGTGAACATCAGGAAGGTGAAAGGATACTTTGAGGGTTCATCTAGTACATAGACATATCCTTTATAGCCGGGATATCAGAAAGAAGAAAAAAACCAATCATTCACTAATATACAAGTTTCAGAGAGAAAATCAGCTCAGTTTCTAACATATTTTCAACTATTGTGATGAAAATTGGAGACAATAAAATATGCTTAGCTCTATATAATATAATAATTTATTTGAATTACATTATTTTTCGGATTCAATGGTTCAATCAGCTTTATTTAACTTATTTATTGTTTTTGAAAGTGTATTTGAACATGTGGTATACGCAAATATCTGCCAGAAAAATATCTAAATTAGCTAAATTATGATACTCGGATATTAGGGAAGACAATACCTAAATTAGATAAAATTCCATTAATTGGCTAAATTATGGTCACAGTCAGCAGTAAAAATCAATATCACTAATAACCGAGTATCATCTTTGTATCTGTATGGGCCGACAAAATACTGATGCATGATACAACAAACCACCATTACAATAGAATTTAATTCTAAATTATCATGGGCCCAGACCCTTAATCTATAAGAAAGTCGCATTATAAATATATATGACATGAGGACGAATAAGTAACACTCTCTCTGTCCCACAATAGATGACCTATCCATTTTTAAAAAGAATTTCCACTAACATGTGACCTATATCATTAAATAAGAGAATATTTCTAAAGATATTCTTTTAATTAATTATCGTTAGTATAAGAAATACGTATAATTTGATAATCATATTTATATTCATTATGCAGGTGTTTTAAAACGCTTTTTAATGGTATAAAATTTACGAATATGCATGGTATAATTTGAGAGATAAATCATTTCTTAATATTACTAATTACTATAAGGGTATAATTAGAAGAAAATAAATACTTAAAAATACTCTTCTCAAATTATTGCTTAAAAAATTGTGCAAACTTGAACTAGGTCACCTATTGTTAGACAGAAAGAGTATTATATTGTTGACATAATTTCTATAATAGAATGTGGAGTATGCAACTAAAAACTAATTGGCAATGAATGGAGTGGTCCCTTTCACTTATATTGAGGATCTAGGCTAGGGATTGGTCTTTTTCGGACTATTATCCTCAACGTGTACCCTCCATGTGTATGGCGCAAGTTGGGGCTCTACATAACATTGACCATTTATACAGGTATCTCCTTTCAAGGTTGGGCGAAGTTTGGTGCCACTTACGGGTATCTCCCTAGTAGAAATTAACATTTAATCCCAAAGTTGTTGGGCTTTGGACACTCTAGTCCTCTCCTCTCAAGCCTAGTACTAGGAGATCCAAATTTGCAAAATCTGGTACGGGTTAGTCCTTTTAAGAACGATTCAGTCCAAAATGGTTTTTTCTGATGACAAAAATACCCATATCAGTAGGTACGAGAGTGGGAGTTCAGTTTTTCTTCATTTCCATTTTCGAAACATCTCCCAAAAGAATAAAAATTCTTGAAACCTAATCTTCTTCGCTCGATAACGTCCAAATGAAATTTCAGTCTTCAAACAAAATTCAGAGAATCAAACAAGCACATTCTCAATTCGATTCTACTTAAAAACCTAAATCATCATCATCAGTGTATTTCTTTGAAGTTTAAATTGAGGGGAAAGGTTTATGAGATAAAAACTATTTCGAAGAGTTTATCAATCAAAGTGACATAACATATAAGTTCAGTCTGTTCTTACTATTTAATTTGATGAAAATGTTAATTTATCGAATTCGAAATTGATTTCGGAAAAGCATTGCGGTTTCAAAAACCTAGTTACTTTGATTTCAGTTCGAATTTCGTATCCGATTTATCATTAGAGTTTAGATCTATAATCATTTCATTTTAATAGCTGTATTGGGATAAAAAGTTTGACAAATTTTGACAACAATTTCACGAGAAATGTTTATTTTCCACTTTTTCTGCTTTTAGATTTCATTAATCTTATTTTTTTTATGTATTTAGGATTTTCATGTGCTTATATCCTTATATGATCATTTCATTAATTGTTGCTTGTCGGATTAGCATTTGTTGCGAAAACTTCAGTTCACTTGTTGTCGTAGGAATTGAGTTGTTTGAGAAGGAAACTATAGGAATCAAACAAAACAATAGATGACATAAGATGTATCTACGATGAGTCTTTACACTTGATTGTTCATTTTTTGTTTTCTCAACAATTAAACACTTAATATCAGGTTCGTAGTTCATTTCTGTGTATATATATCTCAAAGTTTTGACCTCCACTGTAAATTAAATTTAATCGTAATTCGGATGGACTGAAGCAACAAACATAGTTTACAATGATTTTATTTACCAGAATAGAAGCGAAAGGGATAACCAAATCAAACAAAGAGAGTAAAAATTCCTTCTAGTCATCCATTCAAAAGGGTATGCCTCATAACTTCTATCATGGATGTGCTGGTATTTTCTGAAACTTTACCCGACGTACTACTCTTAAATGAAATAAAGGGACCCTTTGATCCGTTGAGTGCTTTAGATGTGGCAAATGGAGTTGTGATAGTAGGATAGAGTACACAAGTTTCATCATATCCTTGGTGTCACTTGCCAAAGAGATGGGTGATTGTATCGTTTTTTTTATGGCGTTTCTTCTCTGCAACACAGACATGGTAAGTTATTTTTTTATTTCCTTTCTTGTATATAGTTTTATTTGTTAACAGTCTTTAAACCTCTATAAACATATTTTCCAAAATAGTGGTGCTTATCTCCACTGGTAGGTGAATATGAGCGCTTCCATATGACCGCAGATTTCAAGTGGAATCTTGCTACTGTTGGTCTCATCTAGTCATCTCTTTTCTGTGGATATTTACTCACTGAGATATTACTTGGATATTTAAATTGGTACTTGGACTGACACTATAAATAACATTTAGTCTCAATTGCTTAGCTCGTATGAAATGCGCAACTTCCACTTCATGTTTTTTTAACATGGGAATGATATATATCCAATTGTACAGGGGAGTAATTTTTTTATGCAAGTATATGACCCCAATATGCCTTTTTAATTTTTTATGTTGACGTATATGAACCCCATGTTCTGCATTTCTGTGTATATTTTTATGGAATGGATTTCATTAATTTATTAGCCAGCAAGCATGTGCTTGTTGCTGTTGCAAGATTTGGATAATCTTAAACCTATTGTAGTGTGGTTGCCGGTTTTGATTTTTAAGAATCCGGTTAGGACAATAAAATGACTGGGTATAGTGTGACAATTATGAATGTCTATTCGCTATATATAGATTTATAACTGATCAGTGAAATGGAATCCTTGTCTATTTGTTAACTTTTTTTGTTTTTGTTTTTAGAGACTATAGGTGAAAGGTTTGAGTGGAACTTTTAGTTTAGTCATAATAAGCCACCAGCTTGACTTTACCATTTGTACACTCCATAGTCTTTAGTCTTTACCAGTTTGTGTACACACTACTACAGTGACCACATGATATGTGCCTGTACAAACTAGTACACTTGTGAAAATAAAGACTCCATAAGCTTATGCTCCAATAAATAGGGTGATCATTAAACACTCTATATATTCATTATCTCTATAAGATTGCAAGATCTATAAAGCATCTACGATTCCACTACTTTGATGACACCTGCACTATCGGGAATTCTTTCTCGAGAAACATGACGAAACATTCAAAATGTATTGATTGAGGGTCTTCATTTTTCTGTTTGTTTCTTTTATTTTGCATTTTTGATTTTTTGGTTTGTTTGTTGATAAACGGTACATAATTATATAAAAACGAGCCAGATTTCAGCATCATTAGCATTATCACTTTCCAATTTACCCAAATTAGAAGTCGTTGACGTGTGTCGTGTATGTGTATATAGTTGTACACATGATGAATAATAATGTGTACATCATTATACACATGTTTATTGTCAATGTGTACATAGTTGTACACCTGTTTATTGTTAATATGTACATAGTTGTTATAATGTCATCGCTAGTACTCATTATTAACAACAAATGATGGTTACCATTACCAAGGGTTGTCATGCTAAAAAACTTATGGTCATAATTATATTGATTACTTTCAGGTGAATGGAAAAATTGTATCATGACTATTGATCATTATTGCTTCTTAACGTTTGCCTTTCATCATTGCTGCTCATCGTGTCCAGATAGGGGTTCATTGAAAGAAGGCTATACATCGATAATCTTGATCAAAGAATAACTGAGTCTGTGCCACTCCCTCCCTCCCTCTCTTCCATTATACTAGTACTAATAGTTGCTGAATTTGTATTCATAACTATAGCTCGGTCTTGATCAAGATATTTTCTCCATCAAAGGATCGAGTCGGAAGATTTTTTGTGGCACACTCGTGGTCCAAAGTGAGGAGAGCCACGAGGTTTCGCTTTCATTTAGTTCAGTATCAAAGAGGTATATCATCTATTGCTTTCAACTACTATGGATCATTATAGTGTGTGCATTCTTTCAAGGATGATTGGAATCTTGAATAGAAATGTAGCATAGAGCGAGCTGGTTCTAAACAATCACTAAGTAATTATTGCAAAACTATAACCAGGGTGTACAATCTGGTGCACATGTGAAAAAATAACTCCATAAGTTTATTTTTGCATAAGTAATTTGGGTGTACAAATTGGTGCACATAGGGAAAATATTGATTTCATAAGCTTATGCTGCATAGATATTTACGGGTGCACGTATTGAAAAAACGATTTTGTAAGGTTATGGTTGTGTTTCCATTTAGTGCACATCTTGTTTTTGAATTGTGATTGTAGACATAGTTATACATATATGTTGATTCTTAATGTGTACATAATTATACACATGCTGGTTGTTAATGTGTACATAATTGTACACATGTTGATTGTTCATGTGAAAGTAGCTGTACACATGTTGATTATCAATAAATATATTATACGTTGATGCATCTTTGATATCAATCTTTTTTGTAGCGGATGCGTGAATCATTGCCAACATATCACTTGGTCGAAGTTAATGAAGGCCGTTGGACATGGATACGGCGTAGAGAGGATTTCCTTTTGATTATTCTGATTATAAATATAAATGGTGGATATCATTAGGGTAAGTTTTTTTTATCTTAAGTTTAGTATCCTTTATTTGTACTTTTATATATGTGTACATAGTTGTACACCATTATTCTTTCCCATGGATGTATGTCATGTTTAATTGTATGGATGTTGGATTTGTTAGGATTTTGTAGCTGTGTAAAAAGTTGTACACCATTGTGACCTCATGCGCTGCCTTAGCACTTTTGATTGCATGCAGACATTCTTGTTCTAATTATAAATTGATGCTCCACCCGAGTATTACAGGTTCAAGACTCATTAACTAACGTGTACATAGCTGTATACATGTTGATTAATGTGCACATAGTTGTACACTATTGATTTTGAATGTGTATATAATTGTATACTTGTTGATCGTTAACGTGCACATGATTATATACATGTCGATTTCCTATGAGTGCACATGTTGATCCTTAGACTGTATATTTTTTTTGGTTCTTTATCAAAATGCAATCAAAGGTCAGGTTTCGTTTCCTTTATACTTCAGCTTCATTGGTAAATGCCTCAAATGATCATCAGTTCATCCATTTAGATCGCAAAAATACTTTTAGGATATATCAACCAATGGACTTAGAATGCATCTGATTAGGATATATCAATTAGGCTTTACTTTTGTTGTGGTTCATTCATTCATAAATGAGCAGAAAGAATGTAGAATTTTTTTTTATGGATGGTCTCAAATCAAACCCATAAACACCTCAACTTTGTAACTGCAATACTGTTATAAACAAGTTACACAAAATCAGATTTTGTTTATGAATGAATCAGGTCTCATGAAAAATATGACTTTCAGTTGTATTTATATTGGATTGTTAATGTGTACAAAGTTGTACACATGTTGATTCTTAATGTGTACATAATTGTACACATTGACTTTTTATGTGAACGTTGTTGTACACCTATTAGTTAATGTGTACATAATTGTACACATGTTGATCGTTATTGTGCACATAATTGCACACAAGTTGATTTTTAATGTGCACATAGTTGTACACCTGTATTGGTCCATAATATGTATCAATCTGATTTGTAACATGTGAAAGATTTGTTAGGAAGGGAAACTATAATTCTTATTTCTGGTATGAATTTGTTTTAGCTAATTATCTCACAATTTTGCTTGTTTATCCTAGTAGTTTTCAGTGCTATGCATGTAGTTGTGTTTATGTTGTTATTATGAGATATTTGTTCACCCATGAGTATTAGATCCTTGTTTTTATGTTTGTCTTTTACTTATCTCATACGTTAAAACCTTTTGATGTGGATGTGATCAAATGATTGTGTAGGAAATAGATCATTAGTAAATATATATGTCTCAAATTCTCAACATTTTTCTTTCTTTCAATTGCAGGGGGAATGAAGGTCAAAGATGATAAAGATGGGTCCTCGCTTCATGTTGTTATGCTTGCAACCCAAGATGTTGCAACACGATGAAAGGTATTTGGTCTAATTGTATACTTGTTCCTTTTTTGATTCCCACCTTAATATTGGTCTCAGCTGATAATAGGATTTTGTGCATTAGGATATCTTAGCTGAAAAATTAGGTATTATACATGTTTTGCAGGGGTGTACATATTGGTGCAACCTTGGAATTCCCAAGTAAAAGTATGTTTGTATGTGGTTATGAATGATCATTTTTATGCATGTTTTCTAGTGGTGTACATATTAGTGGACATGTGTATTTTCCATGACAAAGTAGGTTTGTGGGTGGTTACGAGTGATTGTTTTGTGCATGTTTAGCAGGGATGTACATATTGGTGCATCTGTTGCATGAAAAAGTAGGTTTCCCATGGTGTACATATTGGTGCACATGTGTCATTCCCATGAAAAATAGGTTTGTGTTTGGTTGTGAATGATTGGATTTATGCATGTTTTCAAAGTTATGGTTCTTTTTTTCCGTTGATATTATATTACTTGTGTTGTGGAAGTTTTATTGAACCCTAGAATGTCTCACTTTGATTTGCAACATGTCACTGATTTGTCAGGGAAACTTTGGGGCTATAAGCATGTGGTAGTGTTTATGTTGCTATTATTGGTGCTTAAGGTACAAGATTATAGTTGTGTGTACAAATTGGTGCATCGTGTCTAGTCTCACGAATTCTAATGATTCATTAACATTAGTGATTGATACGTGAAAGTGGAAACAAGTTCATTTGATAATCTCTTTTTCAGTAAAGTGTCATAAATCACTGTAGTGGGATCGTATGAGGCCTTATTAATTTTGTGCAGTTAGGTCCAAATGGATTGTGTCTATTTAAGTTAATAATCGCCTAAATTTTTATTTTGATCGTTTTCTTTCCTTTGTTTATTATGTGGTTTTTGGTGGTTTATTCAAGTTGTGGTTTCTTATGTTTTATTATTTTTTCCTGGATGCAGGTTAACTGTTAAACCATCCAATGCAAATCCGGCCATTATACAACAAGAACTTGGCGTGGTTGATATTTTTGTCTATATGTGCAGATTAGAGTAGCATTTTGGATATCATGAATGTTGAATTTTTTGTATTGTTATCCATGTGTACATAATTATACACTAGTGTGAATTAAAAAAATTAAAAAGTGAAAATTATTTAGTCATATGGGTACTCTTTTTGTAGATTTCGAAAAGAGATTTTCGAATATATAAAGTTTGTGAATTTTGGACGAGCGGTTTGAAAGATAAATTGTTTTTAATTATTTATATATTATTTAAAAATGCTAACATCATCATGAGTCATTTTGAACTAAAATGCAAATACTTGGACTAAATTGTAAATGAGGGTTATTAGTGTACTTTCCATATATTTGGACTAAGTTGTACCTAGTTGACTCGGACTGGACTAAACCATTCATTTGGACTGATTTTTGGACTAAAGCGTATTTTTCCCATATCCCTATGATATAGGGCACGAGTTCGGGCCCTCTACAATGTGGAGGAAAGATGTATTGTAGCTGTTGGCTTATTCTCATATAGGCCTATTTATGGGTTAAAAACTAATTCTGGTGAAAAGAATAAAAGGGGTGGGTTGATGATAAACAAGTCTAAACCCTAAACAAATGTACTGTATGGAAGTACTTTAGATTTGATAAATAAATCTGTATAATTCTAGACTAAACCAATAAATGGTCGTTCCAGTCTTGCTTAGGTCACAAAGGAAGGAGAAGGGTTGGTCTTAGGGAGGGAAGCAGAGAAAGTGTTGGGATCAGAGTGGTAGACTCTGTGAGATGTGATTGTTTATGCCTGTGTATCAGAAAATAAAACTGGCCCGTAAGTTGTTAGTTGTGTCTTGTGTGTTCATAATGTTCTGAATAACTTGATTTGAATAGATTGAAGAATCTATTTTATATAGTCATAATTGTACACTCTGATCTCGTAGGAAGTGGAAGTCGTGAAGTAGTGAGAAGGAGGAGATCATTTGAAAGTGAATAAAATCGTGTCGCTATTGTTTAGGAAATATTGACGGTTGCACATCCACTACTCCTCCACTCTTGTTAACTGCACGCTCTTCCTGACACTTCCACGTAATGGTTGTATTGGTACACCGCATTTTCGTAAACATCCAAACCAATACGCTAATGAACATACACTCATTTGTGACATTATTGATGTCTCATGTAATTTTAGTAGAGAATACTAATTTAATGTGAAGTCAAAGATGACTTGCATAGTCAGGCTGATTGGTGACCATGTCTGCTAGACGAAATTGATGAGTCTGAAAAGCTGTGCGAGTCCATCCATGTCAATCGGTGTTGACATGCCTGAATAATAACTGAAGACGAACGTGGTTGTTGAGTGAGTCAAACACTTCTTGTTCATAATGTCAGTGAGAGATGGCGAGTGATTATGAAAGAGTGAAGAAGAAGATATATTAATATTGAAGTAGTCAAGTTTGTAGCAGGACATGTGTGTGAAGTCACATGAAAATAAATATTCTTAACTAATCACGTGTGAGATGCACCCTAGGTGAATCACGGATGGTAAGTCAAGTTTCATAGAAATATGGCTTACCACGCGAATCTCACGTGAAAGTCGACTATAATCAGTGTGTGGCTCTCTTCGTAAGTCGAATTTGACAAGACATGTGAAATAAAATCGTTAAAGTTAGTCACATGCAACAGTAGAATGAATTCGATACTTAAGGAAGGTTACAGATGCCTTCTATGATGATCACGACGCATGAAAAGCGTTGTCTGCTTTAAATTTAAACTTTGCAACGGTTTTTTCAACATTTATTATGTGTTACAGTCATTACAAGAAATCTTCAACACGTAAGTGTTGTCTGCTTCAAATTCGAGCACTGCAATGGCTTTACAACACTTAATAGGCGTTGCAAAGTGCTGGAAGTGTGAACATGCATTTCTCGTATGCGGCTTCCTTGGTCTGTCGTATTTGTTATTCATGCGCTTGGTTAGACTTATCAGTACAACTTTGGACGAGAATCATAAGATCGTCTAACCATGTTTGAGGGTCGTGATTGGTCCAGAGTACGAGAAGTATGGACGACCAAGTTGGGTGGCCAAGTTGGATAGCGGAGATCCATTTTAGACCGTCTAAATCAGTCTTTTTTTCTTTCTAAATCATGTAATTTTATTACCAAAATAAACAAAAATACAACTTATAATGAGGTCAAGACCTTTTTATTCTAATACCCAGTTTGTATCAAAAGCCTAGCAAACTAAGCCCATTAATTGAGCTATTATGAGAACCAAAGCATAAAACAGAGTTACACAGAACTCAACAGAGAAAAATAAACATCAACCAATGTATCTCTTTTTTCAGGAGCTAAACCTAAAGTAGATACTATCTTCACATTCCAGCTGATTCAGAAATTCTGGCTTGTTCTCACAATACAGTACAGTTCCTCTTGTAAGAAGCACACCCTGTTTTTCCATCTTATCAGCAGAGAAGTTGATTTCCCTATATGAATTGTGAAAGTAATTCTTGGTATGAATTTTCTAATATTGTTCCATCTATTCAGAACAATCCAAGGTATTCTATCATTACTGAAAGCTAGCAAAACTGCTTTGGAATCAAGACTGAAACAAACATTCTCATACCTTTTCTTCACTACACATTCACCAGCAACCACCAAAGCCATTACTTCTGCCAGATAGTTAGTTGCAATCCCCAAACCACCAGAAGCAGCACCTAAGCATCCACCACTTTTATTCCTTGCCACAAAACCAAGCCTTGCATTCCCAAGGTTACCTTTTGATGCACCATCACAGCATATGAGAACTTGTCCTCTTCCAGGAACTTTGAAGAAGCATTGTTTTACATCTATCATGATTGTTTTAATCCATGTGATTCCTAAGTGATGTAATATTTGTAAATCATACGTATTCCCCCATCTGGATCCTTTCATTCTTATACTACATTCCTTTATATAAGATAATACTCTCTGTTTAAACTTTTCAAGGTTAGGTTCTTCATTCTCATAAATCTTCTTATTTCTTGTATGCCAGAGCTCAACCATAATCTTAAATGCAGAGTTATACCATACTTCTTGAATTGCACCACTTTTTCCTTTGACAAATTTCAGAACGTCTTCAAAATTTGAAGGACTTAAGGAGAAAAAAATCCCTCCCAGCCAATGCCAAAGTTTGGTGTTAAATGTACACTCCCATAAAATGTGATCAGTTGTATCTTGTGCATTACCACATAAATAACACTTTAACACTGTCAAGAAACCTTTTTTTCTTACAGTTTCCTCAGTAGCACAAGCTATTCTCAAAAATTTTCATAGATTTGTAGAAGTATAAGGGTGTATACATGACTTTTAGATGTATTTTGTCCAAGGAATCACATGATACTTTTTTCTTATCTGTTGAGATGCATTGGCAACAGAGAACTTTCCATTTAAATCCTTCTCCCATATTAGCTTGTCAGTGCCACCACCAATTGCTGGAACTTCATTCTTCTCAAAAAACTTAAACATTTGCTCAGGGATTTGCCACACACCATCCACAATTAGATTAGATACTTTCAAGTCCTTATTCATTTGTACATAATCATCTTCAACGTGCCTCTCAATTAAGGAATATTCCTTGACCCATGTATCATGCCACACAGATATTGATTTACCATCTCCAACTATCCATCTTTTACCTTCATTCACCTCTGAAATGACTCATTTAATTCCTTGCCAAATTGATGATTGTCTGTAAGATGATATCCATTCATTATTTTTAATCTTGTATTTATTTCTCATGAACTGAGTCCACTCCACCTCCTTTGTTTCAATTTTACACAAAAGTTTCATTAACAAAGCTTTATTCATCACCTCCAATCTCCTTAAACCCAAACCACCTTCCATTATTGGAGCATTAACTTGATCCCATTTCATAGTAACTAGCTTTTTGACTGCATGATCTCCAGAACAGAGGAAATTTATGATAATTTTCTCACATTCCTTGATAACATTTTTAGGCCATTTGTAAATAGCCATATTATATATGGGAATGTACATAATACATTCTTAACTAAAGTTAGTCTTGCAGAGAAGGCTAATAGCTTACCCATCCAACCAGCTAACATCTTCTCCATTAATTCTACCATCTCCCAAACTTGATATGATTTTACTCTGCCAGGATTTAAAATGACCCCCAAGTAATTATCAGGCAGCTCAGATAATCCCATTTGCAGGTATTCAGCTATTTCAATTCTTATTGCATGTGAAACTCCACCAACAAAACATTTACTTTTGTTTCTATTCACCACTTTCCCAGATGAATTTTGATATTTACTCAATAAATTCATTAAGTTATCCAATGATTTTTTGTGGCCATTGCAGAAAATGAAAATATCATCAGCAAACATTAAGTGTGAAGGTTGAAAATTACCTCTAGTCACCATTGCTTGTATCTTACCCTCCTGCACCATTTTTGATATATTTCTGCGAAGCACTTCCTCTGCAAGAATGAATAAAATGGGTGACAATGGATCACCTTGTCTAAAACCCCTTCCAACACCAAAAAAACCAAATGGACCACCATTGACAAGTACAGAGATCTTTGCAGATTCAAATATTTTCCTGAGCCAACTAATACCAATTTCAGAAAATCCAAATCTTCTAAGTACTTCAAACAAAAATTCCCAACTCAATGAATCATATGCTTGAGTTATATCCAGTTTAAGCCCAACATTTCCACCTCTCCTCTTAATATTGAGTTCATTAATCATTTCAGAAGCTAACACAATTTTATCATGAATATTCCTCCCTTTAATAAATGCACCTTATTGAATAGAAATGAGTCTTTCAATCATAGTACTTACTCTTGTAGTAATGATTCTGGTAAATATTTTGAAGATGAAATTAGCTAAACCAATAGGCCTAAATTGCTCTTCTCTTCTTGCACCTAGAATTTTAGGAAGTAAAAATAGGAAGTTAGAGTTTAAACCTTTAGGTATAAATATGTGAGTCCAACAGAATCGTAATGCTTCAATTAACTCTGCACCAATAATGTCCCATGCAAACTTGTAGAAACAGCCAGGAAATCCATCTGGCCCTGGAGCAATATTTGCATTCATGTTAAAAACTGCTTCTTTTATTTCCATTGCAGTGGGAACAGTATCAAGGAAGTTGTTATCTTCATCATTTAGAACTTTAGGAACTACATCCAAAATCTCTTCTTGAATTGTAATATTCTGATATTCAAATTTCTTTGTATAATTATCAACCAAAATATCTACAATTTGAGATTGTTCACATACCACATTGCCTTCAGTGCTTTCCAGTTCAGTAATATTGTTTTGAGATTGCCTTAATTTAATAGTTGCATGAAAAAAAGTTGTATTTGCACCACCCTCCTTTATCCATTTCACTCTTGACTTGGCCCTCATTAATTCATTATATTGTTGAGAAGCAATTTCATGTCTCCCCCTTGCTGTTACCAGTTTGTTTAATAGCTCAACATTTTCAGGATCTGCATCTGATAACAGAGAAGCTTCAAGTACCTCAATCTTATGTATTCTTTATTTTGACTCTGAGATCTCCAAAAACCTCCCAATTCTACTTTTTCAATATTTGTTTCAATCTCTTTAATTCATTCATAAAACAAAAAGCGGGATTACCTGAACTTGCTTCATTCCATGCATTTTTTATCACTTCAATAAAACCAAGATGAGAAGTCCAAATATGTTGATACCTAAAAGGGGCATTCACAGGCCTACAAGTATTCACAATAGAACCAAATAGGGGACCATGATCTGATGTTCCTTTTACACATACTTTGTATGACCAACCATCATATTTTTCCAACCATTTAAGGTTATAGAATGCTTTATAAAGATCACACAAAATTCTCTTTTTACCAACTCTATTATTGCACCAAGAATATTTGATTCCAGTTCTTGTGGATTGAATTAAATTGCAAGACTCTAGACAGTCTCTAAAATCCTGCATTGATACTCTGAGTGGTCTTCTTCCTTCAACTTTTTCATCATAACTCAGCACAACATTAAAATCCCTAATTATCATCCATGGATAGTTCATTTGACTAATTTCTATCATCTCTTCCCATAAAACTATTTTGTCTGCAGTAATGCTTGCTGCATGAATCACAGTAACCATAACATCACCCACTTTAACAGTAATAGCTTGACTTGAAGATGAAATCACTACTGGTTTAGATAAAGAAGAATTCCAAAAAAGCCATATATTACCCTTTGCAGTATCACTAGAATTGTGTATGATCATTTTACTCATCCCAACTAAATTCAAACTCTTAATTCCACCACCAGATACTTTTATTTTAGGTTCAGCTACCCACAATAAAGAAGGACTAAAATTTTTTACTAAATTTCTCAGTTTATCTTTGGCTTGAATTCTTTTCAAGCCTCTGATATTCCAGTAATGGGATTGAGTTACTTGAGAAGTACTTGTACCTCCATATTAACATTTGATTTGACTGAAGTACTAGCTTGTTTTCTAGTTATAACATTAGGAACACCTTTAACATTCTTACCTTTAACAGGTTTGCTGATCACTTTAGAAAAAATATGATCCTGTTTTTCAGCTACCTCAATAAGTGCTTGAAATTTACTTGGAGAGACAAAACCTTTACCTGAATTTGAAGTATCCACTTTTCTGAAATTTGTATTTGTACCAGTTACTTCCTTCCAGCCATCTGTATTTGTTACTTCAGTGTTTATTGTTGATAAGACTTGAGCAGTTAGTATCTCAGTTGATACAACTGGTTCTGTTATTTGCTCTACAGCTGTTACACTAGAAGGAATTTCCACAACTGAATGTAAAGCATGCACACTTGCACCCACATCAATAATTTTATCCACAGATAAAGAAGGAAACTCCTTAGGTGATTCCAGAAGACCAGTAAATCCTTTCTCCTTATCAATTGTTGGAGTAACATTCATAATAGGTGGAACTATAGCATCCACTTCTTCTATACTACAGTTTGACTCCAAATTTTTATCACCAGAAGGAAAACATATATCAAAGCCACCTGAGTTTTGCATTGTAACTTTTTTGGGAGTGTCCTTATTTGATGTGTATTCAGTTTAGCACCTTGATTTTTTTATTTTCTTGCTACTCTGCATTCAGTTACCAAATGACCCACAATCTCGCATTTACTACAAAATTTGGGCAGATTAGATACTCTAATTTCTTGCTCAAATTTACAATACTTTGATTCTGCCACAACTTTGTTTGGATTTTCATTTGAGAGATCAACTTCCACCAAGATACTAGCATAGTATTCAATTTATCTTTTCAATGTTGTAGGATCAATCCGAATTGGTCTACCAATTGCTTTACCCATGGACATAAGAATATCTTCTTTCCAATACTCAATACTAAGACCAGGAAATAACATCCATACAAAAGCACTTGAAGATTTTTGTTGTTCAGGCTTGAAATCTCGTTCCCAGTATCGAAGCTTTAGATATTGAGATTCAACCTCCAAGAAACCCTCATACACGAATTTAATATTAACCTGATTCTCTAGTTTGATAATAAAGAATCCTTTACCAGTATGAATAAATTGACATTTGCCAGTAACAGTGCATTGTTTCCTTAAACTAGTTTCTGCAACTGATATCTTTAATTTCACGAAATCAAGTCTACCAATCAAACTAAACCTCCATTCATTAACACTCTCATCAATAATCTCATCAGGTATGAAAACTGATGGACTAAAATTTAGAGGAACATAAGAATTATCTGATCTAAACCTTTGTGAAATCTCAGATTTCGATCGAGAATTTGATGATTCCTCCGACGATTTCAGTTTTTTAGAAATCACTGAAACAAACGTTTAGATGCTACTCAAACTAACAACTGAATCAAGATTTTCACCTGAATTGATGACGATGAATCACAGAAAACGAAACAATTTTGAAAAAAAAAGTCACTGTTTCAATCGCTGAGTTGCAGGGACCGTTTAAATCAGTCACAATTAGCTTAATTAGGGTTTCTATTATACCTCTTCCATACTAGGGATTTTGACGCAACCAAGGATGGATTTATTTGTTTCAAGCTCGACCAAGCTAGGGTTTGGCTAATAGGAGCTTAGATATTGTGCCTCTCGCAAAATTGAGTGAAGTAAGCAAATTTTGTATGCTCACATGAAATTGAGCAAAATGTCCAAATTTTGACACAAAATTGCTAGATTCTTATAGTTCTTATGTCTGGCACGATAATTATCTGATTTTGTGATCATAGCTATGATGCTTCAATAAGTACTTCCGTGTGTAGCTTTGTTCAGACACTGTAATGAACTACATCATTAAGCAGAGAATGAAAATTGATGTTTGGGTAAATTTTATGAATTCAGCTGTGGAATATAGCACTCAAATATTTTGACAATTAAGTATTGAGAGAAATCCCAAAAAAAACCGTTATGCCCTTTTCGCTCAACTTTAATGACTATTTTACCCCTTGTCCAAAACTATAAATACTCCCTCCATCCCTAAATTGATGACCTAGTTCAAGTTTGCAATTTTTTAAAGAGGAGTGGAGAGTATTTTTAAGTATTTTTTACAACTATACGCTTATGGATAATAATCAACAAAATTTTGAATTGATTGTAGTTGCATCTTTTCTGATGACTACACCCATGTAAATATAAAAGCTATAAACTACTCATACATTCAAGATTCAAGATGAGCAAGATGTAAAGAACATGGACAGCAAAGATTGACACAAGCATATAACGTGGTTCGGCCTTGAAGACCTACGTCCACGGGAAAGAAGATGTTTTCTTTATTGATTATAAGGTCTTACCCTTGAAAGAACTACAAATGTCACTTAGACTTCTTATTCTCTCTCTTTCTAGATATTTCTCAAGAATTATCTATAGAAAGACCATTCAAAATGTTACATAAGTTTTCCATCTCCTTCTACATGGACTGGTATTTATAGACAGAATAAGACTCGTGAAGGTCTGGCCTCGCCGAGTATATGGAGTCTGTCGTCTATCTCCTCAGGGCCTCGAACGAGCTTCTATACTATCCCTCGTGATGGTATGCTGGGTTCCTCTCCGAGTTATCTCGTCCTATACACCATCGTGTTGTTCTTCTCAGGTAACCTCGTGCTACATCATTCTCGGGCTATGGTATAGGTCGTACGAGCTCTCTGGGGTGTTTTAGACTCGCTCACGCTTCTTCTGATCCTTCATTAAATGCGGTCCTCCTTTTTAGACTTGAACGTCTGAGTTGATTAGACCACTCCTTACACGCGTCATTCATGTAACATCGTAGCAGGCGTCTCGATTCAGACAAAACTACTTTATGGATTATGATCTGGTGCTTCTCTCTTATCGTCTCATCATGAGATCATCTCTTGAGATGATGACACGTGGCGATCGGGTATTTTACCCTCACATTGATTTCTCTCAAACTATACAACGGATATACGTAAACTTTGTACCATTGAAAAGCATTTTAAAACACCCAAGTAACTAATAAAAACATAGTTATCAAACTATACATATTTCTTATATGGGGTTTTTGGATGCACAAGATAACAGTCAATCATTGGCATTGAGAATGATAAAAAAAAAACAATAAAAAAATATTAGAGATCGTGTATTTTGCATTGGAGAAGGTAATGTTTGCGCATGTATAGAGAAAAATTCAAAAAACCCACGAGCATTTAACTTCATATAAATTATGGCTAGATTTGAATTAGCTAGATTCAACCAAAATACATAACCATCCTGAGTAGAAGAAAACGGAAAAGCTATTTTCTAAAAGAACGCCATCCTACAACGTAGAGTATCCCTTCTATTGCTTCAAATCTCTCCTCGTCTTTCTTAGTCTTCTCACCCATGTGAGTAACCATCTTATTATATTTCTCTTCTAAAGCATCGAATCTTTTCATCTGTTTGTCTTCAAGAGAGTTGAATCTTTCTATACGTTTTTCTTCTAGAGAGTTGAACCTTTCTATAAATTTGTTATGATTTTTTTCAATAGAATTCAACCTGTCTCTATTCTGTAATGCAACCCATAAACCTGCACAACCAATACTTAACGGAATAACGAAATTTACGAGACTAATTTTTTTGTCATTAGCCATTAATCTGCGTATTAATAGTTCTCTCTAAAGAACTCTAAATAGAATACCAACATCTAGGGTTTACACCGTAAAAAACACGTTTCCTCTTCTTTTTTTTCCTTTGATTATAAACGAGACAGATGTCCTGGCGGGGACTTACGTGTAAATTTAGTGTGGATTAAAAAAAGCGACGTCTCCCTGTCTCCCCTCTTTTAACTCTTTGTTGCTGGTATTTTACAGTGAAAATTGGGGATATGCCCCAAAATCCGGTGGAAATATGTTCCGAAATTCCAATTTATGGTAATATATGCCTAACACGCGGAAATTCAAACTTTTCCATCCATGAGAGTTAAAAGTCAAGTTATCAAACGTGTGGGGATCATATATGCGAAGAGAAAGCCAAACATGCCCTTCCTCCACGCTATATATCATATCATCTAACCCCACAACCACTAGACTCATCTTGAACTTCAAGATCAACATTTAGATCCACTCTAATATAATCAAGTTTCGTTGCTTGAAAAGTGAACCATTTTCCCATGATTGATAAGGGCTGATATCAGCTCTACTAGGGGCTGATATCAGCTCTACTAGGGGCTGATACCCAGCATCTGGAGTTGCATCCCGCACTGGAGTGAAACGACTCATGCCCATCTCGATCTTTGACAGTTTGGGAGTCAGAGTAACAAGATCAGCAAGTTTAGGTGCAGAATCCTAAGTCATAGTGTCATACACGAGGGAAACGCAGAAATGTGAACGCAAAAAAAGAAGTATCTGCAATCATTGCAATAGGTACAGCTGTGCATACAGCCGTTCTGAAGCTTCTGTACTTTGATGTTGTTCAATAATGTTGCCAGGACACCTGGGGTCCAATGGCTTTGGCGATGTACTGAACTGTGTTCACGGTAGCCTTTCGAAATTCCCTTCTAGTGGCCTTTCAGAAGTTCAAAACATTCTCTCATCCACTCCCTAGCAGGAACAAATTCCTGCTCCACGATCGTCAATCCTACCGACAAGATCAATACAGTTTCTGGAACCTTTTTATACCAATTCTTCACAATAGGAAGCAGATCTTTAGTTGCCTTCAGAGCTCCTAAAATGGATCCCAGAACTTCGGAGTAATCTTCTCACAAGTACTCGTACAAGACAACACCAAGATGACCCTTCAGCTGTTCTTCTTGGCATTGCTTCATAACAACAGCAATCCTAGATAGTGAGATCTGCTGCTTGCTGCCTAACCTTAGCACCTTGTTCAAACACCACTTAACGGGACCACATCTCTGAAAGATAGGGCTTCACTCTGCCTCAGGGCATTCACAATGGCCCCAACCCATTCACCATAACATTAGCATCCTCACTAGTTTCATCTTGGAACGTGTACAGTGCCAGCAATAAGAAATTCTTCCAAGTGTGCATCAATATCAGATGCACCAGTTGGCAACCACCTTCTCAATAGTTTCCATTACACATTCTTCTGTAAGGTTCACTCTCATCTTTAAGATGCGCAATGATTCTTCCCACTATAACAGCAACACGGAAATTGTTTGCAGTCTCCACAGTTGTTTCCACAAGCTGCCTACAGTTTTCTTCATTTATTCATCAGGAGACTGGAACCCTAGACCAATATGAAACACTTTGTTGGTATTAGTAACTAGCATATATCACATCCATGAGGGGAATGATATAACAATTGCTATCAACAAAGCAGCCAAAACCTCACTTGTGTTATCTGATACCTTTCCACAAAGGTTTCGGGACAGAATCAAAACTTTTGATACCATATGGAGCAGAAGCTTCGGCCAGGCAGCCAGTAACATTACAGTAATGGTCCTGACCTTTAGGTTCTCATAACAGAGACAATGTTATGATTTTTACAAGATACCTCAAGTGGGGAATCACTTCTCAAATCTGCTGAACAATCTTTACCACTGCCGAGCTTGCCCAGATAGCTTTCAAGAAAGGCAGCAGGGGGGGTCCAGAAGATGAAGAAACACCGAAAGCCCTCACAATTAACATACTCATAATTATACAAACACCAGGCTTCATTGAAGCAATCATCGTAGCAAAACCAGAGCTGTACTCAGGTTGGAAATAATTTCATTCCCTCGACACGAGCATAATAGCCTCATCTATCAGAAAAGGGTTGATCACCACAAGAAGTTCGGTACAAGTTCATCCAACTTGTCCAAATCCCTATCTATAACCTTAACTAGAAGATGTCGCTCTTGATATTCAAACATCAGTTGCATAAGTGAAGGCAATATCCTGTTAAAGTGTGGGCCTCCACCAAACTAGAAGATGTCGCTCTTGAGTCTTGACCTTAAGCAGTAGTTTCAGGACCTTCATTTAGCAGTGGTTCGAAGTACTGGTAATCCTCTCTGGTTTCCTGAATGGAAACCCTCAATGTGCTTCTTTCGGAACATCAAATGCTGCCCACAGTTCTCTTCAGGGATTTGATAAAGTGAGTTACCCAGTAAAGTAAGAGCTGCAAAAAGCTTCCCGGCAAGAGTTCTAATTGGAACGTACAATAATGGAGGATCTAAAACTTCGTACCCTTCTTGTGGAGACATTGAATCAAGTTCCTCGTCACTTAATGGCCTGTTTCTCTCTTCAACATCTTTACCATCTCACTAAATTAAATTTTCCAGGCGTAATTGCCCCAAGTGTTGGAGCAAGACCTCAATGCCATATCAATGCCTCCAAGAGGTGTAACTCCTGAAGTGTATGCAGCAGCTGGAGTTGCACCCGCCATGGAGTAACATGACACATGCTTGCAGGAGTTTCATCCCATTTCGATCTTTGATGTTTGGAGTCGGTGTAGAATCACATGCGACACCCAAGGGAGTAGCAGCAGGAGTTGTACCTGCAGACGGATTATCAACTACTAGTGCACCAATTTAGGCACATAAGAGCCATAAAAAACCTTTTCAAACTCTACCATTGAAAATCATACATGATGAAACAGTTTCCGCACATGTTCAGACTATTAATTTGTACTATTGATTATCACTACATGTTTTAAGCATTCCTAAACACCAAACAGGGAAGTCACATATGAGACTAGGTTGCCCCAGAACATGGGGGAACCTGTATTTGATATCATTCAGTTAATAGTCAAACAGGGAATACAACAACTACAAGATGTCCAACCAGCTCAGCATTAACATGATAAAAAGAAGAAGAATCGGAACTAAAAAAAAAAGTTGTGAAAGCTCAGCGCAGTAACAGAAAGGCACAAGCAGGGTTGAGATTATATCCTGTTTTACCTTGAACTAACATAAGAACTGAAAGAGATAATATAAAGGAAGTTAATTTACAGAAAGTTCTGTATATTTATATAAGCAAACACGGCATCTGTACATCATGTAAACTTCATGAAGTCCGAACACTCATAAAACTAAGCCTTGTGAAATCCTGAAAGTGGTACAAGATACTATGCACTGATACCAATTCAGAGTCCACCCAAAAATGTCGTATGCAGTGAAAGTACATTTTATAGGGATTCATGAAGTTCAAACATTTGTAAAAGTAAGCCTTATGAAATCCACAAAGTGATAAAAGATTTCATGCACTATTACTAATTCAGAGTTGGCCCAAAAATTCTATGCATCTGGGTTTGGGGTCATCTTGAATCAGCAGCTTCACACCTCCCCAGAACATCTAGAAACTTGGAGGCAAGAGTAACCTGAAAATCAGCATAAGAATCGGGGTAAAAGACAAGACAAAAGAAAGTCAAATCAGAGACAAAAGGAAAGTCGTATCAAAGACAACTTACGCTGGTCACGACATATTTGTTCCTTTGAATTAGACAAGCCACTTGCAACTTCAACATACAAAACTATCTGTCAATTCGAAATCATAACCGAGATAAGTAATTTGTAATTCAAAAGGAAAAGAACAAAGAACAACTTACTTAGCGCCAAAGTATTTTTCTCCCCATCAAACTTCTGCATTCTGACTTCAAAATTGCTAGTATATAGCTTAGTATCTTCATCAAGCTTCTTAAAGCAACTCCTAATTCCAGCCTCAACTGTCTCTGAGAGGTGCATCTTCACAACTAAATCGAACTTAAACCGTTTCTTCACTTCTAGCTGACTTAAATTCTCCAGGGTCTTGATAAACTCTTTATTTGGAACAGCAAGCACACCGCCTGTTTTTCTTGCAATAGAGACATGAAAATTATCAACATCACTGACCTCTCCCGTGACCATTTTTCCATTAGAGATAATCCTAACGGTATCGCCAACTTTGAACCGATTCTTGTGCATCATCGTAAGTACCAAGAAATAGTCCCACATGATTTTCCTAAGCTCTTCGATGAAACCGCTTAGCAAAGCGATAATAACCAAAGTCTTGACAGCAGTTGGAAGCTCGGTTACTTGATTGTACATCTTAGCACTCAAATAGCTAACACACCAATAGAAGAATCTAAAGAAAGTATGAGATGAACGTTGAAAAACTTTTGAACTCTGACCAACAAGCACCCTGGGTATAGTTATCATGGAACAGCTAAGCTTTGAGGGTAATATGACAGATTTTGAAGGTAAAAATTGTAATGTGTGAGTGACTGTATTCCTATTGTGTTTCAGGAATGATGAGTTCAGATTGAAGTGATGGCTGACCTGAAGACTTCTTGTTGAAGTCATTACACCTAAACCTGAAAACAAATACAAATGAAGATGAGAATCACAATAGAATTGAGGAAAAGCAAATGATTGCATTTGATAGAAGAAACATATCAACTAAAAGATTTGCATAATGATCATCCAAAAACATGTCAAGAACACAAAACTCAGCACAAACAATGGACCTGCTGGTGATATTTCCAAACACTAAAGAAATCTTGGAGAGAAATTTGATTAATCGACACAATTCATCACTAAATTTGTAGCATTTCCTAATTCTAAATAAGAGAAATTTGATTAACCGAAAACTATTCATCCCTAGTCATATCAAGAAAGTCACAGATAAAAAAACCATGAAAACAGCAAACAAATCAATATTCAGCCCTAAATTCAGGTTTAAGAATCAAAAACAAAGAATTAAACTATTACAAACCCTAATATCAAGAATGAAATCTTACCGATTCAGATGAACGGAGGGAAGGAGACGAGAGAGCAGAAATGATAGTAGAATAGCGAACCTTTGAAATGAAGGAAGAAGGAGCCTACATTTATAAACTAAGTCGTGACCAAATTTTAATCTCAGAGACGCAAGAACAAGCCTTGGATTCGTCCTCATATTTGTGTGAAGTGAAAGACCAAATAGAAAAAAATGAACAACTGAACAGATTTTCTCTTTGGATGTCAATCGGGTTAATCTTACAGGTTATTCTAAAAATTTTGGAACTCTCTAACTCTATAGAAGATGCATGAAGAAAAGAACAGAAAAAAGAGGGAGGAGACTAGCAGGGGCGGAGCCAGAAAATCTCTTATGGGGAGGCAAAATTATTTTAGGGTAGAGGAAACAAAAGAACAGGCTTTTTGTTATCCACAAAAAAAATGGGCGGTTGACTGGACGCGCAAGGTGTTGTGTGGCTTATTGATTTTTATTAAAGGGAGAGCAATAATGAGATTCATTGGAATGCAAAAAGAATTGACTCGTTAGCACCGTCTTTGTTTGCATCTGACTCGCGATTTGAATCTGAATCAATTCCTGACTCGCCGCGAGCCAGATGGCAGACCGTTTGTTTTCCATTTTGAGTTAGATCCAAGTCGATTTTTGATTCGGACCCGTATGAGTCAGGTAACAAAATACCTTGATTCATGGGATCAAACCACTGACTCATATATTTTTGAGTCATATCTGATTCAAAACAAACATATTGAGTTGGATCTGACTCAAATCATGTGATTTCAGTCAGATCCAGATGACTCGGACGAATCAGGAATAAACAAACACGGTGTAAGCTCAACTCGATATATTTTCCAAATTCGGGCAAAAATACCTATACTTATCAAAAGTATTCCTCACATACGTTCAAAAATTCATATCATCTTCCTCTTAGCTCGAACAAAACTTTAGAATACTTGAAAAACCAATTTGGCAATGTTATTCTTAGAGATAATAGTTTTCCAATTAATCAATTTTCGGGTCCAATTGTTGAAATCGTACTAGAACTTAAAATGAAAATCTAAATTTGATGATTCTTACTTAACTAATAACAAGTAATTATCGTTGCTCTTTAATGTCAACAATAAAGGTTTTTTTTTTATCAAACATCAGCGGGAATTGAACTCCTAACTTATAATTTGGGAATCCAATCCTTAGCTACCTGGGATAGTCCCAGTTGGTTTGTTACTATACCATTTCCCACGCACTGAATCTTTTAGTGCAGACACAAACCATAATGTCAATTTTACACAAGCAAAAAATATGTACATACGTCAATAGTTGGATGAAGCATAATCACTTTTACAAGTCATTCATCCCTTTTCTTTGTTGATTTGATATGGTTTTAATTTCTAACTTCTGATATTATTGACTCGTTCATCTTTATTGAGTTCTTTTATTTATTTATTTTGAGTTACATTGTGTTCCGGGTTCACAGTTTTTTCAAACAATAATAAAGAAAAGATATTTATATAACTTGTGGGAGGAATGCGTGTAATAAGTCAGGGTATTTTAGTCTAAGTCAAAAAATTATGCCGAATTGGTCCTAGTTAGCGATTTGACTATGCTTTTTGCACTCCTCTGATCACGTTTTCCTCTCCCTTTAATTAACAAAAATCTTTATTTTTAAGGAAAAATATATTAGTTTATTTAAATTTTAAGGAAAAACATAATATTGTAAAATCCAATAGTAATGAGTTCGGTTACCATGCACCCTGGTATAGTTTTACATTGCTATATCAGGTGGCCTGGAAATTAGACACGCCATTACGGGAAAATAGTTCATTATGATATGTTCCATCCAACAACCATATCTATCACGCAATCGATAGAGTTTTTACTTCTGGCGATTTAGTTTATTTCACACGATGGAAACTCTATCTCTAACGGCTATTTCCCTGTGGCCTATGAACATGTGATTATCAAACTTACCTTTTACATAAATTTTTTTTTCTCAATCTCAAAAAATTTCGAATGCCAGAATTTCAAACCCAACTTCATTTTTCTGTAGTAGTAGTTGTTGTTGTTAACAAGATATCTTACAGTTATAAAGAAATGAGAAAATAGAAAAGAAGTCTTCAAGTTTTTGAAACATGAAGCTAAAACCAAAGAAGACTTCAAGGCAAGGAAAATCAACGTAAAGACAAAGGAAATTTGAAAGTTAACCATAGTAACGGGAAAAAGCAAAGGAAAATCTTGTCAAGAGTGCATTGAATGGAAGTTTATTCAAATGAAAAAACCAAGAAGTCGAAGACTATCATAACTTTTCATTCAAGTCTTTATTTAAGTTTTTATTCTCCAAGTTTATATCTTGTAAGAAGACGCTCTATTTATTAGTTATTCGAAGTTCAGTATTATATAAAATGCTCAGTTGTTGATGAATTCCAAAATTGACTTAAAACAAGAAATATTGTTGAAAATTATCCTTATATATTTAATTCAACAATACTTAATTAAAACTTCATTTAACTAAATATACATTTAGTTAAGAAAATAACAAAATATAAAACTTACATTTAGCCCAAAGTTGAGAATTACGAAATTAATTAAAATTTTACTTAAAATGATAAGACTAGATTATATTTGGGAAAAACTTTTAAGATCTCATATCAACTTCCATATTAGAATTTTGTTCATGTTCATGTATAGCCACTTGTCCGGACATCTTTGTTCAAGGTCCATCAAGCTTTCACAACTACTTATGTTTCGACCGACTCGCACTAGCCGATCAGATGAACTTACTTCCTTATTGATTTTAATGACACCTAAACCACTCACGTCTCGATTATAGAGTTTTATGCATTGTTTTTCAGAAATATGTTTTACCACAAATTATTACCTTTTTGATGTGTACCATTCATTCAATTTTCGTTAAAATAAACATAACAAATACATTAATCTTCGGTGAGAATAAATTTTGCACCCCGGTTTATTCTTCCATTTTGCACATTGACTCGGTCAACACATTTTTGATTTTCGGAGGCATGTTGATTTTCTATAAACTCAGTCATGGTAGAATCATATTACGAAAAACTAGAAGAGTTTTAAGAGGTACGGAAGAGGTGTAAAATTATTAGAAATATGTAAGAGGTGTGACTTGTGAGTTGAAGTTAGTTTGGAATTGAGTATTTGTATATGAATGAAGTTTTGAAAGTTGAATGATGAACCTCAGAATCGGCGATAATAACATCAAGCAATAATCACTATATCGCAGGCGCTATAATGACCAACGAGAGACATCGAGACCACCGAGCATTGGATTCTATATCGCAGCTAGCTAAGTGGTAAACATACCAGTTAGCCGGTGATGTTCGCCATTTTTCTATGCCCATAGTGGGTGCAAAAGTGGTAAACTTGCCTAAATGCTTTATGCTTGGAAACCACCCTTATAAGATTTAAAAAGATTGACAATCATCTTCAACACTAGTCTCCTCTAAAAGCTTTGTACGTTAAAGTCATCTTTTTCCTAAACAAGGGTGTTGCCGGTGCATGTGCTCAAGACCACAAGGAAATTTTTTGTTGATCCGAAATTTTTATTTTCCTCAAAAATGTAATTGATCATCTGGCATATTCGTTATACTAATTGGCGATGCATGAAAGTGTAAATGGTAAGTGGAGTGTTTATTCTCCACCAAGTTGTATTGCCTCAAACCTCAAATTTATTGAGGTAATTTAATAGAAAAATGGGTTTTACTGCTCGTGAATTCTTAAATAAAAAAAGAAATTTACAAAAAACCAATTTTTTTCCTATCAATTAATTATCCAACAAAAAATAAAAGATGATTCTTCGAATATTGATGTTTTTCTTTAAATAATAGAATTCAGGTTTCCCCCTTCCTTTTATTCTACCCAAAAGTATCGGGGTTTTATTGGATAAACTTAGAAAGCATTTTTTACTGATATCCAAAAATGAAAAAACTAATCAATTTTCACAAAAGCTCTTCTAAAAGAAGTGGCTTTGATACGGTCGACTAGTAGATAATGGGTGGTCCTATCAACATGCGTATTTAGAATCTCGTTCATCCCTCATTGTATATAACTCACAAAAATGAATCAATAGACGAGACTGAAATATCGTGTACACATTCGTTATAGAGTATGCACAAAATCGGTCTAAAGAAAAAAAAAAGAACTAGCAAATTTTTGTTTTTCGTTTATTTATTTTCAATATGTTTTAATGCTTTTATCTTATTATTATGAACCACTATTAGAAGTATTAATGCGTTATAATTGTGCTGAGTGTAATCGCATGCCATAATAATCTGATGCTTCTTCTCCATAAGATAAGCAATTTTGATTGAATGTTATTCAGTTTCTTAAGAATTTCCTTTTGATAAGTTTTAGGATCATCATCAACATGCATAACATACCCAGTCATATTAACAATTTCATTCTTAACACCTTTTACAAGATATGTTATAAATTCTGGACCATAGGTTTTCTTTATTCTTTCTCTCTTACTCCCTCTAGGTTCAGAAGTATCTTCCACATCTCGATTAGGAGCATAATGTTCATCGTTTTCATTAGTCTCCACGAATTCTATACTAGGTAAGAATGGGTTTTCAGCAGGTTAATTTGTGAGATCGCCCATGAAATCTTTTACACAATCAGGTTCAAAGACTTTTTAGTTTAGACATATTGATCATGTAATAGATAAGAGAAAAATATGTATGCATATTGTTCAAGGATATTTAATTTAAATAGCCTTGCAATTGTATTAGGTTTTGTCTATACATGTTGTCGCACGAAAAAGTTGATGGTGTACTTGGTACTCCCTCCTTTTTAGGTACAACTTTCAAAATAATTCCTCTTAAAGTTTTCATAAAATTTTACATCTACAGACTCTATTATCTCTAAAGTATCAAGGATCGAAAATCTTTAAGTGATATTGTTAAGTAAATAACCTACAAATGCACATTTAAAAGTCTTATTTCCTAACTTAGGTCGTTTAGGATTATGCTTCCTAACATACGTTGAACAACCCCGGATTTTTGATCTTTTCAAGTTTGGTTTACTGTTAGACCAAATTTCATGAAGAAAAACATTTTACTGAAAAATGCATCCTTTTGAAAATTTCCATCATGTAGTCTTTGGATGTGCTTGAGATATAAGGTGTAGCATGGCATTGTGATTAAGATGGTGAAACATAAGCGTCCAAGAGATCACGGTTTTATAACGGTTTGATTTTAATAACATGCTTCGTACTTGAAACTACTATTATCTGGTCTTTACCCCTCTTCTTAGGTTTTACGGTGCTCCAGTTTGCAAATCAAACAATTTAAATGACGAAAAGAAAAAAATTATTATGAACTGAAAATTTTAATTTATTTTTACCTTATCAGTTTCAGTTTCACCGCTCATTTTGCGTCGATTCATTTTGCATCATCATAACTTCCCAAAATTTCTTGTTTTCTTTTCTTTGCCAATTACATTAAAACGACCTGACATTCTATTAGCGTCACAACTATTAAGATTGTCGGTTTCTTGAACAAGCTGATCAAGATTAAATATTTTGCAAAAGCGTTTGATATCTTTTTTAAATTAAGTATACGTTAGACAACAAACTCTATAAAATACATTTCTTGTTAAGAAAAAAAACGTTTATGAAGGAAGGTTAAATAACAAATTAAGAGAAATTTGTAAGAATTATTTTAGGTTGTTTAATATTAGAGTATAGAGAAAGTATGATTTTAAATTGTTTAATATACAAATATATATTGGAGTTTTATTTATAATTGTCCGCTAGACATTAGAGGCCTAAGCAAGCTCGAATGTCCTAGGTTGAGTCCCTCAACGGACAAAGCATTCGATAGAAACCTAGGAATAAACGAGCAACCCAACCTTAGACGTAGATATTGAGCCGCACACAGCAAATTATCATGTTTGATAATTTGCAATTCTATTTGCTATATTGTTGGTCCATGGTATACCAAAAACCTCCATGTTGTTTCCATCTTCTTTTTAATTATGAAATTGGAATTTTACTAAGCAGAAGAGTTATATCAGATTAGCTATTTGACGGTTCCAGTTAACCAACCTTAATATTATTGTTTATTGTTTCTTTAAATTACGAAGGTATGCACACTGTTAGTTACCATCTAAAAAGGAAAGAATATGACATTAGCTTTTAGTCACGCTTTCAAAGTCAGAGAAGTTGCTCGAGGTTCCCAACACCAGTTGGTTTCAACAGTCCTTGAAACTGACCTTTTACCTTAACGCGCTCCTTTCTTATCGAATACATAAATTTTCTTAAATAAATTGAAGTCACATTATATATATGAAGAAGATGCAATCATGCATTAGATCAATAACCCTGTATTACACAAAAAAAATCCTAAAATATATAATCAACCATCTCTATCAGAGAAGAATAGAACAGAAAAGATTACTCTTATTTTCTAAATGAATGCCATCCTCAAACGTAGAATATCCCTTCGATTGCTTCAAATCTCTTTTCGTATTTCTTAGTGAAAAAGCGGGGGTCTAACAACACCACCCAATATTTCGCTTAGCAATCTGTATGGACAAACTCTAATATACTTTTAAGAGAATCAACAAGACTCAATCTATTAAAATTATATCAACGAGTTAGATTATCTCAATCTCTCAATTTGATCAATACTCAAGCAAATAGAAATCTGCGAGTTGCTATCAAATACTAGAGAGATAACTTGGATTGTACCAAAGACCAATATCCAAGTGTCAATCAATTTAAATCAACAACCAAGAGGTCGGATATTTTAATTGATTGAACCTAACGCACAACCTGTATTATTTCATAAAGATAAACAATATAATGCGGAAATAGAAATAACACAGACACCAGAATTTTGTTAACGAGGAAACCACAAATGCAGAAAACCCCCGAGACCTAGTCCAGATTGAACACACGATGTATTAAGCCGCTATAGACACTAGCCTACTCCAAGCTAACTTCGGATTGGACTGTAGTTGAACCCCAATTAATCCCACACTAATCCAAGGAACAGTTGCTTTCCGTACGTCTCTGATACCAGCAGGATACTACGCACTTGATTCCCTTAGATGATCTCACCCACAAGTAAGAGTTGCTACGACCCAAAGTCGAAAACTTGAAATAAACAAATCTGTCTCACACAGACAAGTCTATTGAAAGGATCAATCTGTCTCCCACAAATAAACCCAGGAGGTTTTGTTCCGTCTTTTGATAAATCAAGGTTAACAAGAACCAATTGATAATCCGGTCTTATAATCCCGAAGAACAGCCTAGAATTATCAATCACCTCATAACAATCTTAATTGTATGGTAGATAAACAAGATGTTGCGGAATCACAAACAATGAGACGAAGATGTTTGTGATTACTTTTACATCTTTCCTATCAGAGATATCAATCTCAAGCCAATCTTTCTGATTGTATTCGTACGATAGAAAACGCAAGATTATATCACACAACTACAATAAAGTAGTATCGGTCTGGCTTCACAATCCCAATGAAGTCGTTAACCTGGTTTTTAAGAAGAAACCAAAGGTTAAAGGAGAATCAACTCTAGCAAACAAACTTGTATCACACGTAAGGTGTGAGGATTAGTTTTGCAAAGATGATAGAGTTCCCCTTATATAGTCTTTCAAATCAGGGTTTGCAATCAATGTTAGATTAGTAACAAAGAATTCAATATTCACCGTTGTATGAAAACCTGATTATATTCAAGCTAATATCTTTCAACCGTTAGATCGAAAACTTAGCTTGTTATACACAAATGAAATGCACGTTTCTAAGTTTGTGTAACCGTACCCAAACATGTACATTTGTTGGTTCAACAATAGTTAACCAAATAGTTATCCATATGATCACTCTCATATCAACCATATTCTTCTTTACCATAACTAGTTCAAATGACTCAAATGAACTAGTTAGAGAGTTGTTCAATTGTAAGGAAATCTTATGTAACTACACAAGACACAATTGAAGAAAGACGATTTGATTCACTTGAATCGGTTCATGAACTTTATAGCCACGGTTTGCAAAATGCATTCATTAATTTATATAAGTATAAGTTCACAAACAATCGTCTTTAGATATAACCTAACTCAAGTTCGCAGACTAGGTTCGCGGACTTAAGTTCCCGGAAAGAGTTCACAAACTCCAGCAGATTTTCTCGGGTCGAGAACTTACGCCAGTTTGCAGACTGGGTTCGCGTACTGAGTTCACGGCTCTTGTTCTGGATCTCTTGTTCAACAAAGTTCGCAAACTTCGGTTCAAGGAATAATGACTTATACATATATGTGTTTCCACAACAATGCTTATATCCACCATTGGTTATATAATCTAAACTCCCATTTCAATGATAGAAACATTCTTAGAGGATTTTATATAGTTGTAATTCACAAACCATTTCTCGTCAAAGCCATTTTCAAAGTGATTGAAACATATCATGACTTTCGTCACTAGGTAAAGATGAATTCGGTTAAAGAGAAATCTTACCAACACATATTTCGAGAAATAGATAAGTGAGATATACTCGGCTCGAAATAGCAAATGTGTATAATCAAAGTCTATATAGCAAAACGACTTTTGTCTCAAAGTAGGAGATAAAGTAGATATACTTTTGAGTGATAGATAAGTTCAAGTCTCTACATACCTTTTTGTCGATGAAGTTCCACCGGTTCCTTGAGTAGATCTTCGTCTTGTACGATGATTCACAATGGAGCTCTTGATCTCAATTACACTTTCTATCCTAATCCTAGACTTAGCTATAGTAGACTAGAAATCAAGACTTATAGTTTTGATCACTAACATTGACAAACTTGCTTGAGATAGCAACGCATGCGAGTTCGACCGAGCAATGCTCTAAGAATCTCCCCCTTTTGTCAATTTTAGTGACAAAACTATCAATACATATGGAATACAAAAAAGATAAAGAAACTTTAGTAGCTCCTATTCAACATTACTCGAAATCGTCGTCACTTCCAAGTACTCTAATGATCCCAAAGGTTGTAAGTTCAGCATCATCGTTGTTGAAAATCCGTAGCTATAACAATGAGAAAACAATGTTCTCGATCATTATTATACAGTGTCATAGTATTATTACACAGTATCAAAGTTCAATTTTATCACAACTTCGACAACAATACTATGGTGATATGTATCACTCCCCCTTGGTCAATACTCCATCTCACATGGAAACCACTCCCCTTTACATAATGATCCGAAAACCATATGTATTTGTAGTGTGAACTACATATTTATTCTTCCCTTGTGTTAATTAGAAATGCTCGACATAAGAGAACTTACAGAGCTACGACTAAGTTAACCATAAAGAAAAGATTAGCTCAACCGTTCATATACTCAACACAAGAAAACCTTATGGAGTATTGCAGTATACACATAAAATATGGATCGGGGAAGATCAATACTGTGGAATACACAAGGATTCATTCTATTTTCCATCACTATTTGCATAACAATATTCAATAGACATAATCCTTGCAAACAAAAGATTTTAACCTATCTTCCATCAATAATCGACATAACAGGCTTAACTTTTGTATTTGTCAAAAGTCCATTCATTATTTTATCAATACATGAATATCGACTTACGAAAGACTTAAATTTTGACAAAGTATGGGACAATCATAGTTCACGGACGCAAACACACATATCTTATAACAAATTGCAATACATAAAACCATAAAGATTAATACTGCAAAAATCATCTTCCAAACAATTTTTGAATTTAAACAAATAAACCTAAAAACATGAAGATGTAAACGTTGGACATAGCTATGTGTAATCACAATAATGGCTATTCCAAACTCTAGTTATCCTTCTCAAAAACAATAATAAATTCTCATAAGAAGTTTCCTAGGCATCAAGACAAACTCGTAATGCACATATAAGATGATTTTTCCTTAGGGGGTAGAATCAATCTTTTTCTCCCGGATTTACACCAAGAATAGCTACCGAAGGCGTATAAAAATATTTTCTTAACAAAGAAGAACATACAAAATCATTAACGACCATGCACCATAGTTCACAAAGGATGATTGTGAATATTTAAGAATCCCATAGCAATGCGTACAACTGCCCATTCTTGAACTTCCTTCCTTGTGATTCACAAACAACATTCTTGTTAAATCTACAAATTAGCTTATAAGAGTATTACTCCAAGAATCCAAGTGCCCAAATCCAAGAGCAGTGGAACAAGTGCGACGAAACAGAGCAAAACACTCAAAAACAAGAGACATGCCAAATACCAATATTAACTCATCCAAATTCAAGGTTTCTCATCTCCATTTTTAATATAATATAAATAAAAAGAGAATGCAAAAAGAATGAGGTCATTCCGAGTTCAGACGAAGAAGTTACGGCCAAAACAAGTTTACCGAATATCGACGTTAAGTATACAAAAACGAATTTTCAAGTCTGAGAACTTGAACTCCTGGATTTTGATTTTAAAAGATGTTATGCATACCAGGTAGGAGTACCATGAAGTCCAAACATCCCGAACTACTATTTTCAAACCTAAACACTTGAGAACCTTAAACACAGATCAAGTTAGGTAGAAATGAATGATAAGCAAGGTACATACATCATTATAAGTACTCTAAGCAAATAAAAAACTTGCTCAAGTTTATATACATACCTTTTTAAAAGAATCCGATCGAATTCTACAACATTACCAAACATTCAAAAACATACCCAACTTAATATGTGTGCCCAAGTTCATGTGCTTCCCTCACCGTATACATAACATGGCATTTCTTGGTGAGGATGCACTTTCAACACAAACAAGCTGTATTGAGGTGAACAATGTTTTGCTCACCATGGCACTAAGAAAGAGTTTCTTTCCATCAACTCTTACATCTTGTAGTGTTGAGAAACATCTAAGGAACTGTTTTTATAAGTCTATCAAAAAACTTCAAGAGAACCCAAAAAAATTTGTGTTTTTGATTTCTTGTTTTCCAACTTATAAAAAACAGTTTATGTAGATAGTTTTTAGTACTGCGAAGGGAAACTCTTTTGATAAAAAGAGACGTCCTAGCTTCTTCATAAAAAAAGACAATACTACTATCTTGATAGTAAGTGTCAGGAATTGAGAAATGAATCGATTCATTCTTTGAAGTGGTATACTCAGATGACTGGGATTTCAACTCCTCTTGTAATTCGTTTAGTTTGTTACAATTAATTGAATTACGCAGAGGAGGAGCATTTCTCTCGTTGAATAGTAAATAAATGTCGACTTCAACATGAATATTATTCCTCATAACTTGATTTAGCTTTTCAAGAGATTCTTGTTCTTTCTGGAGGTATAACTCAACATCAAGAGATAAGCTTTCAAGTTTCTTTTCAATCCCTGAAAACACTTCAAGAGATTTTAAACCTGGTGGAGGTTTAGATAGAATTTCTTCTATATATTTTATTAAATCGGTTATAGAAGAAACTTCTGCAATCCCTGGATCTGGTAGTGCATTTATTGAGGTAGCACTACTGTCCATATACTCATATCGCTACAAACACAAACTTATGAGGTCTTAATGTGTTTTCCTGCTCTGATACCAATTGGAAAAGCGAGGGTATAACAACACCACCCAATATTTCTCGTAGAAATCTGTATGTACAAACTCTAATATACTTTTAAGAGAATCAACAAGACTCAACCTATTAAAATATCAACGAGTTAGATTATCTCAATCTCTCAATTTGATCAATACTCAAGAAAATAGAAATCTGCGAGTTGCTATCAAATACTAGATAGAAAACTTGGATGGTACCAAAGACCAATATCCAAGTGTCAATCAATTTAAATCAACAACCAAGAGGTTGGATATTCTAATTGATTGAACCTAACGCATAACCTGTATTATTTCAATTATAAAGATAAACAATATAATGCGGAAATAGAAATAACATAGACACCAGAATTTTGTTAACGAGGAAACCACAAATGCAGAAAACCCCCGAGACCTAGTCCAGATTGAACACACGATGTATTAAGCCGCTATAGACACTAGCCTACTCCAAGCTAACTTCGGATTGGACTGTAGTTGAACCCCAATTAATCCCACACTAATCCAAGGTACAGTTGCTTTCCGTACGTCTCTGATCCCAGCAGGATACTATGCACTTGATTCCCTTAGATGATCTCATCCACAAGTAAGAGTTGCTACGACCCAAAGTCGAAAACTTGAAATAAACAAATCTGTCTCACACAGACAAGTCAATTGAAAGGATCAATCTGTCTCCCACAGATAAACCCAGGAGGTTTTGTTCCGTCTTTTGATAAATCAAGGTGAACAAGAACCAATTGATAATCCGGTCTTATAATCCCGAAGAACAGCCTAGAATTATCAATCATCTCATAACAATCTTAATTGTATGGTAGATAAACAAGATGTTACGGAATCACAAACAATGAGACGGAGATGTTTGTGATTACTTTTATATCTTGCCTATCGGAGATATCAATCTCAAGCCAATCTTTTCGATTGTACTCGTACGATAGAAAACGCAAGATCAGATCACACAACTACAATAAAGTAGTATCGGTCTGGCTTCACAATCCCAATGAAGTCTTAAGTCGTTAACCTGGTTTTTAAGAAGAAACCAAAAGTTAAAAGACAATCGACTCTAGCAAACAAACTAGTATCACACGTAAGGTGTGGGGATTAGTTTCGCACAGATGCTAGAGTTCTCCTTGTTTAGTCTTTCAAATCAGGGTTTGCAATCAATGTTAGATTAGTAACAAAGCATTCAATATTCACCATTGGATGAAAACCTGATTAGATTCAAGCTAATATCTTTCAACCTTTAGATCGAAAACTTATCTTGTTACACACAAATGAAATGCACGTTTTTAGGTTTGTGTAACCATACCCAAACATGTACATTTGTTGGTTCAACAATAATTAACCAAATAGTTAGCCATATGATCACTCTCATATCAACCATATTCTTCTTCACCATAACTAGTTCAAATGACTCAAATGAACTAGTTAGAGAGTTGTTCAATTGCAAGGAAATCTTATGTAACTACACAAGACACAATTGAAGCAAAGACGATTTGATTCACTTGAATCGGTTCATGAACTTTATAGCCACGGTTTGCAAAATGCATTCCTTAATTTGTATAAGTATAAGTTCACAAACAATCTTCTTTAGATATAACCTAACTCAAGTTCGCAGACTAGGTTCGCGGACTTAAGTTCCCGGAAAGAGTTCACAACAAACTCCAGTAGATTTTCTCGGGTCGAGAACTTCCGCCAGTTCGCGGACTGGGTTCGCGGACTGAGTTCACGGCTCTTGTTCCGGTTCTCTTGATCAACAAAGTTCGCAAACTTCGGTTCAAGGAATAAGGACTTATACATATGTGTGTTTCCACAAAAATGCTTATATACACCATTGGTTATATAATCTAAACTATCATTTCAATGATTGAAATATTACAGGACGTTATATAGTTGTTATTCATAAACCATTTCTTGTCAAAGCCATTTTCAAAGTGATTGAAACATATCATGACTTTCTTCACTAGGTAAAGATGAATTCGGTTAAAGCGAAAGCTTACCAACATATATTTCGAGAAATAGATAGGCGAGATATACTCGGCTCGAAATAGCAAATGTGTATAATCAAAGTCTATATAGAAAAACGACTTTTGTCTCAAAGTAGGAGATAGAGTAGATAGACTTTTGAGTGATAGATAAGTTCAAGTCTCTACATACCTTTTTTTCGATGAAGTTCCACCAGTTCCTTGAGTAGTTCTTCGTCTTGTATGATGATTATCCATGGAGTTCTTGAGCTCAACTATACTTTTTATCCTAGTCCGAGACTTAGCTATAGTAGACGAGAAATCAAGACTTATAGTTTTGATCACTAACATTGACAAACATGCTTGAGATAGCAACACATGTGAGTTCGACCGAGCAATGCTCTAACACTTATCCTTCTCATCTGTGCAAGTAACCCATTCATGACATTTATCTTCCAAGGATTTGAATCTTTTTACATGTTTTTCTTCGAGAAAGTTTAATATTTATATACGTTTGTCTTTCGGAGAATCGAATCTTTTAATGATTTTTTTCAATAGTATTCAACCTGTCTTTATTTTGTAATGCAACCCACGATTCTGCAAAAACAACGCCCAAAGGAGTAACGAAATTCAAATTTATGAGACCACTCTTTTTGCCGTTAGTCGTAATTTATATGTGAATTGAACCAAAATAATTTTCTTTTAAGAGAACACTAAATAGATTCGAAGAACTTAACAAGAAAATTTGTTAAAGAATAAGAAATAACGACGTCTCATTCATATGTTAGAGAGTTAGAGGGTAAATTATAATAACCCTTGTTATTTGTATATTTATTGTGTTGTACGCTGATTCGGATTGCCAAAATCGGGTACTACGTCAGTTTCCTATTTGAGACGAGGTTTTTCACTGGCATGTAAAAGCCGAATGAATATCTTTTGTAAGCACTCACGTCCACCTTTAGAGTCGCATTCAACCAGCAAAGTTATTATTATATTTACTAGGTATCACTCGGCGTATGGCCGAGGCTCAACCTCTTCGTTCGATTTGTGTTATATGGCTTTTTTATTTGTATAAGATGTAGGTTTTGTTTAGATAAAACAAATTAAACATCTAGACTTTTAATTTTTCCGGTATGGTATATGAAAATTAGTACATTTGGTTAAAAAATATCATTGGACCCTATAAAATAAGAACATATAGAGTTTCACTTGGAAAAGTAACGGTTAGTTTTAATGCATTTGGGTAAAAATATATATATATAAATAATATGATAAACAAATACTTTTTTTACACTAATTGATATTTTATTTAATGTTCTTTAATACGAAAGGGAAAAGTGTTTACAAGAAGCTGGTTGGGATTTCTACTTCTTTTGTTATGTGCGTAAAAGTTAAGGCATGTTTGGTATAATTTTGAAATAAAACTTTGAAAATCATTTTATTTTATAGTGTTTTTAAAACATACCATTATTTCTTGTTTTCATTTCCCATTATTTTATTTTTCATTTTCCGATAGATTTGAAAATGGTTCTTGGTGTCTTACAAACTGTTTTAGAAAACATATTTTCTAAGAAAAAAACTTAGCTATAAATTATAACTAACAACAATTCATACTTGTGAACTCCATCAAATACTTCAAATATGATTGTGGGTTCTTTATAATTAGTGGATCTAATGCAAGATGAATTTTTTTCTAACTACTATTTGATATCACTTTCAGTCATTTTACCAAGCAGTCCATGTGCTTTACAAATCTTCCATTTGTTTAATCATAGAAGTGAATGTTATAGTATTTTGATCGTAGCATCTCTTAAAAATCTTACAAATCAAATATAACTAGTAATCAATTTGACTTAAATCGCAATAAATGATCAATATGGTATATGCAACAACACTAGGTTTAATTCCCTTATCAGTTTCATCCTCTTATACAACATGAAAACAAATGAGCAACATCTTATTTTGGAAATTGAAGTGAATAGAAGATTGAGGTTTGAATAGAGAAATTAACCATGCAACAGAGTTTTGAATAAATCAGACCTCCATCTCTTTTACCATAGATCATACCTTTTATTTGAAAAGAAGAAGAAAAAACAAAAAATACGATGATATATTGTTTTCATTTTTTCGTTTTTAAAAACTGAAAACGATGAAGAAACATTTTCAGGAAACATGTTTCATTCTGTTCCCCGTTTTAAAAACAAAAAATGGTTTTTAAAAACCACACCAAACATGGCCTTAGGTTTTGTTTCTCACAATTCTTATAAATCGTATTAGTCATAAATGTTGACTAATTTCGACATACCATGTACTTAATCATGTGAAGAAAAATATTCATTAAAACTAAACTCATTCAGTTGGAAATTTCTCTTTTGCGTGTAAATAAAGTTTAGTAGAATATTTTAACATGGATTGATTACGATCTAATAAACAGACTTCAACATGAAAAACCTTTGGTTCTTAGTTTGTAAAATGTTCGAAAAAATTGTATCAACTTTATTGGACCAACTGGCACCGTTATATGTCATGAAAAGTCTAAAGTGAACCAAAAAAATCTACGCCATGTTATTTGAAAATAACACCAAACTAATTAGTCATAGAGCAACTACGAAAACACTATGAGAACAAAATGTGGTAATTGAGAGGCTGTCTTCTAACATCAGTAAAACACACCTATAAATTCATTTCTTCGTAAATTTAAAAGATAAATGTAATTATTGTCAGTGATACAAATGTTTTGCATCAAACATAATTGACTTATTAAAAGAGTACGCCTTTTATGTCTTCCGCACATAGCTAACGATACTTAATTGAAATCAAGTTGACTTATGATGCGCAGTTCACTACCTCACTTCCCAAAAGGTTACAGCAAGTTGACGGAACTTAAAAATGTTCACTCAAAGTACAAACACTTACCTTAAACTAGGATAGTCTTACTTTTACATCAACATTTAAAGAGTACCTTGGCTTACCACCGCTACATTGTGATAATACTAGGTTGCATGAATTATATTCTAAAGAATTCCCAATGACCCTTAGTGATTAAGATGTCCTTGTCTCCAACACCATAGTTAAGTTATCATTAATAGTATATATAATATAGGTCCAAGGAAATCATTGGAATAATTACAGGCATCATATTTCTATGATACATTAATTAGCAAAAAGTAAAAATCTTAGCAAATCCAATCTAAGGATTATTTTAAAAGTCAAGCAAACATAAACATTAGGGTGATGCAAGGATCATCATTGTATAACTTTTACATGTCAGAAGGTTATCTTGAAGTCAAGTTCCATTAGGTGAGATTATGGCATGAAAGAAGTTTCTTACAGAACATTTATCTCAAAAAAAATCTTCATCATAAATCAAGAACAATTTCTAACATTTTTTTCCATAAAAAATGTCTATTATTATGATACTAATGTTTACTTATGTTTTTAAGTTAGAAAAGAGAACTACAAAGGTTACATTTATAATGAAACTTCTTAATCAAATAAATCACCTTATTTGTTTCTCTCCTGCTATAAAAATTAGTGATACCCCCAACTATCTTCAACTAAAACCCCTAAAATTCAATTTACAATGAAGTTGTACCTTACCTCTACTTCGATCTTCTCAATTTTAGTTGAGGAAAGTTCTTTGACATTTTCAGGGGTTTCAAAAGTTGGGATTTATTTTAGCGTGGAAAGAATAATGGATCAAAGGATAAAGAATAAAAGATGAGTCAGAGAGAAGGCAAAGGTTTGAGAGAAAACTTTAATAATTATATAATATCAATGTCATGTTTTTATTCAATAACAATTACTGATTAGTAAGGGAATTAGTTTTCAACATTTAGATACATGAGTTCAGAAAAGATGGTTTAATACTAATACAGACCGAGAGTCCGAGACAACAGTATAACGTCTAGATTTCCTTCTCCTAAACATAATTAGATGTCGTTGGGTTGAGTTATCTGAGTTGAGGCATAATACCGACCGTCCTCCTTGAAAAATCAATTCGTCCAACCTCTGTCGTCCCTGTTTCCTGGACACATAGACACCACTTCTTGTTATAATATACTCCTTCAGTCCCAAATTAGATGAACTAGTTGGTTTTTAATTTTGTCTGATAATATATTATTTTTCTAATCAAGGGGATTTTTCTAAAACTACCATTTTAATTGATTATTATTATTACAAACAAATATGTATAATTTGGTAGCCATGTTTATATTCGTTATGCAGGTGTTTTAAAATGCTTTTCAACTGTATAAAATTTACGAAAAAGCATGGTACAATTTAAGAGATATATCATTTATAAGTTTTACTAGTTATTATCCATAAAGGTATAATTGTAAAAAATACTTAAACATGATTCATCTTTCCTCTTTCCCTTAATTTTTGTGCAAACTACAACTAGCTCATCTAATTTGGGACGGAACGAGTAGATTTTTTTGGGTTTTTCTTACCACCCTACAATATTAGGCCTCTTCCTATGCACATGCCAAAAAAATGGTGTTTGGCATGTCAGGTGGCATGGAAAACCATTTGCGCCAATATGGGAGAACCGATTAGCGCTAGACTTTCTAGCGAGCGGTATCCAAATCGCTGGCGTTATAAACAAAATCGCCACTGCTTGGTATTCTAACGCCTATAAATTCCGCACCAACACCATCCATATCTTCACAATCCCTTATCCTCTTCTTTTCCCTTCTGAACTCTTCTTTTCCATTATCAACTCTTCTTTCATTCTTAAACAAAAATGGAGAGAAAAAAAAACAGAAAAACCAAAGGATGTACTAGTACCCCAGCCAGTGGAATAAATTTTGTTGTGGATACAAATTATAAGTTTAATAATGTTAGACAAATAGCCGGTGAAGGTATTCTCTAATCACCTATCTGATCATGAAGAGCGAGTTAATTCGGTAATTCTAAGAGGTGGATGGACTGAGTTAAATAGGATTTATGAATTACTTCCCCCAGTTGTTCAATAGAGAGTTAGAAGATATCCTTGGAGAAATATGTATTTTATTCAACCCAGAAACCACCGGACTCAAGGTGTTCAAGTTATATTTGAAAGATGGTGGAAAACTACAAACACGTTCTTTTTCAAGGACTTTGAATGCGGTAAGTTAGTTTTTTCCAGTAATTTATTTTTTAAATTATGTATTTTGTTTTGTAAAAATCAACATACGCTAATTATGAATAATTATTGTTAATAGAAGTTTCCCCGTTATATTTGTACATGTTAACTGGAATTCCATGTGAGGGAAACTTACTTCCGTATAACACACGAAATTGGTTGGCATAAGACAAATGGAAACAAATACTTTCTTTATACTCTAGTGAATTAGAAGGAAATCCAGCACATAGACAAATAAAAGCGGGAGGGTTAAAAGTGGCTGGGTTGAAAAAAAAAATTACAACGTTATGCTAAGATAATGAATGAGAACAGGATAGCTGGTAATAAATATTTTTTCCCTAACCATTATGAGGAGCTCGAAAGGGTGTTTTTCTTGTGGACACTAGGCCAATGTCTATTTCCAAATGCTAGCTCATTGGTCTTAATTGGTTTTCTCGAACCATTAGAAGATTTAGAGCAAACACCAACATATGATTAGGGGACTGCGATTTTACTAGAGATTTACATGAATCTCGGTGATTGCTCGACGTGTGTCAGAGAGAGTTTTAATGCTTTTTGGGGCGTTCTGAAGGTAAGAACCAATATTTTTCCAAATATTTGTTTGTTATTTTCACATGGAAAATTTAATAACCAATTATGTTATCATTTGCAGTATCGGTGGTATACATGGTTCCGTGTTGCGGAACCTTATCTTAAGAATCATATCAATGTTTTTCCGATCATAAGGAAGTACGATTCCGAGAATTGGCAACCTGTACAGATTGAATATGGTCAACACACTACTATTCTTCATAAGATTCAGCAGTTGGCTAGAACAAGCCATAACTTTATCCCCCATCCATATGAAGGAATACCTGAGTTCGAAGAAGAACAAGCTCAGAGAATGTTTCAGCTAAGCCTTACAAGGATCGTGTTATACAGCCCTATTTGTCAAAAGGATGTTTGGTATTATGGTGAAAGACAACTTCTTCAGTTGCAAAGAAGATCAATTATATCCGACAAACCCTATCAAAGTTCTGAGATTTCTGCAGATGACTACTTCAAATTGTTAAGGGAAGGTCATCATTGGAAAGAAGCTGATCAATTGATCCAGGAGACAACGAATAGAAATGATTACCTATTTTGGTTTGATACTATTTACAAGCCCAATATTGCTATGTAACCGCAAATTTTGGGTCGAGTTGATTTCCCAGCTTTAGGTAAGATGCCACTTGTTGATGACTATCTTCCTTCCCAACCTCCACCAGAGACGGGCGACGCATTTGCATATCCTTCTCAAAGTGCATCGTCAACTATGCCACCATTTTCTTGGGAGGTACAGACTATATACACCACATATGGAGAGGTTGTTACTTATCCAATTACTTCCAGTGCACCTGATCGGAGTTATCCATACTGGGGGGCCAATACCACACCGGTGGAGTATCAGACTCGGTGTAACAATTATGAAGCTCTACTTCAGGGATTTCAGAGATTTCACTTGGAGGAGTTGCAAAAACAAAGGGATAACATGATGTTTGACATGAGTCAAGGATTTGAAGGTTGTGATGGTTCAGGTAGTAGTAAGAGAATGAGTCCCGGTGGTAGAGGAATGAGTCCCAGTGGTAGAGGAATGGGTCCCACTGGTAGAGGAATGACTCATTTGAGTCCGAGTGGTGGAAGAATGAGTCCAACTGTAAGTCGTCAAAGTCGTGGAAGTGAAAGAAGATTGAGACGTCGTATGCAGGAGGTACCAGAAAGTTCTACTCCAAACCTAGTGTTAGATACTGAAGTAGAACGTGGAGCTGATGAACACGTTTGCATGGATACAACTCCGGCACAGATGGACATAATTACTCCTGGAAGTGGTGCGAACTTAGAATGTATTAGGAAAACGAATTTGTTTACTCCAGTTGCCTCAAGCTCATCAACATTTCAGTTATATCAGCAAACTCCTCCACCATATCAACAACACGCAGTTCAAGATTTGTATCGTGTTCTCTTGCATCCTATTAATTTCCAAGGTTTTGCTGATTCTGATGAGACCCAACCACCAAGACAGTCTCAAACCGAACCAGGCTCGATAACTGAAATGTTAAACAGTACCCTTGACCCAGAAAATGTGGGTAATTGGGTCTTTGGTCAAGAAAGAAACGGTCAAGGAAATCATTAGTTTATTTGCATAATTTAGTTTAAATATTTCAAATGTAATCTTTTTATTTTAATTAACGAAAACTATCTTTTAATTAAAAACTAGTTTTACCTTTCAACATAATATCTCAAATCTATATCCCTTGCATCTGAAACCCAACATCGAATTACAAAAGCTGCAGCCGTTGGATGATGAATTCGGGTGCTTATCATAATATTTTCATAGATTATAATCATGAAAAACTGCATCCGTTGGATGATGAATTAATCAGCGATAATCATGGCGTCGAGCGACAGCTGGACTGACGCTAGCGGTTTTATGACTGACGAGCGATGTAAAGACCATCGGACGATGGATTCTCTATCGCTCGATGTAAACTCTGTCTCGTATGCTTATATGCCAGGACTGGCATATAGGCATACGAGTTTGGCAGTTTGGTACCCATAGTGGGTGCATATATGCCAAATACCATGTTTTGGCATGTGCATATGAATAGGCCTTAGGGGGTTTCGAACGATTATTCTTTTCTGTTACGGTCCACGAGTTAAAACCCGAAAGGTGTCACTATCCATCCACAAAAAACCCGCCAAAAAAAAAAGTAACACAAAAAACCCAAAAAAACAAAATTTTGATGAAACCAAAATTTGGTTTCATCATAAAATTTGATGAAACCTCATAGAATTTGACGAAACCAATTTTTGGTTTCATCATAAAATTTGATGAAACCAATTTTGAAATTTGGGGTTTTTGTATCAATTTTTTAAAATTTAGGATTTTTGTATCAATTTAGTTTAAGATGGAGTTTTAATGAATCCCAACATTTGAATGGGGTTTTTGTATCACAAGTTTGGTCACCTTGGGTTTTTATGAATAGTTTTATTTGAAATTACGTTTGTTCAACTAATTCTAAGGCATGAGAATGGACGACTACCTTGAACTTGCGTGTTTATCTTCTACTAAATAAAAAACTCAAATCAAACATCTGTAGATGATATCATTTCGGCCATGATCGAATTTAACTTCCATTAAATAATGATTCGCAGAACGATAAATTAGATTTCTACTCGGAAGTCCCTAGTCTATCCTCCATCCTCTCTATATAATGAGAGGTTCAGCTACATTTCTTTCACACACTTAAAACTCAAACTTCTCCTCTTTATTAGTTGTTCGTAAACTACTACTAATACTCATGGCACCTTTGAAGCTACATGGAGTTCCTTTTTCAACATGTACCGCTCGTGTGAGGGCTTGCCTCGAAGAGAAAAACGTCGAGTATGAGATCTGTCCGGTTGATCATGGTACTGGAGCACACAAACGCCCTGATTTCATTTCCAAGAATCCATTTGGTCAGATTCCAGTACTTGAAGATGGAGATATCACTCTTTTTGGTGAGCACTTTCTGTTCATTTTATCCAATCTTAAGGATTAATCTTTTTTTTTATGACAATATTTTCTTGGTTGCAGAATCAAGAGCCATCAACAACTATATCGCGCACAAATACAAAGATCAAGGGACAGATCTACTCCAACATGGAAACCTTGATGATTTTGCAAAATTACTTGTAGGATGTGAAGTAGAATCTCAGCAATTCAATCCTACAATGGGACCTATTTTCTTTAACATCTTTATTGCTCCTCTACGAGGTTGGGCTCCAGATCAAAAGACTATAGATGAGAACGTCGTGAAAGTCGGGACAGTTCTTGATGTTTATGAAAAGAGGCTTAGCAGCAGTAAATTTATAGGAACATAAGAATTATCTGATCTAAACCTTTGTGAAATCTCAGATTCCGATCGAGAATTTGAAGATTCCTCCATCGATTTTAGTTTTTAGACATCACCTGAAACAAACGTTTAAATGCTACTCTAACTAAAAACTGAATCAAGATTTTCACCTGAATTGATGACGATGAATCACAGAAAACAAAAAAAAATTGAGAAAAAAGTCACTGTTTCAATCGCCGAGTTGCAGAGACCGTCTAAATCAGTCACAACTAGCTTAATTAGGGTTTATATTATAACCTCTTCCATACTAGGGATTTTGAAGCAACCAAGGATGGATTTATTTGTTTCAAGCTCGACCAATCTAGGATTTGGCTAATAGGAGCTTAGATATTGTGCCTCTCGCAAAATTGAGTGAAGTAGGCAAATTTTGTATGCTCACATGAAATTGAGCAAAATGGCCAAATTTTGACACAAAATTGCTAGATTCTTACAGTTTTTATGTCTGGCACGATAATTATCTGATTTTGTGATCATAGCTATGATGCTTCAATAAGTACTTTCGTGTGTAGCTTTGTTCAGACACTGTAATGAACTACATCATTCAGCTGAGAATGGAAATTGATGTTTGGGTAATTTTAGGAATTCAGCTATGGAATATAGCACTCAAATATTTTGACAATTAAGTATTAAGAGAAATCCCAAAAAGACCGTTATGCCCTTTTCGCTCAACTTTTTATGAAATGACTATTTTACCCCTGGTCCAAAACTATAAATACTCCCTCAGTCCCTAAATAGATGACCTAGTTCAAGTTTGTACAATTTTTTAAGGAGGAGTGGTGAGTATTTTTAAGTATTTTTTACAACTATACGCTTATGGATAATAATCAGCAAAATTTTGAATTGATTGTAGTTGCATCTTTTCTGATGACTACACCCATGTAAATATAAAGGCTATAAACTACTCAAACATTCAAGATTCAAGATGAGCAAGATGTAAAGAACATGGAAAATAAAGATTGACACAAGCATATAACGTGGTTCGGCCTTGAAGACCTACGTCCACGGGAAAGAAGATGTTTTCTTTATTGATTATAAGGTTTTACCCTTAAAAGAACTACAAATGTCACTTAGACTTCTTATTCTCTCTCTTTCTAGATCTTTCTCAGGAATTCTCTATAGAAAGACCATTCAAAATGTTACATAAGTTTTCCATCTCCTTCTACATGGACTGGTATTTATAGACAGAATAAGACTCGTGAAGGTCTGGCCTCGCCGAGTATATGGAGTCTGTCGTCTATCTCCTCAGGGCCTCGAACGAGCTTCTATACTATCCCTCGTGATGGTATGTTGGGTTCCTCTCCGAGTTATCTCGCCCTATACACCATCGTGCTGCTCTTCTCAGGTAACCTCGTGCTACATCATTCTCGGGCTATGGTATAGGTCGTACGAGCTCTCTGGGGTGTTTTAGACTCGCTCACGCTTCTTCTGATCCTTCATTAAATGCGGTCCTCCTTTTTAGACTTGACCGTCTGAGTTGATTAGACCACTCTTTACACACGTCATTCATGTAACATCGTAGCAGGCGTCTCGATTCAGACAAAACTACTTTATGGATTATGATCTGGTGCTTCTCTCTTATCGTCTCATCATGAGATCATCTCTTGAGATGATGACACGTGGCGATCGGGTATTTTACCCTCACATTGATTTCTCTCAAACTATACAACGGATATACGTAAACTTTGTACCATTGAAAAGCATTTTAAAACACCCAAGTAACTAATAAAAACATGGGTATCAAACTATACATATTTCTTATATGGGGGTTTTGGATGCACAAGATAACAGTCAATCATTGGCATTGAGAATGATAAGAAAAAAAACAATAAAAAAATATAAGAGATAGTGTATTTTGCATTGGAAAAGGTAATGTTTGCGCTTGTGTAGAGAAAAATTCTAAAAACCCATGAGCATTTAACTTCGTATAGCTAGATTCAACCAAAATACATAACCATCCAGAGTAGAAGAAAACTGAAAAGCTATTTTCTAAAAGAACGCCATCCTAGAACGTAGAGTATCCCTTCTATTGCTTCAAATCTCTCCTCGTCTTTCTTAGTCTTCTCACCCATGCGAGTAACCATCTTATTATATTTCTCTTCCAAAGAATTGAACCTTTTTATTTGTTTGTTTTCAAGAAAGTTTAATCTTTCTATACGTTTTTCTTCTAGAGAGTTGAACCTTTCTATAAACTTGTCATGATTTTTTTCAATAGCAATCAGCCTGTCTCTATTTCGTAATGCAACCCATAAACCTGCACAACCTAAACCTAACGGAATAAGGAAATTCAAATTAATGAGACCATCTTTTTTGTTGTTAGCCATAATTTATATGCTATTACAATAACCCTTGTTGCTGGTATTTATAGGCTTGAAAAACCCACTGTGTTCTATACTGATTCGGATTCTTCCCAAAATCAAGTAGCACGCGTATGCAAGAGCCGCATACAACCACATCTTTATACTCATACTCCTGTTGTTTCAGAAAAAATAATATTTTCATTTATTTTATTTTTTCAATTTGACTTATTTTTAGGCATGCAACGTAGATGGTGGTTTTTTTTGGATTGCGGTCAACTAAAGGCATGAGAATTGCCCGACTTCATTGAAATTGCTTGTTTATCTTCAACTAAATAAAAAACTGAAATCAAACATTTGTAGATGATATCACTATGGTCGTCATCAAACTCAACCTCCATTATATAATTCGCAAAACGATAAACTAGATTTCTACTCTAAGGTCCCTAGTCTATCCTTCATCCTCTGTATATAATGAGAGATTCAGTTGCATATCCTTCATACACTTCCTTAAACTCAAACTTCTCTTTACTCTTCTTTCAAAAACAACTATTACTATAAATCATGGCACCTCTAAAGCTTCACGGAGTTCCTTTTTCAACATGTACTGCTCGAGTGAGGGCTTGCCTCGAAGAGAAAAACGTCGAGTATGAGATTTGTCCAGTTGATCTTGGTACCGGAGCACACAAACGCCCTGATTTCATTTCCAAGAATCCATTTGGTCAGATTCCAGTACTTGAAGATGGAGATATCACTCTTTTTGGTGAGCACTTCTTGTTCGTTCTATCCAATCTTAAGGATTAATCTTCTTTTTTTTTATGACAATATTTTCTTGGTTGCAGAATCAAGAGCCATCAACAACTATATCGCGCACAAATACAAAAATCAAGGGACAGATTTACTCCAACATGGAAATCTTGATGATTTTGCAAAAGTACTTGTAGGATGTGAAGTAGAATCTCAGCAATTCAATCCTACAATGGGACCAATTTTCTTTAACATCTTTATCGCTCCTCTGCGAGGTTGGGCTCCAGATCAAAAGACTATAGATGAGAACGTCGTGAAAGTCGGGACAGTTCTTGATGTTTATGAAAAGAGGCTTAGCAGCAGTAAATATCTTGCAGGAGATTGTTATACACTAGCTGATCTTAATCACCTTCCTTATATTGCATATATTATGAAGACTCCACATGCTGATTTGATCAATTCTAGGCCTCATGTTAAGGCATGGTGGGAAGCTGTTTCATCTAGGCCAGCTTCAGTTAAGGTCTCCCAAGGACTGACCTTGGGTAGCAGCCACTGATCACTTATTTCCAGTAAGATGCATGTTTTTTACACAACCCTGCTCCTCCTTGAGGTAGGCAGGTCACAGTTATGGTGTGCTATGCTCAAGTTTATAATAAGTGTATAAGCAGGATATAAACTATGTATGTGTGTTGAATAATAGAATATGCTCATGATTCAGATATGTTTCTTGATGAATTTTCTGCCTGAAATATGAAGTTGCTTCCCTTCAGTGCCATAACACCCCAATACAGTTGAACTTGCTCAGATGCACCAAATACATGATTAAAGTCCCTAAGTAGCTAGATTCAACTGATGCAAGTGCAACTGACTAGATGGGCTAAACATGCTCACCTGCACAAAGTGGGAGAGTAGAAGAAGTTCCTCAAGTCATTGAAGCACCAGAGTTCCTTCTAGGTGTAGGTTATTGTAGAGCAATTTTAATATTTGCTCTACCTAAAATACAGCCTGACCTGAACAAGCTACAACCAAACCTGCTGGATTGTCCAAAATATTTGAAAACATAGAACAGTTATTACAACATGATTAATGATGTCAAAATGTCCCATGACTGGTGTAGATATTACATAACACAACAAAGAATCAATGGTCAAGAACGAAAAGCCAACTCAACAAGTAAAAACTTGAAATCATCAGATCATCAACACCCTCTTTTACAAGTTTAAAAAAACAGCCGCCGAAAGAAACTGAATATACACATCTTGGCTTGGAATCACTTCTGGAACTGGTAGAGCAAACAATGGTAGAAAAAAAATGATGAAAGAGTAAAAAGAAAAAATTTCACGGTCAATTTGATTTTAGAGGGCTAAGAAACAATATAATTAAATGTAGGGGCGTAAAAAATAAGACATATAAACAGATATAAACGGTGCACCCTTACGAGAGCTGTCGCCACAGCTGGACTCTTGCCTGATTCACCATGTGCTAGACCTCAATGACATTACAGTTTCTTTGGCAAATTGTAAGTCTTCTTAAGGAACTTGGAAGCAGCATCATCATTTCGATAACACAGAACACGTAACAACGTGTTTGGTTCATTCGGATTCCATTGTGCTGATGTTGCAGGTAACGGAAGTCTGGCTTTAGCAGCAGGACCATAAGACTCCAACATCATACGTCTGAATCGCTCAATTAGGCTTTCTGTTTCAGACTGAAAAAGTGGAAGGATATCTCTAGCTGTTTTTGAGCACTTGTCAATTAAATCATCGGGCAGTCCATCCCCATTAGACCAGTAAAGATCTTTAAGAGAGCTGAAATCATCCTCTATAATTTGAGAATCTTGTTTAGAGAATGAACGAGAAGGGCCTCCAGCAAGAAGTACCATTAAAAACCCATCAAAGGAAGCTCTCATTATGTCGGTAATCACACGTGTACGTACTCTACTGTGGACAGTCTCTGATATCAACTCCAGGTTCTGCTCGAGTTCTTTCAAAACAGGTTCAATTCTAGCAGATGATGGCTCACCAACATACAGACCTTCCCAAAGAACATGGCTCAAATCATGAAAAACTACCTTATAAGCTGTGGCCTCGCTGAGCTGCTGTATTGCTTCAACACAAGCAGCTGGGGAGAGCTCAAACTTCTTCCCTATTCCATTTGTAATGTCATCCGGTTGAGCCGATTCAGCATTTCTAAGATACGTGATAACTCTTTTTTCCAAAACTTCGAGTTCGATCCGGATGTGCTGCAAAGTATTCATACGAACACATAGTTGCGAAATCCCAAGGGAGTTCTCTCCGTTCATTGTTCCAACCTGAGATTTCCTATTTTTAGAGGCTTGGAGCTTCTCTTTCTTCTTCCATGCAAATGTTGATCCTATTGTACATCTTGTTAATGCTGGCATGGTGGGGATGTAAGCACTCCGTGATCCTGCAAGATATTAAATACATGGGCTAGTTACACAATCTATACAATAATTTTAAAAGCTAGGAGAGAAGAAATTGGTGAGCATTTTACCGCATCCAGATTTTGCTTTTGAAATGTAATGCAGAAGACATTTGTCGAGGCCAGTCATTAAATCAGGAAGTAAGGCTGGATGCATTGGAATTGGCAACTGAAAGAATGCATCCAAGGTTTCATCCACCATTCGTAGGACTTCAACGACCGAGGGAGCAAAGTTGTCTTTATTTGCCCGAGGATTCCACACCTGAAAAGACATAGTTGACAAGGAAACTTGAGAAAACTATGATACAAGCTGGCTAACTTTACTTCTACACTGAAAGGTGTTTGTTAATGCCACAAATAGGTGAGTTTTTTTACTACTCCACCGCAAAGAGGATACAACTTTCCCAAGGAAAAGTAACATATAGAACAAACAGAAAATAAATAAACAAGAACTAATTTCCATTCAGAAGTCATGCCCATCACCAATGTAGTCATTACATCAAAGATGAATTTTCATGAGAATGAGATTCGCAGGCCATTCTAATAATTTAGTGTCCGACTCATGCAACTGGGAAAAAGTTCAATACTGGTAAGGATTTAACAACGAACTACCATCTAGGGAAGTGCATATGTTTTGTAAAATCTTAGTCGCATCACAGGTGTTTCAAGATTTTCTATGCTATCATATGTAACATCTGCCATCATAAACTGCTGACACTTTAAAGCTTCACATGCATCACAGAAGTTTCAAGATTTTCTAATGTTATCATATGTATCATCTTCCATCATAAACTGCTGACACTTTAAGCTTCACACAGCTATGAAAAGGTTAAAATCTTTAAGGAGGAATTACCAAGAAACGCCACAATGAAAAGCTTGGTATGCTTAGATTTGTAAAACCATATTTTACAGCACCAGATGTTTCAGAGTTTACTAAGTTATGGTATATATGAACTGCCTGTCCTATAAGATTACCCTCACCCTGTACAACACATGACATTGACCAGGTGAAAAGATAGACTATTTATGCTGCATGAATACTGTGTCAATTGGCGTAGCATATCGTCATGAACAGTTTTGGAAAATATTCTTTTGGTGCTTTTTCCAGATGGTTCTTTCTCAATCAAAGCAGGTGCATTGACAGCCAAACCCAACTCTCTTGTATTTTGCTAGTGTTTGTTTGGTCAATGAATTGCTACTACATAGAGCCTGATGCATCCCTTTATATGACATGCTAACTAAAGACTGATGTAGGGCAAGGATTACATGAGCTAAAGTATGAGTGATGGAGCACTTAATCCACTTTTACTATTTATAATATCCACAAGCAAATAATGCAATTTTAAGCATATCAAATAAATATAGTAGCTGAAAAGTGAAACAGAGAACTAGCAACTTATCCCACCAGTAAGAGCAAAGAACACAGAAATAGCACCTTGAAAGGAGTTGGCAGTCACTAACCTCTTGTTGCAAATTCCTATCTACCCAATCCTTCAACATGTCCACCCTTGTCTTTAGCCACCCCCTAACCAGATCGGCCATTGCAGTTTCAGCCTCGTAAGGAGGCATCTCCCTGATTATCCCTTTTCCACCGTCGTCACTGTCCACTGAATCTTCAACTGCAATTTGCACAAGATCTTTCTCCAGCTTGTCCGCAGCTCTCAACACATGTACTGCATCAGGAGTTAGCTCCTGGATCCCTTTAATGAATTGCTTCAGCTCATTCCCATAACAAACATGAAGGGTAGCAACAGCCACCCCTGCTGCAAGAGGATGCCATCTCTTGAATATTGGACTGTAAACCTCCTTCTCCTTACACGCAAGTTCACCAACACTCTTTGCAAGGATAGCAAGGACAGGAAGAGAATTTGGCTGGTGTCTTGATGATCGCCTGCTTGAATCTGCCTGCTCCATTATCTGTCGTAAGATAAAATCAAAGACGTTCTGTAGTTGTAAATCCCATACAAAAGTTGATAGTAATACTTGGAATTTGAAAGTAGTTTCACATTTACATAGATGTAGAGGACATGTATTGACTCATTATAAGGAGTTCTCATCACCTTATAGGCATGGGTGTGATTTTCTATATCCAAGTTTACTTCAACGTGGATAAAGAAGACATCAATCACCCCACTATGTGATTTTAGGTACTTAGACATTTATTGTGGAAACTTATAAATAAATACAAACATGACCAAATAATCTGAACTCAGACGCAAGATTATAGCGAAAGAAGATTCAATAGCAATGAAGAACCACTGATTATATAAACTTCCTTTGTTTTAATAATTTTCTGACAAACTAGCAAATATAACTTGCCTGAGCAAAAGCAGTGCGAACTGATGACCTGATGTATGTATCTATCCTGTTCCTAGCCACGTCCACTTCTTCTTTCCTCCTCCTTCGATACTCGTGAGAGTTATCTTCCACTAAAATCTTGGCTGCTGATACCCCAAGAGATACAATGCTCTGCATTAAATCAACATTATCACGATCAAACGTGTCGTGGTAGGCAAGTAGTCTTTTCTCCGCCCAACCGAGTATTGAACTCAATGTTGAACTCAAGATCTTGGAGTAGACTGGATCCTTTGTTGCCTTTGCATCTTTAGCTACTTCTGCCAACTGATTATCAGCAGCAAACAAAAGGTCGTTTTCCGTTTGACCAGTTGCAACAAAACGGTGAAATAAAACCCAAGTAAAGCAGAGGTTGTGAAGCATCTGATTCATTCCTAGAATCACCCAAGTCTTCTTTATGAGTTCCAGAACTTCATCTATCTCCTCGATGATTGATGTTTCATCATAGGCGTCAAAAAGAGCTTCGAGAAGCATTTGGTATAGGCGAAGGTTTAATGGAAATCCATCCGCCCAATGGCATGCATCGGAGCCAAATCCATCAATGGACCTTGAAGCAAGAGGCATTACAGCACTACGAAGGCTTTGCATCGATTCATTATTTTTTCCGGTCTCTATGAGTTTTTCTGAGGCTCCTCGTATAATTTGACGAAGACGTTGTGCTGCAGAATTTGATTTTTCTATCGGGACAATAGGATGCAAGAGGAGACCAGCCTCAAGTACCTTCAAGTTTCTCATTTGCCATGCTTCATATTCCTGTTGATCAGGAAAATCTGTTGATTTGAACTGCTGTAATAGCTCAAGTGGAAGAACCATTGAGTCGATACGCCTTCCAAGCTGTTATGAACACATACACGCTATTATAATTCACACTTTAGCTAAAAAGTTCAATCCATAAAAATAAGATTCCTCAAGAAAACAAACTAGCGTAGCTTAGGTTGACTAGAATTGAAGAATGAAACACAAAGGAAAGTCTAATGAATTTAAACTGCATGAATCAGGTGTTCATTCAAAACTAATACATGAAAACTATTTGGCTAACAATTTACCAACGCAAACGTGTCATGCGAGATCATGTAAATCAGAATAAAATTAAAGGCATAAAAATAGAGATGCCGCAATCAAACCAAGAACCACACTCTATTAGAATGTGTACAAAGAAGATATATCATATTGATGCTGCTAACTGTCTCAGCCAAGATTCCCACACAACTTTGAGACTAATAAGTTCATGTGAACATGGTTTAGCAAAGAAAACCAGAAACTGATAAAAGAATGAAACTCAATCAACAACACAATGAGAAGCAATTAAACAATCCATCTATAAAGAAGAAACACAAGGCATTTAAAGACACAGAAACTTAGAACAACAAACTACAAAACTCTCTTCGCCAAATCATAACTCACTCATCTTCAACTAGCTCACTGCCAAAATACTGAACAAGAACATACATTCTTCACCATCAAAATCCAAAATTTCCACCAATTGCAAAACACAAATACCCAAACCCACCAACCCAAATCACTAAAACATGAACATAAATGCATCACAATCAAATTCCCTAAATTCTAACCTAATTTAGCTCACTGCCCAAATTACCAGCACATGAATTCCAAACCACTAAAAACCAAAACTTTAATTTTTTTTTTAAAAGGGCCAAAAATAAAATAAAATAGTAATTGGAGCTCACCTGACCAGCAGCAATCCTCAACAAACCCCTTCTGATTCTAGAATCAGTAGCTTCATTAACCCTCATCTGAATCCTCATAAGCTCACCAACAGTAACAGGCTTCTTAGACTTAGATGTTGGACTAATTTCCTTCCCAGGACTTTTCTTATTACTATTAGATCTCATACCTAGAGCTTTCTTAACTTTACTAGCAGCAGTCGAAGTAAGTGATCTCTGTAATGATAAAGATGAAAAATTTGATGAAGATGAAGAAGAATTAGAAGAAAAAGAAGGTGATCTTTCATGATTATTCTTCTCAGATTGTGGTATGTAAGTTAATGGTTTCCCACCTGAAGATCTACAACAACCAACAAAAATCTCATAAACTGTTTCTCTAAGTTCTGAATCAGATAAATCATTCTCTAATTCTCCAAATGGTGATGGTAGATCCCTAATTGAAAAACTTTTAGCTACCCCATTTGTGGAAATCCTCATACTTTCTCTTTTTGATTCACCCAGAATTCTATCTCTGAACAATTGAGCCATGGTGGGTAAAGGGTCTGTCTCTAGCTCTGTCCCTCTCTATAAGTGGAGAATTTGATTGTTTGGTTAGGTTTTGAAGGTGGGTTTTACATAATTTGGAGAAAGGAAAAGGAAAGTAATGAAATTTTTGGGTGGGGGTGGGGAAGAGAAAGAAACACCACTGTCTGTCTGTGATTGGGAGGAGGAGAGATTGGTTTGTGTGAAAAGAGAGGTAAGACTAGTTTTGAGAGAATGGAGTGTGTAGACTGTAGACTGTTGACAGCACTGCAAATTCTTACTTTTACTCGCTTTTTTTTTTTTCCTCTTTCTTTTTTTAGGGTTTTCTTCTTTCTTTTTTTTGGTTTTCCACCTGTGCAATATTTATTATTCCTATTTTGAAGAAATTTTTTTTATTAGATTTGTTTCCTATTTTGAAGAGGCATTAATCTCTGGTTTGACTGGTTTTAAAATTGGTTTAAGGAGGGTTTCAAAAATTGAAATCAGATTCTGTGCACATTCACTAAATAAGGGTCGCTTGATATTTCAATCTCGTGAGCGAAAAATAACATAACAATAACATAACAGTATTTTGAGAGGTACCTGTATAATGTTTAGCGGAATTATTTTTAGAATTGTGTTTGTTTATTCGAAGAATCTAGTGGCTGGGAGTCGTCGTCATACCTTTATTTTTTCGGCAAAATTCTGAGAAAAATTGATTCAGAAAAGGCAAAAGGAAAGCTGAATAGGAGGCATAAGCCTGAACCTCCATCAAAAAAAAAAAGCCAGAAAAGTGAGAAATCACAACCAACTCATGTAAAATGTCTCATCTCTTTTCGGGAGCTCTTCTCTGTTTTAGTTTCTTTTTGCACAAAACAAGTTGAAAACCGCTCGATGAAGGAGAATGCGCATCTTCAATCTTCATGTTCTCTAGTACGGCGATGATGAAAATATTGGCATATTAAATCTATTAGTCATCATATTCCTTATCATCTTTATACATAGTTGGCATATTAAATTTATTAGTCTTTGCACTGGTAACCATGTTCAACTTCTAGGAGAACCTTTCTCTTTTTCTTTCTCTTTATGAATAAATCTCACCTCTTTGGCAATAAGTCTGCCCAGCCAGTTTCTTTCAAGAATAAATGAGTCACAGTATTTACGTCATTGCTACCAGGAGTAATAGAATTTTCATTGTCAAAAGTAGACAGGGGCGGAGGTACATGCGGGGTTCCGCTGGCTGAAGCCACCCCTAAACCCACAAAAAAACATTTTTTCACTGCCTAACTTTAATGAGCCCAAACTTAGTGTACTAATCATACGCTTAAGCCAGGGGTATAAAAATTTTCAAGCCAGGGTTGTTTTATATTTCCAGTTCCGCCACTGAAAGTAGAGTAGATACAAGCATTTTCGAATGATTTCCATACATCGGTGAGAACACTACTACTGGGGATAGCATTAGTAGGAGATTTATCCATGACCATATGAATTAACATCGTCACCGTAAGTTACATGATCAGACAGTGTAGCTTGCCTATTTAGATTCTGAAAATGTTGGTTCTTTGTTTTCTAGTTTTCGTCTATTATTATTCTGAATTCCGCCTCTATTATAATAGTCACCAAGGTACGGAGATTATATATATCAAGTTGGTATCAGAGCAAGGTTCGTTTCTTTTAGGGAAGATTCTTGTGCTTTATGGTCCTCACTATATCTCTCTACAAACAACTTGATGAGCTACTCGAAAATTGGAATACGTTAGAAGAACAAGATGACCATGATATATGTTGAAGTTAGATAAGGAACGATCAGATGGGGAAAGAATGTTCTTGGTTATTGATGTCGAACACTTGAAGTTGTTTGATCCACCGCTACAAGGTGATATGAGGATGACAAGATGATCTTGCCACGTGTAGGAGACTTGTGGTTTGAACGAGAAGAACCAATCGAGGATAATTGCATTATGGAGCTAAGACTGACTAAGACAAGACAAGGAGAGAATGTTGCTTTTCTAATTTTACGTGAAGGTCAAGTTCCCAGCAAGGAGAGATGGTTCAGCAAGGAGAAAGGAACTCGAGTTCCCTTATCTCCAGTTCTAACTTTCACAGGAGTTCAAGTTATTAAAGGGGAGTCCCATGATATATGTGTATCTTTCATCTTTTGGGAACTTAACAGTCCTCAAGTTATATTGAGGATAGACTTATACTTTGGAAAGGAATACTGATATTTAGGCAGTATTCTTAGATAAGGAAATATTCCTAAACAAGGTAATATTCCTAGATAAGGAAATATACCTAGAAAATGAATATTTCCTAGACAAGGTAATATTTATAGATAAGGAAATATATACTTAGAAAATGAATTATTCTTAACTAAGGAAATATTTTTAGACAAGGAAATATTCCTATACGAGGTAATATTCCTAGAAATAAAATTATTCCTAAATAAGAAAATGGAGTCCTAGAAGGTTTGAGAAACCAAACCAAAAGCTATAATATAGATGTTTAACTATTAGATAAGGACATCTAAAAAGTGTGGTTTGTGATACCTAGAGAGGGAGGTTTGTGAGACAAATCACCTTGAGATAAGTTTGTGAGGCAATTAGTTATTGTAAAAGCAAACTTAGCAAATAGTTTAAGGTTATTTACCTAGAGAGATTGTGAGCGTAGCAATGAGAGAATTATAATCGTTTTCTTGTTCATAATCTAGAGAAGATATTCTATTGGAAACTGGTTTATGGTGTTTTCCGTTTTCTGATTTTCGTATATTATTATTCTTAATTCCGCCTCTATAATATATAGTAGTCACCAAGATACAGAGATCATACATATCACATGGAGAACGTCATAGTCACAAGAGAATTTGAAAAAATAAAACTCCTTCCAAGTGGATAGATCGTCCATGGTTTCAAATACCTAATAGTTTTAAACTTTGCTTGAATGTATGCTAACTTCAAAGGAGAAGTCACATTAGGCAGAACTATCAAATAGTTTTTACATTCATGAACTCCTAGTTGGTATTCATCATCTGATATAGGGATTGAGATATGGGAACCCTTTAGAAAGGGTTGAGCAATCTTACGTCTATCAACATGGAAAGCTTTGAATGGTGAACCTTTGCTTATATAAGATTCATTGGCTTCTTTTTTCTACACCGTATTAGGGTTTGTCGTTGTATTTACAACAATAACTCGTTATATTTGTTTGAGTAGAATTACATGATTCAAAAAATCCCAAGAACAATAACTAGAATCCTTAGATCTAGTATCAGAATTGGAAGAAGAAGGGGAAGAGATTGATGCTATTAAAATAGGCCTAAAATCGCCTTAGAAAGAGTCCAGAAAAGTCGTCATACTTCAAAAATCCACGAATTGAATGTCTCTAAAGCAAAATAGAAGCATCATTCCTAATTCAGACTAGAAGCGTCATTAAATTGTAGACAATAAAAATAAAGTATTAAATATTACTAAATAACATAAAATTTATCATCAAAACTCAAGAAAACGGAAAATGCTTGTTCAGATCTAGTCCAAGATCTTAACAACGGGTTGAAAGAGGCTAGGGTTTTTTTTCCTTCACATAAGAGGAGTGTACACAATATTTAATTTTTTTTTGCTCAGTAATATAAATTTTATTAATCAAAAAAAGTTCAACAAATACAACCAAATCCCATTAGGCACTCAACTGGGCTTTTTCATAGCCAGCCTGTTTACATCATTGAAATATAAACTAAGGAAAAAATGGAATTTCTATTTTGGTAAGGAATGAAGGTCTTCCAATGTAAACAATGTAGTCTCCCTTATTTAAACCTGCTCCTCTTTTTGCTAGTGAATCAGCTGAGAAGTTGATTTCTCTAAATGTGAGTAAACTCCCATTGAAGTTTGGAGCAAATATTATTCCATCTAGTTGTAGAAATCCATGGCAAGTTACCAGATTTAAATGCTGCTATTGTTGCACTTGAGTCTGATCTGAACATAACATTAAAGAAGTTGTTTGAGATAGACCACTCACCTGCACAGAGCACTGCCATCACTTCTGCTAGGAAATTAGTTGCAATTCCTAAACCTCCTATTGCATCTACTATTACTCCACCATTACAATCTCTTCATATAAATCCAAACCCCGCATTTCCAGGATTTCCCCTAGAAGCTCCATGTGCACAATATTTAAAAGAAGCTAGGGTTTTTTCCTGCACATAAGAGGATTGTGCATAATATTAAAACACCACTTTTATGGTTGATAGTTTGCATTTATGAAAATGTACAAACAAGTTATTTTTTGACCATATAAAAACTAATCATATAAATTCAATAAATTTGATCAAAAGATATTCTATCATGATATTTACCAAATTGATGCTTTTGATAAACATTAAAAATATGAATATGGCATTGGAATTGTGCGATTCAAGAATGATGTTATCAATTAGTTTTAATTTGATTCAGGTTTCACATCTTCAAAAAAATCTATTCGGTATTTAACTGAAGCTTTCGTTATTTAAAAGTAGTTGAATGGAGTAAGGATGTAAAGATTTTTTGTGGTAATAGAAACTAAGTGATGTCATACAAGGGGACAATATGGACTTCTTTGTAGAATTTCAAAGCTACAGTAGAAGATGTATATATTTTCTTTTTTTACAACTTCCAGCAAAAGAAATTCATAGTTGGGAGAAGGTGTGTATGCCCCTTTAGCTGATGTATATCTAAACATGTTGGATATTTAATGAGATTAGAAATTGTGACTAAAATTATGCTTATGAAGATGATGTGCATTACTTTTGACCGTTTTAGATGAATGATCTCGGTTCATGCTAGCTAAATTTCAAAACAAGTATGGGTATTCAAAGACTTAATATAGATTGTTCTCTATATGGTCAAGGCTTAAGGGGGTTATGGACTTGATGCAAGATGTTTGATGGGTAATTGATCGTTAGAAATTTTCAGTTTTGGAAGGATGTGTGGAAGTATGATAGAGGTTTTTTTTTCTTGATAAATCTATTAGTACTAGTTTTCCTGATGATTACTTTATCCAATAACGAATTTAAATTATCTGATTTGATATATCATGGAACTTGGCAGATTTCTACTCCCATGTTGAAGTTAATTAATCTGGGAGATCTTCCTAGCATAATTGATGGTGTAAATTATAAATTTTGGATTGGTGATATTTCTGGCAATTTTTTTATTGCTGCTGCAGTTCAAAACTAAAGATGGTTGTGTTTATTGGGATAAATAAGATAAAGAATCCCAAAATCCACCATTTTCTTTCAAGTAATGTTTGAAAAATATTACTGTAAATAGTGTTTGTGCTACAGAAGAATGTGAGAAAGAAGGATAAGGATTTTAGTATTATTTATGCAGTAGTTGTTAAGATCACCTTGAGCATATTATGTGGTTTTGCATGTTCAACCAGTTGTTGTGGCAATGGTTGGGTGGAATCTTTACTTTCCTAATTCCTCACTCTTTTGAAGATGCACTAAAGTGGCCAAAACATCAAAGTGCAGTTGTTAAAGAGTTGTGGTATATCTATAATTGAAATCTGGACGTAGGATGTAAGATTATGTATGATGCTGCTCATCCTCACTTAGAGAAGGTGAAGTTAAGAATTCTTCATTTATTTCAAAAAATATTGTGAAAATCAGACTAAATGTTAGATGGGGAACTCCGTGTATAACTGACAGATTCTTTAGTTCTTTAGCATAAAAAATAGAAAAGTGTGCAACACAAATTGAAGTATGTTTCAAATTTCCTTATTCAAATCTAGTTTTTTTTGTGTTGTGATGGAGTTTCTTAAGGCAATCATGTTGGGACAATTGGCTCTAATACCTATTTTTTATTATATTAGTTGTCCAAAGCCATTTATATGCTAATCTTATGGAAACATACTAGCCAACAAGAAATGCTAGATTTCTCGAATTGCTCCATGAACCTCACTACGATCTAACATGAGATAAGGAGAAAGAGAACCACAAAAATCCAAGTCATAAACAAAAGAACCAATAAGTAAAGCGCTCATGGATTTAACGTGGCTCCACAATATAGACAATGTGTATATATTGTCTACATCCTCCAATATACACAATGTGTATATATTAAAGAATCACTGATAGACGCATTTATGTGTCTAATTTGTCCTCAATGTTCCGTATTGTTAGTACTCGATTTCGTACTTATTATGGTGTTTTGTGTGTTTATAGGTATTTTTTGGGAAATAAATATTGTTGGAAAATTCGTCTCGAAAAGTTGCTCAGAGCACCCCCGGAGGACAATTGTTATTCGGACTCTCACTATTGGTTAAGGGGCATCTCAGTTGGACAACTGCTATTCACACCCCATTTCAGGATAGGGGGACACCCCTTCTTCTTCAGTTTGAAAACGTGTTTTGGCGGGAAATATTGGCAGTGAAGAACATAATTTTGATTCGATTTCTAGACATCTTAGGAAGAGATTCAATGGTTGTTATTCATGGGGATGACTTTATGGAGCGTAAAAGACATGGTATGATTGATATTTTCGGTTAAAATTGTCTACAATATCGTGTGGAAGAAAACAGAGGAGTGAACAAAACACGGTTTTTCTGGTGGATGTGGCGTGAAGATATCATCCCTGCACGAGTATACAGCCTTGTAAACATATTTTGGAGCGTGTAAGGAGTACGTTTGGATCAAATCAAGGCTCGGAAGTTAAAAAAAAAGTAAGAAAATATTCCCGAGAATATTTTCCTTAATGCCGAGTGATGAAGAATCATTCGCAGTTATGAAGGATATTTCTTGTGCATGACATGCTATAAAAGGTGTAGAGGATCAGTAGAGCGGGGGACGGAGAGTTTGGGAGAGTTTAGAGTAACAAGAGAGGAGATTCTCAAAACTGAAGTTTCCAAAAACTGGGCTCTCAAAAGAAGAGTCTTCGAGCTCCCCGCATTCACAAGAAGAACTAATAGGTTTTTCACTAATCAAACGACCTAGAGTGTTTCTTTTCCAAGCCCGTTTAAAAACTTCGGGCATACACTAGAAAAAGAAAATCAAAAAGAAAATTTGTAAAAAGGAAGGGATGTTCTATGCAAACACAAACAAGGCTGACTCCACCACAGCAAACCTACTGATTCCTAGCAAACAAGGACCAGAAACCCATAACCCTGGCTGGAGAAACTATCCAAACCTTTCTTGGTCCAAGGGCCAGAATCAAGGTCAGTCTAGTAACGCTCAGGTTCCCCTAGGTTTTGGATATACTAAGAATCCTTCAGCTCCGGCACAGTTTCAGAACCCTTCGAATAAGAAGATTATGAGTTTAGAAGAGTCTATTGCTTTGTTAACTCGTAACACTGTGCAGTTTCAGCAATCTGTTTCTCAAGTTTTAGAAGAAAATAAGAGAATAGGTCAGGCTAACTCTCAGGCTATTTCCGAGTTGAGAACCCAGGTTAGTCAGATAAATGAGTCTTTAAGAGAAAGAGGTAAGTTTCCTAGTCAGACTCAACCCAACCCTAGAGGAATTAATGAAATAGGTGAAAGACCATCTGATCATGGGAATGCTATTAAAACCCTTAGGAGTGGTAGAGTGATAGACAACAAGGTTTCCATGCCTGATAGTGAACATGCTGTAGTTCACCCTTCTGAACCAGAAACTTAGGAGACTGATAGAGTCTCTAAAGAGACCAATGAGGGTCATATTGAGCCCGGCTTTGTCCCTAGAGCCCCATTCCCACAGCTGCTAGTTCCAACTAAGAGGGAGTCCAATTTTAATGATATATTAGAGGTCTTTAAGCAGGTAACTATGAACCTTCCACTACTAGATGCAGTTAAGCAGATTCCCTCTTATTCCACGTTTCTCAAGGATACGTGTACGCGAAAGCGAAAGCTTAATGTCCAGAAGAAAGCCTTTCTAGCTAGTCAGGTGAGTTCTATTATTCAGAATACCACTACTCCTAATTATAAAAACCCAGGGTCCCCTACCATTTCTTGCACAATAGGTAAATACCGCGTTGAGAAAGCGTTGCTTGACTTAGGAGCTAGTGTGAACTTACTACCATATCATGTGTACCTTAAGATAGGACTTGGTGAGATGAAATCTACCCAGATGACACTTCAGTTAGATGATAGGTCCGTTAAAATTCCTCGTGGTGTGATCGAGGATGTTCTCATAGAGGTTGACAATTTTATTTATCTAGTGGATTTTGTTATCCTAGATACCTAACCTGTCCCTGACCCAGAGAACCAGATACCGGTAATTTTAGGTCTCCCGTTTTTAGCTACATTCAATGCGATCATTAACTGTCGTAATGGTATTATGAAGTTGTCTTTTGTTAATATGACTATTGAGTTGAACATTTTTAATATTAGTAAGCTACCCTATGAACTAGATGACTCGAACATAGAAGAGGTGAACATGATAGGAACATTAGTCGAGGAGTCATTACCAAACACTTTGTTAGGATATCCATTAGAGAAATGCCTAGATCACTTTGGGATTGATTTTGATGATGATAATGTGATTAATGAGGTGAATGCTTTGTTAGATTCAACCCCTTTGTTAGATACTAGTAATGGATGGAAACCTAAGTTCGAATCACTACCAGTTTCTAAGTCTACCCTAGTTCCTTCATTAGAAGAGCCTCCTAAGTTGGACCTAAAACCATTGCCAGATTCCCTGAAATATATGTTTTTAGGCCCATCTGAGACTTTACCTGTGATTATTTCTTCCGTCTTGGATAGTGACCAGGAAAGTAGGATAGTAACCGTTCTTCAAAACAACAAGGAAGCTTTAGGGTGGACCATAGCTGACATTAACGGTATAAGTCCCACTGTTTGTATGCATCAGATCTATTTAGAGAGTGATACCAAACCTTCTAGGGAGATTCAACGTCGACTAAACCCTAATATGAAATAGGTAGTTCAAAACGAGGTCCTTAAGTTGTTAGATGCAGGCATTATCTACCCCATTTCAGACAATAAGTGGGTCATCCCCGTTCAGGTTGTACCCAAGAAATCCGGTATTACTGTAGTCCAGAATGATAACAATGAGTTAATCCCGACCCGAGTGACCACGGGTTTGCGTGTTTGTATTGACTATATGAAATTGAACAAGGTCACTAGGAAGGACCACTTTCCCCTTCCCTTCATCGACCAGATGCTAGAGAGATTAGCTGGACATAGTCACTACTACTTTTTAGATGGCTACTCTAGATATAATCAGATCGTTATTGCCCCAGAAAACCAGGAGAAAACCACTTTTACCTGTCACTTTGGTACCTTTGCGTATAGACGCATGCCTTTCGGGCTTTGTAATTCCCCTACGACTTTTCAGCGTTGCATGATGAGCATATTTTCTGACATGGTAGAACGGTTCTTAGAAGTCTTTATGGATGATTTTTCAGTGTTTGGTTCGTCTTTCGATGAGTGCTTGCATCATTTGTCACTAGTATTGACTAGGTGTAAGGAAAAGAATTTAGTGCTTAATTGGGAGAAATGTCACTTCATGGTTCGTTCAGGAATTGTTTTAGGGCATATCGTATCTTCTAAGGGTATAGAGGTAGATAAATCCAAAGTTGACCTTATTAAGACTTTACAGGTCCCAAAAACCGTAAGAGATATTAGGTCATTCTTAGGGCATGCAGGTTTTTATCATCGATTCATTAAGGATTTTAGCCTAATTTCTAGACCTCTTTGAAATTTTCTTACAAAAGATGTTAAGTTTGTCTTTGATGATGCTTGTTTAGAGGCTTTTGAGAAGCTTAAGAATTTACTCACTACTGCCCCCATAGTCCAGGCACTCAACTGGAACCTACCCTTTGAGATCATGTGTGATGCTTCAGATTATGCTATTGGTATTGTGCTAGGTCATCGAGAAAACAAATTATTTCATGTGATTTGCTATGCTAGCAAAACTCTGAATGATGCCCAGTTGAACTATACCACTACCGAGAAGGAACTGTTAGCCATTGTGTTTTCCTTAGACAAGTTTAGACCCTATCTCTTAGGTTCTAAGATCATCATATATACTGATCATGCTTATTTGAAATATCTTTTGTCTAAGTAGGATACAAAACCTAGATTTATTAGGTGGATCCTTTTGTTGCAAGAGTTTTTTCCAGACATTAGAGACAAAAAGGGTGCCGAAAATGTTGTAGAGACCACTTGTCTAGGCTAGTTGTTAGTTCCCCTGATGATTCCCTTCCTATAAGGGATATATTTCCTGATGAACAATTGTTCTTTGTTACCCAATTACCTTGGTATGCGAATATAGTGAACTATCTTGTTACTGGTTGAATGCCCCAACATTGGGGTAAACAAGATCGTTCTAGGTTTTTAGCTGAGGTTAAGCACTTCTTTTGGGATGACCTTTATTAGTATTGTCCAGACCAGATTATTGGGAGATGTATACCTGAGAGTGACCAGTCCAGTATTATGTTCTTTTGTCATGATCATGCTTGTAGGGGTCACTATAGTGCTAAGAAAACTGTTGCTAAGATATTTCAGTGTGGATTCTATTGGCCTTCGTTGTTTAAAGACTCCCACAGTTATTGTGTGACTTGTGAACGTTGCCAGAAATTAGGAACCATTTCCCGTAGGAACATGATGCCCTTGAACCCTATTTTAGTTGTGGAGGTCTTTGACGTGTGGGGTATTGACTTTATGGGTCCGTATCCTAATTCTTTTGGTAACTTATACATCCTTGTCGTTGTAGACTATGTCTCTAAGTGGATTGAGGCGGCTGCGTGTAAAACCAATGACCATAGGGTTGTGATTGAGTTCTTGAAAAATAATATACTTACACGTTTTGGTACACCGCGAGCTATAATTAGTGATGGAGGGTAGAACTTTTGTAATGGACTTTTTAGGCTTTTGATGAAAAAATATGGTATTACACATAAGGTGGCTACCCCGTATCATCCACATACTAGTGGTCAGGTAGAAGTTTCCAATAGGGAGATAAAACGTACATTAGAGAAAACAGTTAATCCTAATCGGAAAGACTGGTCGTCTAGGCTTACTGATGCCTTATGGGCTTACCGTACTGCGTTTAAGACCCCCATTGAAATGTCGCCTTATCGGATTGTTTATGGCAAGGCATGTCACTTACCTGTTGAGTTAGAACATAGAGATTATTGGGCTATTAAGCAGCTAAATTTTTCACTCGACAAGGCAGGAGTCCATAGGAAACTCCAGCTCAATGAGTTGGAAGGGATTCGTAGAGATGCATACGATAATGCTAAGGAGTATAAGAACAAAATGAAACTTGTGCATGATAGAAATATCTTAAGAAAGTCATTTTGTCCAGGTCAAAAAGTTCTTCTGTGTGATACCCGCTTGCATCTTTTCCCTGGGAAGTTACGTTCTTGGTGGACGGGTCCTTTTATTGTTCGCACTGTTCGGTCTAGAACGAGACCGATAAGGTAACGAGCTTAACAGGAAAGTCATTCGAAAAATATTGGTTACTCTTTTAAGCATACTTCGAAGTTCTTGACGGTTTCTGTAAGTTGAATGCGTGACTGCGGCGCCTTGTAATACCGGTGAGGACTTGGGTATCAAAGCTCCACCGAGCTTCCCTCGCCTCTATTCAACTTACTTTAACTCGGATTGATTCCAGAGGGGTTTGCTTAAATTGTAACGAATTCCCGTTCGAAGGATTAGAAGCTGGTCTAGAAACAATCTAAGTGGAGCCATCAAGCTTTTTGTTTGCTAGAAATCAGTAAGTTTGTTGTGGTGGAGTCAGCCTTGTTTGTGTTTGCATAGAACATCTCTTCCTTTTTAGGACTTTTATTTTTGATTTTCTTTTTCTAGTGTATGCCCGAAGTTTTTAAACGGGCTTCGAAAAGAAACACTCTAGGTCGTTTGATTAGTGACAAACCTAGTAGTTCTTCTTGTGAAGGCGGGGAGCTCGAAGACTCTTCTTTTGAGATCCCCGTTTTTGGAAACTTCAGTTTTGAGAATCTCCTCTCTTGTTACTCTAAAATCTCCCAAACTCTTCGTCCCCTGTTCTACTGATCCTCTACACCTTTTATAGTCTGTCATGCACAAGAACTCTCCTTCATAACTGCGAATGATTCTTCATTACTCGACATTAAGGAAAATATTCTCGGGAATATTTTCTTACTTGTTTTTTAACTTTCGAGCCTTGATTTGATCCAAACGCACTCCTTACACGCTCCAAAATATGTTTACAAGGCTGTATACCCGTGCAGGGCTGATATCTTCACGCCACATCCACCAGAAAAACCGTGTTTTGTTCACTCCTCTGTTTTCTTCCACACGAGATTGTAGCCAATTTTAACCGAAAATATCAATAATACCATGTCTGTTACACTCCATAAAGTCATCCCCATGAATAACAACCATTGAATCTCTTCCTAAGATGTCTAGAAATCGAATCAAAATTATGTTCTTCACTGCCAATATTTCCCGCCAAAACACGTTTTCAAACTGAAGAAAAAAGGGGTGTCCCCTATCCTGAACTGGGGTGCGAATAGCAGGTGTCGAACTGAGGTTCCCCTTAACCAATAGTGAGAGTCCGAATAACAATTGTCCTCCAGGGGTGCTCTGAGCAACTTTTCGAGCTGAATTTTCCAACAATATTTATTTCCCAAAAAATACCTACAAACACACAAAACACCATAATAAGTACGAAATCGAGTACTAACAATACGGAACATTGAGGACAAATTAGACACATAAATGCGTCTATCAATCACTAACTGAAATCACACAAGACTAACCAATCCATAAACTCACCACAATATGATCGAATACAAGAAATTCTTACAAAGGCTCTATAACTCTAAAGTATAGTCTTCCCTTATATGAGATGATGTTTACCACATTATCTACCACTATGAGACAATCTTCTCTGCAAACACCCTGACATAAATTATTATGGAAGTCTTCTGCTCAACACTAATAGTTTACTCCAGCACCACCAAGATGATCTTCTCCTCAAATAAGATTTTTCTACCAATAACTTCATACGAATACTCCATAATGACATATCTCTAAATATCGATAAACACTCCATAAGAACCATAACGATGTACTCATTCCATCATTAATAGTCCCTCACATAATACCCCAAAGAGGTGGAATGAATTCCACGATTAAACACGTAGCCTAGACCTCCTTATATAGGAGTCACAAACTTTATTCCCAAGTATTAGTTTCCTTGGATTACGAAACCATCACAATTAGGAAGCCATGGTAAATTTATGTAACCCATGTTAATACGGAAAATTGACCCAAACTAAGAAACCTAATGTTTCTATACAATTAATCCTGATATGGCTGGCTTTGGATTTGTTAGAAAAGATCATAAAGGTGCTTTCCTGGAGTACTTCTGCTGGTTATTTAGGGGTAACTTGTAGTTAAAAATGAAGTTATGACTTTGATATGTGCTGGGAAACGGGATGTTTCACATCATTATCACAACGTGTGTTTTACTTTTGGTTCTAAGACAATTTTATTGTTTGTTCAAAGGAAAATATCCTTGTTCTATTGTCTGTTCAAGGAAAATTATCCCTTGGTTTGCCGAAACAAGATGATGCAAAATTATGAATGCTTTGAGTATAGTATTTCGTCACAGTTAAAGTGAAATAAATTTCTCTGTTGATAAGCTTTCCAAGAAGGGTGCAAGAATGAATAAAGGGAAGATAATTGTTGGGTTAGTTCAGGTTTCTTTTACTTAATTGTGGTTGGTCTTAGTCAGTTTCGATTAATCTTTGTTGTAATTTTGCGAATTTCAACAATAGAATTTTCGTAATTAAATAAAGAAAAAGAAAGAGCAAGCATAACTTGGCAAAATAATTAAAATAGACCGACGTAATCATTTTTGTTCACGTGCGTTTTGAGCATTTTTAATCTACTAACATTTTTCACAACAGTTTATTATGATGTTGTTATTTTAACAATGCTTGAGCAACATGCTAGATCATAAATGTTTGAGCTGCTTAAATCGAGTTAACGACTATGTACGACGATCAAAGTACAGTGTCTGTAGTTGTTAGTCAAGCTCAATAGAAATTTTTTTTTTTTTCTTCTCTTTTCTTTTGATAAGAAGGTCAATAGCGACAAAATCTTTTTTTCAGACTCGTCATTGACAACGATTATTGTGGATGTTATATAAACACTGCACATGATTAAATTCCATTGATATGGACATGTTGTGGGTGGGGCATTAGATCATTATCAGCTAAATCTAAATGTTGCCACCACAACTTGCTCATGGAAAATATTATGTTTATCCTAAGTTTACAGCAAAATAGCCTCGTCTTGAAAAAAGAGAAGAAGGTTTTACAAGAAAATGGTTCAAAATGAGCTGTTTTGCTTGAAGTGATGAACTGATATAAAACTTAAAATTCACTGGAGTCTTGGACTGATTCATCTTATCGGCTTTTTCTTTGGTTGCCGACGTTTGGATGTCGACAAATGCTAAAATACAACTCATTGGTATTATGTTTGATTTTGTCTTTGTACCATCTGTTCTAACTGATGATTGATGCATACTATTTCTTATTCAATACTTGCATTAAATATAGTACCAAACTCATACCAATTCACCTTTTGTGCTTTCATGTGATGGGATATGAAGCCTTAAGACCGTGACCAATTTAATATTGTTTGGCCTCGACAACAAAACAAAAACAAAAAGGTGATAGCACTTTTCTAACGATAAAAAAACCGCTTGAGCGGAATAATTTCCGAATTTGCTTCATGGCGGAAAATCAAGCCGCAAAGAAATCGAGTACAGAATGTGCTTAAGAGCTCATATAGGTGGAGAAATCCTAAGCCCGCGGCTTCCATAATGTCGCATATAATGTGAACAAATGGGATGAATGGCATATCCTTTAACTTGTATCAAGAAAGTGTATCACATTCTTTAATTTTATTTTTCTTTTTTCTTTTTTTTTTTGTTTATTTTACTTCTTTTTTGTTCTTCAAATCATTTGCTAACACTTAAAAACTATACTATTACTATAGTGAGTCCACATGGAGACATTTGAGGATGATTGGACGTCAGAGTAACATGGCAACCCTGGTGATAACATGGGAACTAACTAGTTTTTATATTGCAACTAGAAAAACCATCAAAATTTCATTCCATTGTAAACATGACCCAAAAAAAAAATGAATATGGAATAGTCCCTGGACCGCGTTGCCTGGGGAGTCAACTCAGTACCTCTATCTCATCTTTTGTGATTTCAATTTAAGTCTCTGGTTATGATTTAAAACTGTTTTTAATTTCTCAATCTTTTTTAAGAAGTGTTTAAACGATTTAACTTGTTTGGGTTCTTTGTTCTCTTAAAACTAGTCTTGCAAAGTTTTTAAGTTTGTTTGTCTTTGATTATGTCTAACTAATTTCATTTTTATTTCCCGATGTGTTTGCAGTCAGTATTGTCTCAAATGGTGTTTACCATGTTTACGGTTGTGATTTCATTGTTTGCTAATGTTGTTATGGAGCTTATGGAAGCATATGGGTGTATAGAGATTGTCACGAGAGTCCTGATGGGAAAACTCCATTACCATTTCAACTAAGAAAAAGCACGGTACAGGAAAGGCCGCATTAATTGCCTGTAAATTCAAAATTCAAAAAATTTGTGACAAAGTATTTCTGAAACTTGTTATTTTCCTTATTTCGTCCAACCACAGTTATCCACTTTCTAAAACTATTTCAGAAAATTACTCCGAAGAAAAGGCATATATTTATTCAGGAATTTTCAATCATGGGTATTTTGTATAAATATCTCTCAGAAATCAAATCAGTCCTGTAATTTACTAGGATTAGACTGTTATAGAAGTATAATCTCAAAGAAGCATATTCATCTGAATAATCAAGTTTTTCGAGTGTTATAGTGGATGCAAATGAGAGTTTGGTTACTGATATTGCTGCTAAGTTTAGGAATGCAGCATTAGAACTTTGAGATGTTGATAAAATCATTCTCCATCATTCTGAAAACTCTAGAGAAGAAAATGAATATGTGGAGGATATAAGTTTAATTGGAAGATCGTAATAGAAGAAAAAATAGGTCACAAAACAGTGGAGAAGTATATAAGTGTTTTGGGTGAAAACGGTTTCTGCTGATTTCGATAATTTTGAGTGTGTGGGTGAGACGAGTTTAAACCCTAAACAATGTACCTGCAAGGGAGTACTTTGATTCGAGAGATCAATATGTACAAATCCGGCCTAGACCAAGAAATGGTCGTTCCAGACTTGCTTTGATCACAAAGTGAAGGAGAAGGGTTGGTCTAGGGAGGGAAGCGAAGAGAGTGTTGAGACCAGAATAGTTGATTCGGGAAGAGTAGTTGTTTGACGACTTGTACCAGAAAGTGGAAAGCTAACAAGTGATTTCTAAGTTTTGTATTCTCCTGACCAAAACTTGTATTTGGTGGAAATATGTGAGACCTATTTATACAAATCGCAACGAAACGTACCCTGGTCTCGTAAGAAGTGGAAACGATTGAGTAAATGGAAGAAAATGGTAACGGGTAACGCCTGGAATTGATGTTTCCATAATGAAGGAAACGTTTCACCATTACTTCTTGTATTTACTAACCGCCTCACCCTTATGACACTTTCCTGTAACGGGCGTAGTGTACACCGCACGCTGTAAACCGCCAGAGAAATAACCTGATGAGCATCCCCCAGTTTATGACATGTTTTGGTTTCTCGAGTGTTTTCGTGGAAAACGTGTAGCATGTTGCTACGTGTGACGTGTCCAAATGATTTGGGGTTTATATCCAAGTTGGTGTCGTGACCAAGAGTTAGCATCGCATCCAAGACATTGCCACGAGTAGTTTGGGCGCGACCGAGCTAGGATTTTGGCGTTGTTTGGGGGCGGACAAAACTAGGGTTTTGGCATAGTTTAGGTTCGGCCAAAATTAGTGCTTGGCATTGGGCCAAAAGTGGCCATACGTTAGGTGGCTGTTGGGCCCCGGAAAGTCCTAAAAATTATCCCCGGCAACGGCGCCAAAAACTTGGTAGGCTTCTAAAAGGTCCTACAAATTATAACCGCAAGTGCACGGTCGTCGGTTGTAGCTCGTGCAAGTACGGGTCGATCCACAGAGATCGGGTGTGTTTTGGAAGCGTTTTAGCTAATTGGGTTCCTAGTTTGCTTTGGGCTTAGAAGCCTTTTGGCTTAGATTGGGCTTTGAGTGCTAATGGGTTTGAATGCCCTTTGAATGAATTGGGCTTAGTGAGTTTGTTAAAGATAAAATGAACTGAGCTTGGGCTCAGTTATCTTTGAAGTGCAAATGGGCTTTGGTCCTTTGATTGAGCTTTGGGCTCAATTTCACCTTAACAGTGAAATGGTCTTTCACAGTAATTGGGCTTTGTTTTAGAAACTGGGCTTGATCTTTGAAAGCTGGGCTTTGTTTCAGTGAACTGATTTGAGCTTTGGGCTCAACAGTTCAACTGTGAATTGGGCTTAGGGCCTTGGACTCAGTTGTGAAGTGAGCCTTGGAGAGCAAAGCAAGCAGCAGCAATGCAACAGTCACAGAAGTGGATTGGCAGCAGCAGCTGCAGAGGCTCAGATGCAGGAGGCAACAGCAGCTACAGGGCAAGGAGTGGCAGCAGCAATAGAAAAAGCAAAGCAGCACAAGTGCTGCAGTAGAAGAGAAAGGCAGCTGCAGCTTGGCAGCAGCAGGGAAGGCAATGCACAAAAGCAGCACAAGTGCTGCAGGGGAATGAAAGGCAAAACAGAATGCACACGCAACAGAATGTACAAGCAGCAAGCCAAAAGAAGTAAGCATAAGCAGTTAAGACTGCACAGGGCAAAAACAAGGAAGAAAACAAATGAAAACTAAACAGCACAAAAACAAAACAATCAGTGAACAAAAGCAAAACAAAGCAAAAGCAACAAAAACAACACAAGAATGAACCAAGACCTAAGGCCAAGGGCAGGGTTGTTGGGAAACTGACATGAAGCAATACTAAGGCAGCATACAGGCAAACAGGAGGTATACTAAAAGAATGGAAGAGAACTAGCTTGCTATAAGCACTAGTTTCTCCCAATGCACAATCAACACTACAACCTAAGCATACAACAAGAATGGCAAGAAAATCAGCTTGCTATGAGCACTGATTTCTTGCCATTGCACATTAGTTCAAAGCTTCACAGATGTATCTAACCTAGCATTCCTTCAAATGTAACAATACATTAAACACAACAGGAACATTTAACAAACATCAACAGGAATGAAATCAAGCATTAACAGGACACAAGTAACAGGCATTAACAATTAACATAACATGAACATAAATAACAGGACATTGCACATTAACAGGAAACAAGCATAACATGAATGTGAAACTGAACTGATACAGGCTAACACATTAACAGAACTTGGGCATAAGCATAACAGGAATATGAACATAAGCATAACACATTAACAGGAAAATGAACTGATACAGGCTAACACATTAACAGGAATATGAACATAAGCATAACACATTAACAGAACTTGGAAGTTCTGGATGTAGGCTAATCCCAACATTTTTTTACATCATACCCACACCCATATATATAGTCCACAACAAAATTTCCCTAAATACAAAATTAGGGTTCTTCCCCAAAAATCAGTTGAATTAGGTTTACCTAATTTCTGTGAAATTGGTCCTTGAAATCGTCGACCCATGCTTTGTAATTGCTCCTACTCCATTCCCATGCTCTAATTGCAACTCTAGGTTACCTAATTTATCAATTTTTTCACGCCTAGGGTTTCAGGAAGAGAAGCGTGAAAAAATGAGAAAATAGGGAACTAGAGGGCTAGGGGTGAGATGGGTTTTGGTTGTTGGGTGATAGGGTGATGATGGTGGAGGTGTGGTGGTGGCAGTGAGTTGGTGGCAGAGGTGGAGAAGGTGGGGTGTACGGTGGTTCTCTGCTGTGGAGAAGATGGAGGAGAGGCTCGACTGTGTTTGGGGTAGGGGGCGTGTTTGGTTAGGTGGTAGGGCTCGGGTGCTAGGGTGTGAGGCGAATGCATCGTCTTGATGTTCTGTGACTCTGAGCTGCGAGATGCGAAGATGGTAGGTAGATCGGACGGTGATGCGGAGGAAAGCTTGTAGCGACCGCTAGATTATATGATACAACAAAATCAACGATGCCAGATGGAGTTAGGTGTTGTAGTGTTAGGCGGAGATATCAAACTTTGATGAACAGCAATGGAGCGACCGTTGGATTCAACCACCATCTAATCTGAAGGCTTGGAATTTCAGCGCTGTGGTGCTCGGCAGAGACTTCAGATTTTGATGCTCTATGAAGGAGCGACCATCGGATGCTTCTGGGAACTGATCTGACGGCTGAGAACGGAGGCGCTTTTGTGTGTAGAAAATGAGGTTGTGCGCACCATTCTTCGCGGCTTCCTTGCGTAATTTCTCCCGGCTTTTCACTACTTTTCTGCTCTTTTCGCTCCGCGACTCATCCGAACTTTATTTATTACCTAAAAATGCAGAATTAATTAATAAAAATATTTATTCTTGAAAACAATGAAAATACAGAATATGGGATAAAATGTAGAATTAATGATCAAAAGATGAGTTAAAATGCCAACAAAAAGGGATAAATATATACAATATTTGGCACTCATCAAATACCCCCAAACCTGAATTTTACTTGTCCTCAAGTAAAACAAAACTAGGGAAATCCTAACTATACCACTGTCGCTGGTCTCTCGAATGCATTTAGCGTATGCACTAAGCCTTTTAAACCACTAAGTGTCCCTAGTGGACGAGTTGAAGTCTCGTGAAGGTTTACCAGAGGTGTGCCTACAAAACCTAAGGACAAAATAAGCTCAGATTCCATCAAACGTGACATGTGCAAAACAGTTAAAGCTCACAGCAAAATGGAGATGTCAATCTAGCTATCGAAGGCACAATTCTAGCACTGATAACAAAAAAAGACATGTGATAAGAGTGTAAAGTGTATCTACACATGTGTAAAGAAAGATCTGAAGTCATGACTACTAATCACCAAGAGATAGTTTCTCAGGCTAAGAACTGAGGTCGAAATCTAGCTAGCTGTCCGGACTTTACGAGAATTGTGAATGAGTTGGAGGTATTTCACAATTGCTCGCGTTGTACATCAATGACATACACCCTCCTTGCTTATTACAAAAAACAACAAAATAACTCTTTACATGACTCTTATTTACATTGACTATTCTCTTTTTATTTTTGGAACAAGAGATGATGGAATACTTGATTTTTTTTGTATTTTTCTGATATTTTTTTCTCTTTTTTTTTTTTTTTTTTTGAATATAAACATCGTTTTTTTTTTTTTTTTTTTTTTTTTTCAACAAGGAAACACTTTTGATACATATACAAAAGGAAACAAAAGATTACATGACACTTTGCAAGAGGTAGCCCTTTTTGATGCACCCAGTTAAATTCGATGGTTGTCTTTCTTAATGTAACCTCCACCTTCTATCCCAACCAACCAAAGAACAAGCTAGTCAAGTTTCGTTCAGTATTCTAAAGTGATTGGCAATCGTAACTTCCTATCCAACACCTTGAAGATCGAGGCCATACATGTATTGGTAGATCGTGCGCGTGCAAATTTCTTATCACTATGTGAATTGTGCTAGAATCAGGGTGCCTAAATATCTAGACTAAGACTCCTAATAATTACATATTTGCACAAGAGTCAACATTTCAAGGTAAATGAGCTCCATTTTTATGATTTTTTAATTTTTTAATTTTTTTTTTTTTGAAATTTTTCAATTTTTTCAAAAATAAGAAGGAGTTCGTTTTCAATTATAGCATATTATCATGGTATCTACTCTATACCCCCAAACCTAAACTAAACATTGTCCTCAATGTTTCAAAATATGGAAAAAATTAAGATGCAACATATGGAAAGGGACATGCTGAGTAGAGTAAAAGGAGAGAGAATACCCGATTTCGGCGAAAGCAGAATTAAAACTCCGTTATTCAAGGCAAAAATCCAACATATTTCAGCCGAGATCATATTGGATTAGCAAAATATATACAAAAGGAACAAAAGGGTTTTTTTTTTTTTAAAAAAAAATTTTTATCTACTGGATTATATACAAAAAATTCACCATACACTAACAATCTAAAGAGTTGAGGATCAACCCAGAAGAAAAAGTGTAGAGACATGGAAAGTTTCAAAACACTAAAATTGGACTGAAATGAGAGAAAAATATTTTTTTTTTTTTTTTTTTGGAAAATTTTGGTTTTTGAATGGCAAGCCCTGTTTGTCCTCTAATGGAATGGAAAGGCTGCGGCCCACGAAACACTAAGTTTTAATTTTGAAAGTTTAATTTGGCCCAGTTGGTTAAGGCCCGACGTTTGTTTTAAAACTTTGGTTTCGAGGTCCACTCTTGAGTGGAAGCAAGCCCACAATCGGTTACAAGCTCAGCTGGGTTTAAACCCAGAGTCCAAAATACAAGTCCAATGAAAGAATTTAAACAAGCCCACAAAAATTATTACAAACCCAACAGAAAATAAGAGAAGCCCAAAAATTGGATTTAATATTACATGCCCACAATTAAAAAATTGGAAGCCCACAATTCGGGTTCTCTTAAATGGGTTACCTTTTAAGCACAGCCCAGCTGCTCTGATATTGTTGCAAAAACCCAGTTGGGCTTGGTTCTTTCCTTGGTGGCGTCCCAGCAGAGGAAAAACAGTTCAGAACAGCAGGTCCACACAAATGAAGTGAAGCAGATGCAAATGCAAATGCTATGCAGTGAAATGCAAAAATAGCTAATAAAACAAAACACAGAAAAACACAGCACCAATCCCCAGCGGCGCCAAAAACTTGTTGGGCCCCGGAAAGTCCTAAAAATTATCCCCGGCAACGGCGCCAAAAACTTGGTAGGCTTCTAAAAGGTCCTACAAATTATAACCGCAAGTGCACGGTCGTCGGTTGTAGCTCGTGCAAGTACGGGTCGATCCACAGAGATCGGGTGTGTTTTGGAAGCGTTTTAGCTAATTGGGTTCCTAGTTTGCTTTGGGCTTAGAAGCCTTTTGGCTTAGATTGGGCTTTGAGTGCTAATGGGTTTGAATGCCCTTTGAATGAATTGGGCTTAGTGAGTTTGTTAAAGATAAAATGAACTGAGCTTGGGCTCAGTTATCTTTGAAGTGCAAATGGGCTTTGGTCCTTTGATTGAGCTTTGGGCTCAATTTCACCTTAACAGTGAAATGGTCTTTCACAGTAATTGGGCTTTGTTTTAGAAACTGGGCTTGATCTTTGAAAGCTGGGCTTTGTTTCAGTGAACTGATTTGAGCTTTGGGCTCAACAGTTCAACTGTGAATTGGGCTTAGGGCCTTGGACTCAGTTGTGAAGTGAGCCTTGGAGAGCAAAGCAAGCAGCAGCAATGCAACAGTCACAGAAGTGGATTGGCAGCAGCAGCTGCAGAGGCTCAGATGCAGGAGGCAACAGCATCTACAGGGCAAGGAGTGGCAGCAGCAATAGAAAAAGCAAAGCAGCACAAGTGCTGCAGTAGAAGAGAAAGGCAGCTGCAGCTTGGCAGCAGGGAAGGCAATGCACAAAAGCAGCACAAGTGCTGCAGGGGAATGAAAGGCAAAACAGAATGCACACGCAACAGAATGTACAAGCAGCAAGCCAAAAGAAGTAAGCATAAGCAGTTAAGACTGCACAGGGCAAAAACAAGGAAGAAAACAAATGAAAACTAAACAGCAAAAACAAAACAATCAGTGAACAAAAGCAAAACAAAGCAAAAGCAACAGAAAACAACACAAGAATGAACCAAGACCTAAGGCCAAGGGCAGGGTTGTGGAGAAACTGACATGAAGCAATACTAAGGCAGCATACAGGCAAACAAGAGGTATACTAAAAGAATGGAAGAGAACTAGCTTGCTATAAGCACTAGTTTCTCCCAATGCACAATCAACACTACAACCTAAGCATACAACAAGAATGGCAAGAAAATCAGCTTGCTATGAGCACTGATTTCTTGCCATTGCACAATTAGTTCAAAGCTTCACAGATGTATCTAACCTAGCATTCCTTCAAATGTAACAATACATTAAACACAACAGGAACATTTAACAAACATCAACAGGAATGAAATCAAGCATTAACAGGACACAAGTAACAGGCATTAACAATTAACATAACATGAACATAAATAACAGGACATTGCACATTAACAGGAAACAAGCATAACATGAATGTGAAACTGAACTGATACAGGCTAACACATTAACAGAACTTGGGCATAAGCATAACAGGAATATGAACATAAGCATAACACATTAACAGGAAAATGAACTGATACAGGCTAACACATTAACAGGAATATGAACATAAGCATAACACATTAACAGAACTTGGAAGTTCTGGATGTAGGCTAATCCCAACATGTTTTTTACATCATACCCACACCCATATATATAGTCCACAACAAAATTTCCCTAAATACAAAATTAGGGTTCTTCCCAAAAATCAGTTGAATTAGGTTTACCTAATTTCTGTGAAATTGGTCCTTGAAATCGTCGACCCATGCTTTGTAATTGCTCCTACTCCATTCCCATGCTCTAATTGCAACTCTAGGTTACCTAATTTATCAATTTTTTCACGCCTAGGGTTTCAGGAAGAGAAGCGTGAAAAAATGAGAAAATAGGGAACTAGAGGGCTAGGGGTGAGATGGGTTTTGGTTGTTGGGTGATAGGGTGATGATGGTGGAGGTGTGGTGGTGGCAGTGAGTTGGTGGCAGAGGTGGAGAAGGTGGTGGTGTACGGTGGTTCTCTGCTGTGGAGAAGATGGAGGAGAGGCTCGACTGTGTTTGGGGTAGGGGGCGTGTTTGGTTAGGTGGTAGGGCTCGGGTGCTAGGGTGTGAGGCGAATGCATCGAGTCTTGATGTTCTGTGACTCTGAGCTGCGAGATGCGAAGATGGTAGGTAGATCGGACGGTGATGCGGAGGAAAGCTTGTAGCGACCGCTAGATTATATTACAACAAAATCAACGATGCCAGATGGAGTTAGGTGTTGTAGTGTTAGGCGGAGATATCAAACTTTGATGAACAGCAATGGAGCGACCGTTGGATTCAACCACCATCTAATCTGAAGGCTTGGAATTTCAGCGCTGTGGTGCTCGGCAGAGACTTCAGATTTTGATGCTCTATGAAGGAGCGACCATCGGATGCTTCTGGGAACTGATCTGACGGCTGAGAACGGAGGCGCTTTTGTGTGTAGAAAATGAGGTTGTGCGCACCATTCTTCGCGGCTTCCTTGCGTAATTTCTCCCGGCTTTTCACTACTTTTCTGCTCTTTTCGCTCCGCGACTCATCCGAACTTTATTTATTACCTAAAAATGCAGAATTAATTAATAAAAATATTTATTCTTGAAAACAATGAAAATACAGAATATGGGATAAAATGTAGAATTAATGATCAAAAGATGAGTTAAAATGCCAACAAAAAGGGATAAATATATACAATATTTGGCACTCATCAAATACCCCCAAACCTGAATTTTACTTGTCCTCAAGTAAAACAAAACTAGGGAAATCCTAACTATACCACTGTCGCTGGTCTCTCGAATGCATTTAGCGTATGCACTAAGCCTTTTAAACCACTAAGTGTCCCTAGTGGACGAGTTGAAGTCTCGTGAAGGTTTACCAGAGGTGTGCCTACAAAACCTAAGGACAAAATATAAGCTCAGATTCCATCAAACGTGACATGTGCAAAACAGTTAAAGCTCACAGCAAAATGGAGATGTCAATCTAGCTATCGAAGGCACAATCCTAGCACTGATAACAAATAAGGACATGTGATAAGAGTGTAAAGTGTATCTACACATGTGTAAAGAAAGATCTGAAGTCATGACTACTAATCACCAAGAGATAGTTTCTCAGGCTAAGAACTGAGGTCGAAATCTAGCTAGCTGTCCGGACTTTACGAGAATTGTGAATGAGTTGGAGGTATTTCACAATTGCTCGCGTTGTACATCAATGGCATACACCCTCCTTGCTTATTACAAAAAACAACAAAATAACTCTTTACATGACTCTTATTTACATTGACTATTCTCTTTTTATTTTTGGAACAAGAGATGATGGAATACTTGATTTTTTTTGTATTTTTCTGATATTTTTTTCTCTTTTTTTTTTTTTGAATATAAACATCGTTTTTTTTTTTTTTTTTTTTTTTTTTTTTTTTTTTTTTTTTTTTTTTTTTTTTTTTTCAACAAGGAAACACTTTTGATACATATACAAAAGGAAACAAAAGATTACATGACACTTTGCAAGAGGTAGCCCTTTTTGATGCACCCAGTTAAATTCGATGGTTGTCTTTCTTAATGTAACCTCCACCTTCTATCCCAACCAACCAAAGAACAAGCTAGTCAAGTTTCGTTCAGTATTCTAAAGTGATTGGCAATCGTAACTTCCTATCCAACACCTTGAAGATCGAGGCCATACATGTATTGGTAGATCGTGCGCGTGCAAATTTCTTATCACTATGTGAATTGTGCTAGAATCAGGGTGCCTAAATATCTAGACTAAGACTCCTAATAATTACATATTTGCACAAGAGTCAACATTTCAAGGTAAATGAGCTCCATTTTTATGATTTTTTAATTTTTTAATTTTTTTTTTTTTGAAATTTTTCAATTTTTTCAAAAATAAGAAGGAGTTCGTTTTCAATTATAGCATATTATCATGGTATCTACTCTATACCCCCAAACCTAAACTAAACATTGTCCTCAATGTTTCAAAATATGGAAAAAATTAAGATGCAACATATGGAAAGGGACATGCTGAGTAGAGTAAAAGGAGAGAGAATACCCGATTTCGGCGAAAGCAGAATTAAAACTCCGTTATTCAAGGCAAAAATCCAACATATTTCAGCCGAGATCATATTGGATTAGCAAAATATATACAAAAGGAACAAAAGGGTTTTTTTTTTTTTAAAAAAAAATTTTTATCTACTGGATTATATACAAAAAATTCACCATACACTAACAATCTAAAGAGTTGAGGATCAACCCAGAAGAAAAAGTGTAGAGACATGGAAAGTTTCAAAACACTAAAATTGGACTGAAATGAGAGAAAAATATTTTTTTTTTTTTTTTTTTTTTAAAAGGAAAATAAAATTTGGTTTTTGAATGGGAGCAAGCCCACTGTTTGTCCTCTAATGGAATGGAAAGGCTGCGGCCCACGAAACACTAAGTTTTAATTTTGAAAGTTTAATTTGGCCCAGTTGGTTAAGGCCCGACGTTTGTTTTAAAACTTTGGTTTCGAGGTCCACTCTTGAGTGGAAGCAAGCCCACAATCGGTTACAAGCTCAGCTGGGTTTAAACCCAGAGTCCAAAATACAAGTCCAATGAAAGAATTTAAACAAGCCCACAAAAATTATTACAAACCCAACAGAAAATAAGAGAAGCCCAAAAATTGGATTTAATATTACATGCCCACAATTAAAAAATTGGAAGCCCACAATTCGGGTTCTCTTAAATGGGTTACCTTTTAAGCACAGCCCAGCTGCTCTGATATTGTTGCAAAAACCCAGTTGGGCTTTGGTTCTTTTCCTTGGTGGCGTCCCAGCAGAGGAAAAACAGGTTCAGAACAGCAGGTCCAACAGCAAATGAAGTGAAGCAGATGCAAATGCAAATGCTATGCAGTGAAATGCAAAAATAGCTAATAAAACAAAACACAGAAAAACACAGCACCAATCCCCGGCAGCGGCGCCAAAAACTTGTTGGGCCCCGGAAAGTCCTAAAAATTATCCCCGGCAACGGCGCCAAAAACTTGGTAGGCTTCTAAAAGGTCCTACAAATTATAACCGCAAGTGCACGGTCGTCGGTTGTAGCTCGTGCAAGTACGGGTCGATCCACAGAGATCGGGTGTGTTTTGGAAGCGTTTTAGCTAATTGGGTTCCTAGTTTGCTTTGGGCTTAGAAGCCTTTTGGCTTAGATTGGGCTTTGAGTGCTAATGGGTTTGAATGCCCTTTGAATGAATTGGGCTTAGTGAGTTTGTTAAAGATAAAATGAACTGAGCTTGGGCTCAGTTATCTTTGAAGTGCAAATGGGCTTTGGTCCTTTGATTGAGCTTTGGGCTCAATTTCACCTTAACAGTGAAATGGTCTTTCACAGTAATTGGGCTTTGGTTTTAGAAACTAGGCTTGATCTTTGAAAGCTGGGCTTTGTTTCAGTGAACTGATTTGAGCTTTGGGCTCAACAGTTCAACTGTGAATTGGGCTTAGGGCCTTGGACTCAGTTGTGAAGTGAGCCTTGGAGAGCAAAGCAAGCAGCAGCAATGCAACAGTCACAGAAGTGGATTGGCAGCAGCAGCTGCAGAGGCTCAGATGCAGGAGGCAACAGCATCTACAGGGCAAGGAGTGGCAGCAGCAATAGAAAAAGCAAAGCAGCACAAGTGCTGCAGTAGAAGAGAAAGGCAGCTGCAGCTTGGCAGCAGCAGGGAAGGCAATGCACAAAAGCAGCACAAGTGCTGCAGGGGAATGAAAGGCAAAACAGAATGCACACGCAACAGAATGTACAAGCAGCAAGCCAAAAGAAGTAAGCATAAGCAGTTAAGACTGCACAGGGCAAAAACAAGGAAGAAAACAAATGAAAACTAAACAGCAAAAACAAAACAATCAGTGAACAAAAGCAAAACAAAGCAAAAGCAACAGAAAACAACACAAGAATGAACCAAGACCTAAGGCCAAGGGCAGGGTTGTGGAGAAACTGACATGAAGCAATACTAAGGCAGCATACAGGCAAACAGGAGGTATACTAAAAGAATGGAAGAGAACTAGCTTGCTATAAGCACTAGTTTCTCCCAATGCACAATCAACACTACAACCTAAGCATACAACAAGAATGGCAAGAAAATCAGCTTGCTATGAGCACTGATTTCTTGCCATTGCACAATTAGTTCAAAGCTTCACAGATGTATCTAACCTAGCATTCCTTCAAATGTAACAATACATTAAACACAACAGGAACATTTAACAAACATCAACAGGAATGAAATCAAGCATTAACAGGACACAAGTAACAGGCATTAACAATTAACATAACATGAACATAAATAACAGGACATTGCACATTAACAGGAAACAAGCATAACATGAATGTGAAACTGAACTGATACAGGCTAACACATTAACAGAACTTGGGCATAAGCATAACAGGAATATGAACATAAGCATAACACATTAACAGGAAAATGAACTGATACAGGCTAACACATTAACAGGAATATGAACATAAGCATAACACATTAACAGGACATGAAAGTCCTGGATGTTGGCTACTCCAAACATGTTTTTTACATCATACCCACACCCATATATATAGTCCACAACACAATTTCCCTAAATACAAAATTAGGGTTCTTCCCCAAAAATCAGTTGAATTAGGTTTACCTAATTTCTGTGAAATTGGTCCTTGAAATCGTCGACCCATGCTTTGTAATTGCTCCTACTCCATTCCCATGCTCTAATTGCAACTCTAGGTTACCTAATTTATCAATTTTTTCACGCCTAGGGTTTCAGGAAGAGAAGCGTGAAAAAATGAGAAAATAGGGAACTAGAGGGCTAGGGGTGAGATGGGTTTTGGTTGTTGGGTGATAGGGTGATGATGGTGGAGGTGTGGTGGTGGCAGTGAGTTGGTGGCAGAGGTGGAGAAGGTGGTGGTGTACGGTGGTTCTCTGCTGTGGAGAAGATGGAGGAGAGGCTCGACTGTGTTTGGGGTAGGGGGCGTGTTTGGTTAGGTGGTAGGGCTCGGGTGCTAGGGTGTGAGGCGAATGCATCGAGTCTTGATGTTCTGTGACTCTGAGCTGCGAGATGCGAAGATGGTAGGTAGATCGGACGGTGATGCGGAGGAAAGCTTGTAGCGACCGCTAGATTATATGATACAACAAAATCAACGATGCCAGATGGAGTTAGGTGTTGTAGTGTTAGGCGGAGATATCAAACTTTGATGAACAGCAATGGAGCGACCGTTGGATTCAACCACCATCTAATCTGAAGGCTTGGAATTTCAGCGCTGTGGTGCTCGGCAGAGACTTCAGATTTTGATGCTCTATGAAGGAGCGACCATCGGATGCTTCTGGGAACTGATCTGACGGCTGAGAACGGAGGCGCTTTTGTGTGTAGAAAATGAGGTTGTGCGCACCATTCTTCGCGGCTTCCTTGCGTAATTTCTCCCGGCTTTTCACTACTTTTCTGCTCTTTTCGCTCCGCGACTCATCCGAACTTTATTTATTACCTAAAAATGCAGAATTAATTAATAAAAATATTTATTCTTGAAAACAATGAAAATACAGAATATGGGATAAAATGTAGAATTAATGATCAAAAGATGAGTTAAAATGCCAACAAAAAGGGATAAATATATACAATATTTGGCACTCATCAGTGGCGAACTTGGACGGCTGAGATCTACATCTCAGATGGAAGGGTAGCCGCTGATTATTGCAACCCTTCGTTTGGCAGCCAGCGGCATGGTGGTAGGGCCGCATGGCTTTGGCACATTTTAGGCGCGTCCAAAATTAGGGTCTTGGAATAAACCGTGACATTTGGCCTTGTGCCAGAAGTTTCCATGCGTTAGGTGGCAAACTTGTACGGCTGAGATCTGCATCTCAGATGGGAGGGTAGCCGTTGATTGTTGCAACCCTTCGTTTAGAAGCCAGCGACATGGTGGTAAGGCCGCATGGCTTTGGCATGTTTTAGGCGCGGCCAAAATTAGGGTCTTGGAATAAACCGCGACGTTTGGCCTTGGGCCGGAAGTTGCAATGCGTTAGGTGGTGAACTTGGACGGATGAGATCTGCATCTCAGATGGAAGGGTAGCCGTTGATTGTTGCAACCCTTCGTTTGGCAGCCAGCGGCATGGTGGTAGGTCCGCATGGCTTTGGCACGTTTTAGGCGCGGCCAAAATTAGGGTCTTGGCATAAACCGTGACATTTGGCCTTGGGCCAGAAGTTTCCTTACGTGGCAAACTTGGACGACTGAGATCTGCATCTCAAATGGAAGGGTAGCCGTTGATTGTTGCAACCCTTCGTTTGGCATCCAGCGACATGGTGGTAGGGCCGCATGGCTTTGGCACGTTTTAGGCGCGGCCAAAATTAGGGTTTTGGTATAAACCGTGATGTTTGGCTTTGGGCCGGAAGTTGCCATGCGTTAGGTGGCGAACTTGTACGTATGAGATCTGCATCTCAGATGGAAGGGAAGCCGTTGATTGTTTCAACCTTTCGTTTGGCATCCAGAGGCATGGTGGTAGGGCCGCATGGCTTTAGCGCAGTAGTGCGGCTGGCATGGTTGGCATGCCTTGGCGCGGAGATGTGGCTGTCATGCATGCCTTGGCGCGGAGATGTGGCTGGCATGGCATGGCATTCGCACTTTGGCGCAGCTGGCATGATTGGCATGCCTTGGCACGGGGATGTGGCTGGCATGGCATGCCATTGGAACTGTGGCGCGACTGGTATGGTTGGCATGCCTTGGCGTGGAGATGTGGATGGCATGGTATACCATTGGAACTGTGATGTATTTTCAAATGTTGTTGTAGATAGTGGTGAAAACTGGGTTCTTTTCGAACTTGTGAAGGTAACTCTTTTTTTTTTAAGATTTAAACAAATACATAAATGAAGGAAATTAATAGTAATGTCAAGATTTTAGAAAGATGAAGGCTCAGGATTCACTATTACTTCAAGTTGATTGGTTATAAATAATATTTCAGAAATTATTATTAAGCTCTTTTTCTTATTAAATCACTTTTTAATTTAAAAGGTGTCCAAATATTAAGTTGTAATCCTTAAGCATGATTTATCAAAGAATATATTCTAAGCATAAAACATCAAACTGCTTCACAAATAATTAAGAAAACCATTTTATCCCTTTTTTTATATTTTTATCCAAGTGAATTAAATAAAATAAATAATTAACGAAATTATAAATAAAAATATTACCAATCAAACATGAGTGAATAGATCCTCCATTGCCTCAATCACCAGGTATTTTAGCCGCTCATCATGTTGGAAAACCTCTCAAAATATTTCATTGATGCTCAAAAGTGTTTTACAATGAAGAGAAAGACAAGAAAATGATATAAAACAGGATTCTGCGACCCACAGAAGGCGTCCAGAATCAACGATAGAGATAAAGTGTTGTTGTCGTTGAAAAACTATGACCTACGAACGACAGTCGTTGTCTTTGTTGGTAAACGACTGCCTTTGGTAGTCTGTTCTTCCTCTTCTTCTTCCTCCTCTTCTTCCTCCTCGAGCAGCAGTAGCAGCAGAACCAGAATCTCTGCAACTTCAATTTTCTTGCTCTATAGTGCTCTAAACCTCTCCCAATTCTCTCTCCCCTTCGCTAGCTGAACCAAAGATCCTTTATATACTGTTAATGCCTTCAAATCTTCACAATAACTCCCAGAAATCTCCATTAACTCGGGAATATTTTCTTTGTATTTCATGAAGGATATGAGATTTTCTTCCCTGTTTAACTATTCTACGCGTCTCTGGATTGTCTTAAATTGTTCATATAATATCATGAGAGAATATCTTCCCAAATATCTTCTCCCAATCTTCACACAGCTTCCGTAATTAACATAATCTTCTAAAATATCTCGGTCCCCTGTTTACTTCCAAACTCGGATTTCTGGCCCAAGTTACTCGATCAAATCGCTTGCATATACCCTGTCTAGTGTATTCAGGCCCAGCCCAATCGTTTCTAGCTATTGAATCTCGCTGAAATCCCTCCAACAATCCGACCCAAAATCAACAACGTCTGCATTAAGTATTCCCGCCAAAACCAAATTCAAACAAAGAAGATGACATCCCCCTATCCAGTTCAGGGGTGCGAATAGCAAGTGGTCACCCCTTATCAAGTGGGTGCCCCTTATCCAAAGTAGAGAGTCCGAATAACAAATGTCCTCCGGGGATGCTCCGCATAATTTTTCGAGCCGATTTTTCCAAAATTATTTATTTCCAAAAAAATACCTACAAACACACAAAACACCATAATAAGGACGAAGACGAGTACTAACAAAATACACAAAAGAGATGAAAATAGACACATAAATGCGTCTATCAAATACCCCCAAACTTATTATTTGCTAGTCCTCGAGCAAATTTATTCTAGAAAGGAAAATCATTTGAACCCCTAGGTGTCCCTAGTGGCGGAGTGTTGTCTCCGGAGGGTTTACCAGAGATGTACCCACAAAACCTTTACTCCAGACCCTAACTATCTACGCAAAATCTTGGAAAGCACTAAAGAACCTCCTTGGTTGGCATACTTATTAATTATAGGAGGAAGTACCCTGATGCGAAATTCCAATTACTGTACACGAGTTTTCACTCAAGCATACTAAAATTCATATAAGTGACAGAGCTCTACTAAGATAGTTTCACGATGGACATCATACTCGGAGTCAGACTAATCACATGAAAAGATTAAGAAGATGGAAAAGAAAAATGTAGATGGTTGAAAAGTGAACGGTGTTTCCCATATCTGTCTGAAGGCCTCTGCCAAGGTGAACCTAACCTAAATGACTGAGATACCGGTCTGACTAATATTAACACACTGGCATATACAAGGGAACCAGTGGTCAATAATCCTAACTCTAGGTCAACACAACTGGCATATACAAGGGTACCAGTGGTCGACTTTATTAAACACACATTTATTTAAGAACTAACAACATGATTGGACCTTGTGGACCCAAGCGCATGTTTCTTGTCAGCAGATTACATGGTAATTCCCGTGGATCCTGCATTCCACGCTTGTTTAGGCGACGGAGACAGGGAGAAACACACATATTGCTATCCAAGTGTTAGTATTTATTCCGATTGGTCTACTGGTCTGGTATTTTTTTTTTTTTTGAAAAGGTAACTCAGTCACTCTATTTCACCCTAGCAAAGGTAACAACTTGAATCGTGTGCCCCACCAAATCACTTGAATAAAAGAAAACTGAAAATAGAAAGTGAAAAGGACTCGACGAGATATGGCGAAACTATCATGTTTTCTAACACCTGAGCTCTGTGCTTTTATGAATAGACTCTATAGATGTTTCCATCTAGTCAGATTGGTTCCTCAACTCCTACAAAATGTTTCCATCCACTTAGATTGGTTAGTGCTATCCTTAATACGCATAAATTTCTAGGCTCTGGAGTTTATTTATTGCAACTAAAAGATTTTCCCATACCCCCAAACTTAAATCTAACATTGTCCTCAATGTTTCCAATGATAAAATTAACAGCATGAACGAGGAAAATTGTTACCACTTGAAGCAAAAAGGGTTGAGGAAAGATATTACCGTGTTGCGTGAGATTAGGTTACCTCCCAAGAAGTGCTAGTTTAAAGTCTTCAGCCAGACATCAAATACCTCAAAAAGGATCTTCACCTTCCAAAGTCATATACCAATAGCCGAAAAAGTTGTGGGTCCATAATACCAAATAGAGCTAACACCAATATGAGACAACTGCACTGGCTCAAAAATGAACAGAAGGAGCACATCCTCATCTAAGGTTTCTTGCAAGACAACCGGATCTATCCAGAGCCTCCAGTTGGGCTTCATAAGAGTGTCTTGAAAAATAGATTCATCCGAAAAACGGGTTTCTAATATATGGATTTCCTCCTGAACAGTATCAGGCGGATCAGGTTGTGGAGTCTGAATAGACTCAAGCGATACCTCAGATGCACTAGGCTTGAGTCCCAAGTTAGGGACTTCTACTGGGGATAATTGACTCTCTACCCCCAAATTTAGGTTTTGGGTGTCTAGATAAACTAGTCACAATATTCCTAATTTCTAGACATCCGGTTCCTGAAAAAGGTCAATTGCTTTCTCTGAGTTATAATCAGGTGGTTCATCCTCTAAATTCTTTTGAGGTATACTAGCTATAGGACTTATATGTTTCATATCCTCTATGGTCATCCCTAGAGTTTCCTTATTGTGTTGAAGCACGGTTACTGGCCTAATCTCATGATCACCATCCAAATCGGAAGTTATAGGCAAAATCTCAGATGGGCCTACAAATGCATAATTGGGGTCCAACTTAGGAGGATCTTTAGGCTCTTCGAAATAAGGGCTTAAGGTAGATTCGGTAGCTAGTAATGGTTCAAACCTAGATTTCCATCTATCGGTATCTAACATAGGAATAGAATCCAACAGAGCATTTACTTGTTCAATGTTGCTATCATCGTCGAAATCCATGCTAAAACGGGCTAGACAACTCTCTAATGGATCTTCCGATTCGGTGTTTGGTACAGACTTCGGAACTAAGGTTCCTATCATGTTGACCTCTTCAATGCACGTGTCATCTAGCTCAGAGGGTAGCTTACTAATATTAAAAATGTTCAGCTCAATAGTCATATTACCAAAAGACAAATTCATAATACCATTTCGACAGTTAATGATCGCATTGGATGTAGCTAAAAACGGGCGACCTAAAATCACTGGTATTTGGTTCTCTGGGTCAGGGATAGGTTGGGTATCTAGGATAACAAAATCCACCGGATATATAAACTTGTCGACCTCTATGAGAACATCCTCGATCACACCACGAGGAATTTTAACGGACCTATCAGCTAACTGAAGTGTCATCTGTGTAGGTTTCATCTCACCAAGTCCTAGCTTAAGGTACACATGGTATGGCAGTAAGTTCACACTGGCTCCTAAGTCAAGCAACGCTTTCTCAACACGGTACTTACCTATTGTACAAGCAATGGTAGGGGACCCTGGGTCTTTATACTTAGGAGTAGTGGTATTCTGAATAATAGAACTCACATGACTAGCTATGAAGGCTTTCTTCTGGACACTGAGCTTACGCTTTCGCGTACACAAGTCCTTAAGGAACTTGGCATAAGAGGGAATCTGCCTAATTGCATCTAATAATGGAAGGTTGATATTAACCTGCTTAAAAACCTCCAATATATCATTAAAGTTGGACTCCCTCTTAGTCGGAACTAGCAGCTGGGGGAACGGGGCTCTGGGAACAAAGCCGGGCTCATCAGGACCCTCATTGGTCTCTTTGGAGACTCTATCAGTCTCCTCATTTTCTGGCTCATAAGGGTGAACTACAACATGTTCACTATCATGCATGACAACCTTATTGTCAACTTTCTTTCCACTCCTAAGGGTTGTAATAGAGTTCACATGATTGTACGATTTCTATGCTTTAGGATTGGGTTGAGTTTGACTAGGAAACTTACCTTTTTCCCTCAAAGACTCATTTATATGACTAACCTGGGTTTTAACTCGGAAATAGCCTGAGAGTTAGCCTGACCTATTCTCTTATTTTCTTCTATACCTTGAGCAACAGATTGCTGAAACTGCATAATGTTACGAGTTAACAAAGCAAGAGACTCTTCTAAACTCATAATCTTCTTATCCGAAGGGTTCTGAAACTGTGTCGGGGCTGAAGGATTCTTAGGATAGCCAAAACCTGGGGGAGCTTGAGAGTTACTAGACTGACCTTGATTCTGTCCCTTAGACCAAGAAAGGTTGGGATGGTTTCTCCAGCCAGAGTTATAGGTTTCTGAATAAGGGTCAAACTTCTGACGGTTATCGAATCTAGTGTTGTTATAAAGAGCATTGGCTTGCTCTTCAACAGTATGGTCTTCCCAAAAAGGCTCTATTCTACCACTAGTACCACTAGAATGACCTAATTCCAACGCTTCTATCCTTTTGGCTATGGATGCTATTTTAGCATCTGACTCATAGGATCCTTCTACCCTATTGACATTTCCTCTACTTATAAGAATTGTTTTCTGGGGTTCCCTATTATTTTCCCATTGTTGGGTCTTATTGGCGATTTCATTCAAAAATGTCATCGCCTCATCAACAGTTTTATTCTCAAACCCACCTGTGCATAAGGACTCAACCATGGTCGTTGTTGAATAGTCTAAACCCTCGTAGAGGATTTGAACTAACCTAACCTTCTCTAAACCATGATGAGTACATTGAGAAATTAAGTTATTGAACCTTTCTAAATACCTATATAAAGATTCTCCCTCTTGTTGAGCAAAAGTATAAATTTGTGTCCTAATAGACGATGTTTTGTGCCTTGGGAAAAACTTATGTATAAAGGCAGATGTAAGTTGTTCATAGGTTTCAGTTGACTCAGAATCCAAACTATACATCCAATATTTGGCTTTATCTTTTAAGGAAAAGGGGAATAACCTAAGTTTCAGTGCATCATCACTAAGGTTTTTAATTTTCAGAGTACTACATACTTCCTCAAATTCCCTAACATGAAAATAGGGGTTCTCATTCTCTTTTCCTAAAAAGGTTGGGAGCATCTGTAAAGTCCCGGGTTTGAGTTCATAATTTGCCTCGGTTTCAGCTAACTTGATACAAGACGGACGAGAGGTCCTAGTTAGGTTCAATAAAGCTTTTAAAGTTTCCATTTCTGGCACTACCAAAGGACTAGGAGAAATTTCTTCACAAAGACGCAGATTCTCAAAACTGAAGTTTCCAAAAACGGGGCTCTCTAAAGAAGAGTCTTCGAGCTCCCCGCCTCCACAAGAAGAACTACTAGGTTTATCACTAATCATACGACCTAGAGTATCTCTTTTCCAATCCCTATTAACAAAATCGGGCATACACTAAAAAAAATCAAAAAGAAATAAAAATCCTAACAGGAAGGTTCTAGCAATCACATAGCAGGCTGGCTCGACTTTACCACAGCAAACCTAGAGATTTCTAGCAAACAACAAGCATTATGGATCACTTAGATTGTTTCTAGACTAGCTTCTATATCTCGAAAGGGAATTCGTTACAATTTAAGAAAACCCCTATGGAATCAATCCGAGTCAAAGTAAGTTGAATCGAGGCGAGGGAAGCTTAGTGGAGCTTTGATACCCAAGGCCTCACCGCAGTACAAGGCGGCGCAGTCACGCATTCAACTCACAGAAACCGTCATGAACTTCGAAGTATGCTAAAAGAATAACCAATATCCTTCGAAAATTTTTCCTAACAAGATCGATACCCTATAGGTCTTTTTCTAATCAGATTTTAAAGCTTGGGTTCGCATTAGTTTTTGTTCTCCTAAAGCGGGCAAGAAGGGAGCGGTGATGAAATCCGAACCCTTATCTTGTTTAGGCCAGGCCTTTCCCTTTACTAGTAAAATAAAGACAGTCCAAATTCGTCCTCAATCAATGATCACCTTAAGGAATACAGTAACTCGCTTACAGGAGATTCGCGAGTGTTTCGATTGGACTTACCTCCCGTACGAGACGGGGGATGAACCGTTGTCGTCGACTCGGGCCACGACTCTTATTCCGTGTGTGAACCCGAGGGGCCGAGGTGATATTGTAATCACCGTCCTTCCCTGCACACAGTTTGTATTTAACTACCCTTCCGTAGGGTTTTAAAAAAAAAATAAATAATAAAGTCCAAGAGTCCAGTCCAAAGTCCAAATAAAGTAAAGTGCAAAAGAGAAAGAAAAAATAACCTAAAAAAATAATATAAAAATCTCTCTTTTTTTCTCTCTTTTCTATATATAAACAAAAAAAAAATTTCCTCTTTCGCTCCTTTCGCTTTAAGCTTTTCCTTCCAAGGTCCTTAGTACTCCACTTTGAACCTGCAAATCAAAGACAAAAACAAACGTAAAAAGGAAAAAAAATAATAAACCTAAAAAAAAAAATCTACCTAAGCACAGGTCCGCGTCGGCGGCGCCAAAAATTTGATGTATTTTCAAATGTTGTTGTAGATAGTGGTGAAAACTGGGTTCTTTTCGAACTTGTGAAGGTAACTCTTTTTTTTTAAAGATTTAAGCAAATAAATAAATGAAGGAAATTAATAGTAATGTCAAGATTTTAGAAAGATGAAGGCTCAGGATTCACTATTACTTCAAGTTGATTGGTTATAAATAATATTTCAGAAATTATTATTAAGCTCTTTTTCTTATTAAATCACTTTTTAATTTAAAAGGTGTCCAAATATTAAGTTGTAATCCTTAAGCATGATTTATCAAAGAATATATTCTAAGCATAAAACATCAAACTGCTTCACAAATAATTAAGAAAACCATTTTATCCCTTTTTTTTGTATTTTTATCCAAGTGAATTAAATAAAATAAATAATTAACGGAATTATAAATAAAAATATTACCAATCAAACATGAGTGAATAGATCCTCCATTGCCTCAATCACCAGGTATTTTAGCCGCTCATCATGTTGGAAAACCTCTCAAAATATTTCATTGATGCTCAAAAGTGTTTTACAATGAAGAGAAAGACAAGAAAATGATATAAAATAGGATTCTGCGACCCACAGAAGGCGTCCAGAATCAACGATAGAGATAAAGTGTTGTTGTCGTTGAAAAACTATGACCCACGAACGACAGTCGTTGTCTTTGTTGGTAAACGACTGCCTTTGGTAGTATGTTCTTCCTCTTCTTCTTCCTCCTCGAGCAGCAGTAGCAGCAGAACCAGAATCTCTGCAACTTCAATTTTCTTGCTCTATAGTGCTCTAAACCTCTCCCAATTCTCTCTCCCCTTCGCTAGCTGACCCAAAGAGCCTTTATATACTGTTAATGCCTTCAAATCTTCACAATAACTCCCAGAAATCTCCATTAACTCGGGAATATTTTCTTTGTATTTCATGAAGGATATGAGATTTTCTTCCCTGTTTAACTATTCTACGCGTCTCTGGATTGTCTTAAATTGTTCGTATAATATCATGAGAGAATATCTTCCCAAATATCTTCTCCCAATCTTCACACAGCTTCCGTAACTAACATAATCTTCTAAAATATCTCGGTCCCCTGTTTACTTCCAAACTCGGATTTCTGGCCCAAGTTACTCGATCAAATCGCTTGCATATACCCTGTCTAGTGTATTCAGTCCCAGCCCAACCGTTTCTAGCGATTGAATCTCGCTGAAATCCCTCCAACAATCCGACCCAAAATCAACAACGTCTGCATTAAGTATTCCCGCCAAAACCAAATTCAAACAAAGAAGATGACATCCCCCTATCCAGTTCAGGGGTGCGAATAGCAAGTGGTCACCCCTTATCAAGTGGGTTCCCCTTATCCAAAGTAGAGAGTCCGAATAACAAATGTCCTCCGGGGATGCTCCGCATAATTTTTCGAGCCGATTTTTCCAAAATTATTTATTTCCAAAAAAATACCTACAAACACACAAAACCACATAATAAGGACGAAAAAGAGTACTAACAAAATGCACAAAAGAGATGAAAATAGACACATAAATGCGTCTATCACACTGTGGGGCGGCTGGTATGGTTGGCATGCCTTGGCGGAGATGTGGCTGGTATGGCATGTCATTGGCACTGTGGCGCGGCTGTCATGGTTGGCCTGCCTTGGCGCGGAGATGTGGTTGGCATGGCATGCCATTTGCACTGTGGAGCGGCTGGCATGGTTGGCATGCCTTGGCGCGGAGATGTGGCTGGCATGGTATGCCATTGGTACTGTGGTGCGGCTGGCATGGTTGGCATGCCTGGGAGCGGAGATGTGGCTGGCATGGCATGCCATTGGCACTGTGGCGCGGCTGGCATGGTTGGCAATCCTTGGCGCGGAGATGTGGCTGGCATGGCATGCCATTGGCACTGTGGCACGGCTGGCATGGTTGGCATGCCTTGGCGAGGAGATGTGGCTGGCATGGCATGCCATTGGCACTGTGGCGCGGCTGGCATGGTTGGCATGCCTTGGCGCGGAGATGTGGCTGGAATGGTATGCCATTGGCACTGTGGTGCGGCTGGCATGGTTGGCATGCCTTGGCGTGGAGATGTTTCTAGTCAGTATTGAGGGCTCTGTCGTGAAATATAGCGTGTATATATATATATATATATATATATAAAGGTACCCCAGTAATTTTTACGTAGGCATGTTGAATGATTTAATAAATGTGCTAGTGGTCGTAGTGACGTCATATAAAATGTAAGGTTTTACGATTTTAACCCTAAGCTAAAAACCACCATCAACATTAAGTCCTCTGCTTAGCTCGGAACAAGCATTTTTGTGATATAAGCATAAGATGGTGAGAGGCAAGGACAAAATCGAAATGGCAAGTCATGAAAAGATGATCAGGAAGATCCGTCTAACCTTTTTCGGGAGTGTTCTGAGAATCCGTGATTTTTGCTTTGACGGCCTTGCGTAAGTCCTGCCTATGGTGTTGCTGGATAGACCGTGAGAATGGTAGGAGTGATTGCTGTTTGAGATGCATAATGTTGGCTTGGTATGGCGCTCGCTCGGCATGGCGCGGACTCTTGGCATGGTGCCAGCGTGGGAGTGCGTGGACTGTTGGACATCGTGAGGCAAGGCATGGCGCGGACTATTTGGGCACCGTGAGGCAAGGCATGGCGCGGAATGTTGGGCACCGTGAGACTTGTTCTTGTGGGCCCAATTGCCTTTTCCCCTTTGTGGCTCAAATAGGGAATCCTTTCCTTATTCAAATTCCAAAAAGCGTCATGCCTATAAAAGGGGTTGCTCTCCCTTTTATTTTGTACCCTTGTTATCACGTCCTTGTGCTAGCGGCAGAGTGGTAGCAATAAAGCGAGCAAGCATTCCAGGTATGTACTCCAGGGTTTCTCCTTCAATCTATTTCCTTTTTCTTTTTTGGTGCAAACCCTAGCCATAGGTATATCTTCTATGAACTTGTAGAAATATTTTAGCGTGAACACCGCAATAGCGTTAAAACACCTCAATTATTATGCAATAGTAGGCCTGTACGGGAAGGTAACCGCCACCAATTCCTTTCCCATGAAAACCTAGTTTTTAGGGTTTCCTTTTTTCTTGGTGTAGCCGTGTGTATAATTTCCGCGGTGGAGCGTGCTTTCTTGGCCGGGCGCGTACTTTCCGCTGCGAGGTACAGTCTGGCAAGGAGTGTGCTTTCCGTGGCTACGTAGGGTTCGCTATTTTCCATTTTTTCGGTTATGTGTGTTATGACTTGTGGTTGAAAATAGAGTGGCTTGCAACCGAAATGAATTCTTCATTGCTGATAAAGTAATCTTCGTGCACTCTCCTTCCAATAGTAGTTTTTTTTATATCCATTTCTTTTGTTGTAATTGAAACCGTAAGTAGCTTAAGAAGGTTTCTTTAGGATGTCACCTGAGAAAATCCCTGCCGCGACTTCGAAAAATATTGGCAGCTCTAAACCAAACATGGATGATGAATTTTTCACAATGTCCGCCACAGCTAGGAGAAATCATCCTAAGTTCGTGCCCGTCCTCCTGACCGGTTCAGAGGGTGAAGGAGACACCTAGTCGGTTCGACCAGGTTGTGTAATACGATTTTGCCTCTAGAGGCAAGAGTATCCTACTTCTTCCATTGACTTCAGAATATGTCAGAGTCCGTTGCGCTCTTTCGACAAGTGGATGCAATTCATGATAAGTCAGGACTTCGTAAAAGAAAATTTGATCAAAGCGCAAATCCTTGACGCTGTCACAGCTTCTGCGACGCTTCAAACCAGGAAAGATATCCCGAGCTTAGTTGATTTCGTCTCTCGATGGTGTCCAGACACTCACACAGCCATATGCAGGTGGGGTGAAATGACTGTCTCTTTGGAAAGTGTGGCTGTCTTGCTGAACCTTCCCATAACAAGGAATCTTGATATCACCTTGTCTGAAGATGAAGAACAAATTCACGCTGCTCTCGTTGCGAAGTCGAAAGGTTTTGTTTGGAAGGAAAACGAGACGAGGTGTTTCTACAGCTGGTGGGTGTCTCAATGGTTCCTAGATGAGTCGGAGCCAGATCAAAAGAATAATACGCTTCATGTCGTGGCATTCTTGGTTCTTTGGTTATCTAGGGACATTTTTTATGACGGCTCTGATAAGAAGTAAATAAGACAGGGTCTCATTAAGTTTTCCATCAGATTAGCGAAAGGTGTTGTTCTCCCCGTTAGTGGCTTGTTTCTCGGTTCTCTGTACACACATTTGGATCATCTGGTTGCGTACATGCGTGCTTCAAACGGCTACATGAAAGTGTACTCATACATACATGTTGCTTTCCTTTAAGGGTGGTTCTGGGATCATTTCGAGAAGTGCGCTCCCAAACCGATGGTTTTACTTCCCGAGTCTTGGGGTGGTTCTAGGATACTTCGCTGGGTGAACAGGCGCCCAAGATTTGGCTCGAAACTGGTTGACTTCCTTGACAACTCCTACACAAACAACCTTCGTCCATGGGCTCCGGTGCATGGCTCCATAGTTCAAGTAGACACTTTTTCCTCTGTTCCGAATATATTTTTTGCTTTCTGAAAAGAATACGAGCATTGGGTAGGTTGTGTTCATGCGAAGTTGCACGCCTGGTTATGTACCGTCTTTCTTTCCAGGGTCTTGTCAGGCAGTCTCTGATAACATTGACAGGGTGGCTCGGTATATGTGATTTGACCAAGGGGTCCCGCTCTCTCGGCAGTCGGCTGTTTCAGAAAACTTGTTTCCAGCTGCTCTTGATGCTAGTTCTCTTGCACCGGGTATAAGTCTTCCCTTCTTGCTCTCGGTACGAAATCCAACGACAACTTCTAAGTACAACATATTCTAGCAGGACGAGTTCCTTTCCATTCATGTATTCGTGATTGACGTAGTAAAAAATATCTGTGGTAAGCCTTCTGCTGCAACTTTAGAAAGACATCCATTGTTAAGGATCCTTCCTTGCCCAAACGGAAATCTCCTAACACGGACACGGACAGTCCCCAAAAAAAGGAGCGAAGGTCGAAAGATCGCGCGGGTGGTTTTCAATCAGATTCAACGGCCCTTGTGACTTTCAGTTCTTCCAACGTTCGGGTATGTATTCTTTTTATTTCCCACTCAGTCGGATTGCACAGTTCTTTCGTTATTGAAAATCTTTCCTTATTCCTTAACCAGGGCGTGAACGCATTTGCCCAGCTTGCACGTAGTCAGAAAACAGCGGCTCTCGCAGCAGAGGGCAGCAGTGCTCAGCCTCAGAGATCGGCGGCCCTCGCGGCAGAGGGTGACAATGCCGAGCCTTCTTGCGGTGAAGACGAGCTCTAAAATGAGGAAAGCTCGGAATCTAGTGATGATGAAAATAGCTCTTCCAACAGCAGCGCCGAGTCTTTTTCTAGTCAGTCTGAAAGTGAATCGTTAAGTCTTCCATGCATTCTTCTTATTCCTTTCTCTCTCCACTTTTTTTGTAAAAAAGTCTAAACCACGATATTGCAGGGAGAACCCGCTCCTGAAGATGGCCCCGAGGCGGAAAACCGTAGAGATACAGCTTTGTCTCCAACCGTGGCAGCTCTGCCTGGCGATCCAGAAATGGAGGTCGATCAAGATGGAGATGTTGTTGCGACTCAAGTAGCGGAGAGTGCTCCAGCGACCGCTGGTGCCATTGTAGTTAGGAATCCCTTGCCAGTTACCGGTTCGGTTGCAGGCGTCGTTTTCGCTCTTCCATACTTAGTTCCTTATCCAGATCATGTGTTGATCGGCAGCTTCAACGTGCCAGCCAAATACGAGACGTTGTATACCAAGATATGGGAAAGGTATGGACACATCTCCACAACTAAAAAGGTTACTAGTCGATTTGCGCTGGTCAAGCGTGTGGAGGAAGCTTTATCTTCGATTGACGACATGTGCAAAGTGACTGGCCATACTGTTTCTGAAGACGTGGTCTCAAGATGGAAGTTCCATCGTGATGTGTGCGTAGACCACGGGTTCAACGTTCCCTGGTTTGTTGAAGGTTTATCTGAGATCGAAAAGTTGCAGACCACGGTGGTTGAAGGCCCTTCCGCGGATGAGGTCGCACAGCAAGAGGCGGAGATCGAAAGGTTGTCCACAGAGCTGAATCTGAAACGGGCGGCTCTCGAAAGCACGAAGGAGGCTTTCTCCAAGAAGAGAAAGCCATTACTAGATGGTTTTCCTTGAATGTACTTTTGTATTCTGAACTTCTTTTGCTTAGGTTTTTTTTTTTTGAAAGGCAAACAAAACGCCTAATTTATGGTTTGGTTTTCTTGATTTTTGGGTTGATAGATAATTGTTACCTATAAGGGTTTTTGGATTACTCTTTTGGGATGAATTGTTTTTTTTTTAGAATAATGTTGTTTTTTGGTTATGACTATATGCAGCATAATTGTATTGTCAGTAGAAAGTATGGGATGAAAACATGGGGATAGCATGGCCGTCAGTTTCTACCATCTTATATGAAAATTCTAGGCAATAGAACACGCAACTCGTCTGACGAGACTTACTTGCTTTTTAGAGTCTCCCACCAAAATGGATCTCCCACAGGTAAATCTGAGTTTTTGTGGGCGGCGACGCCATGATTGTGAAAAGTCCCCAAACATTCCCAAGTCCCCAGTCTTTCCAGAGTCGTCTGATAACCGAGGCGGCGGCTAGTCTGCTTCCATCATCTCGATATCTGGGTTGAAAAGATGGAATCGGAAATCAGGAATTGATATTGTGACCGATAGATTAATCTCCCACTGTGGTCGCCAATTGTTTGAGGGTGAAAACGGTTTCTGCCGATTTCGGTAATTTCGAGTGTGTGGGTGAGAAACGAGTTTAAACTCTAAACAATGTACTGCAAGGGAGTACTTTGATTCGAGAGATCAATCTATACAAATCCTGCCGAAAGCAAGAAATGGTCGTTCCAGACTTGCTTCGGTGACAAAGTGAAGGAGAAGGTTTGGTCTAGGGAGGGAAGCGAAGAGAGTGTTGAGACCAGAATAGTTGATTCGGAAAGAGTAGATGTTTGACGACTTGTACCAGAAAGTGGAAAGCTAACAAGTGATTTCTAAGTGTTGTATTCTCCTGACCAAAACTTGTATTTGGTGGAAATAGGTGAGACCTATTTATAAAAGTCGCAACGAAACTAATCATGTCCTCGTAAGAAGTGGAAACGGTTGAGTAAATGGAAGAAAATGGTAACGGGTAACGCCTGGAATTGATGTTTCCATAATGAAGGAAATGTTTCACCATTACTTCTTGTATTTACTAACCGCCTCACCCTTATGACACTTTCCTGTAACGGGCGTAGTGTACGCCGCACACTGTAAACCGCCAGACCAATACCCTAATGAGCATCCCCCAGTTTATGACATGTTTTGATATCTCGAGTATTTTCGTGGAAAACGTGTATCATGTTACTACGTGTGACGTGGCCAAAGGATTTGGCATTTTTAGCCAATTTGGTGCCGTGGCCAAGAGTTAGCATCGCAGCCAAGACATTGCCACGAGTCGTTTGGTGGCAGGATTTTACGGATGAGATCTGCATGTCAGGAGGAAGGGAAGCCTTAGATTGTTGCAACCCTTCGTTTGACAACCAGCGGCATGGTTGCAGCGCTTGCATGCTCTTGGCACGGCCAAATTAGGATTTTGGCGTCGTGGCCAAGAATTGGCGCCGTGGCCAAGGGATTGCCATAAATCGTTTGGTGGCAAGTTTGTATGGTTGATATTCGTATCTCAGGAGTAAGGGTGGCCGTTGATTGTTGCAACCATTCGTTTGGCAACCAGCAACATGGTTGCAGCGCTTGCATGCTCTTGGCACGACCAAATTAGGGTTTTGGCGTCGTGGCCAAGGGATTGCCATAAATTGTTTGGTGGCAAGTTTGTACGACTGAGATTCATATCTCAGGAGGAAGGGTGGCTGTTGATTGTTGAAACCCTTCGTTTGCAGCCAATATCATGGTATAGGCGCGGCCGAGCTAGGATTTTGGCGTTGATTGGGCGCGATCAAAACTAGGGTTTTGGCATAGTTTAGGTGCATCCAAAATCAATGCTTGGCATTGGGCCAAAAGTGGACATGTGTTTGATGGCAAGCTTGTACGGATGAGATTTGCATCTCAGGAGGAAGGGCGGCCGTTGATTGTTGCAACTCTTCGTTTGGTAGCCAGTGGCATGTGGTAGGGCCGGCATGGCTTTGGTATGTTTTAGGCGCGACCAAAATTAGGGTTTTGGCATAAACCGTGATGTTAGGCCTTGGGCCGGAAGTTGACATGCGTTAAGTGGAGAACTTGTACGGCTGAGATCTGCATCTCATATGGAAGGGTAGCCGTTGATTGTTGCAACTCTCCGTTTGGTAGCCAGCGGCATGGTGGTAGGGCCGCATGGCTTTGGCATGTTTTAGGAGCGGCCAAAATTAGGGTCTTGGCATTATCCGTGACGTTTGGCCATGGTCCGGAAGTTTCCATGCGTTAGGTGGCGAACTTGGACGGCTGAGATCTGCATCTCAGATGGAAGGGTAGTCGTTGATTGTTGCAACCCTTCGTTTGGCAGCCAGCGGCATGGTGGTAGGGCCGCATGGCTTTGACACGTTTTAGGCGCGGCCAAAATTAGGGTCTTGGCATAAACCGTGACGTTTTGCCTTGGGACGGTAGTTGACATGCGTTAGGTGGCGAACTTGGACGGCTGAGATCTGCATCTCAGATGGAAGGGTAGATGTTGATTGTTGCAACCCTTCGTTTGGCAGCCAACGGCATGGTGGTAGGGCCGCATGGCTTTGGCACGTTTTAGACGCGGCCAAAATTAGGGTTTTGGCATAAACCGTGATGTTTGTCCTTGGGCCGGAAGTTGCCATGCGTTAGGTGGCGAACTTGTACGGCTGAGATCTGCATCTCAGATGGAAGGGTAGCCGTTGATTATTGCAACCCTTCATTTGGCATCCAGAGGCATGGTGGTGGGGACGCATGGCTTTGGCACAGTGGTGCGGCTGGCATGGTTGGCATGCCTTGGCGCGGAGATGTGGCTGGCATGGTATGCCATTGGCACCGTGGTGTGGCTGGCATGCCTTGGCGCGGAGATGTGGATGGCATGGCATGCCATTGGCACTGTGGCGCGGCTATCATGGTTGGCATGCCTTGGCGCGGAGATGTGGCTGGCATGGCATTCCATTGGCACTGTGGCGCGACTGGCATGGTTGGCATGCCTTGGCGTGGAGATGTGGCTGGCATGGCATGCCATTGGCCCTGTGGCGTGATGGGCCCGGAAACGTGTATAGAAATGATGCGATGGAAACGGGCCTACAGTAATACCGCAAGTGCACGGTCGTCAGTTGTAGCTCGTGCAAGTACGGGTCGATCCACAGAGATCGGGTGTGTTTCGGAAGTGTTTTAGCTAATTGGGTTCCTAGATTTGCTTTGGGCTTAGAAGCCTTTTGGAATTGTTGGGCTTTGATTTCAGTAAACTGATTTGAGCTTTGGGCTCAACAGTTCACTATGAATTGGGCTTAACAGTTTACTAGGCTTTGGCCTTACAGTAAACTGAGTCTTGTGCTCAGTTGTTCACTTATGTAGTGGGCTGGACCTTAACAATGAATTTGACTTGGGCCTTAATGAACTGGGCTTTGGTTTCAGTCAAGAACCTGGGCCTTTGGTTAAGCCTGAATTGGATTGGGCTCAACTTTTGAAGTGAGCTTTGGGCTGCAGGAACTGTGGACTATGGGCTTTGGAGCAGCAGCAGCAGGAGCAAGAGCTGCAGCAGTTTGGCAGCAGCAGCTGCAGAAAGGCAGCAGCAACAGAAGAATTGGCTTGGCTGCAGGAGAAGAAGGGGCAGCAGCAGCACTTTGGCAGAGCAGCAGGCAAAGAAGTGGCAAAACAGCACAAGGCCAAGAAGAGGGAAAAACAGTGCAGCAGCACAAGTGCTGCAGCAGCAGTTGCAGCAATAGAAGAAATGCAGCAGGGAAAGCAAGTAAGCAGTGAAAATGCAAAACAGAAATGCAGGTAAACCAAACAAGTGGAAGGAAACAAGACTAACAGTTGAAGATGGATTTATGGATAGGAACTAGGGGTTGAATTCACTCTAACTTTTACTGTGTATTCTCCTATAGGAAGTTAAACACAACTATGGTATTATTTCCAAAGCACTAATTGTCTTTCTACAACACAACTAGTCAAGGGATTATGAATTCAGCTTGAGTTGCAGCTTATCAGCAGCTCATGAACCTAACTACAAAGCATACTTGGCATACATTGTGAAAGTGAGGTGATGATGAGCTAAGTTCAAGTTTTTCCTAAACTTGTTTAGCCTTCTAGAGCAGTGTGAACAATATACTACACAACAAGACATTAGAGATTCATCAAGTCCCTAGCAGGGTGATTTAGAACATGACAAGCAGCATAACAGTGAGCTAGGGATGGCACTAACAAGACATTAACAAGACATTGCACATTAACAGGAACAATTACAAATGAACAGGAGCATTAAACTAACAACACAACAGACAATTACACAACATCAAACAATTACATAGTGGTGAATTAGAGCATTAAACTGACAAACATCAAACAGTTACACACTACAACATCATACATAGCACAGTGAAAAAAAATATGCAAATGGTTAACAGTGCAGCAGAAATTAAAATCAAACCTAACCCAATTAGGGGGAAACTTGGCTAGTCCAAGAACAAGTTTTACATCTCATACATCAGTTCTATTTATACCTAAATTAGCAAATTAGGGTTTACACCCATTTTCCCCAAATGTCCTCACTCAACAGTACAATTAGGGTTTAAATTATTACCCAAAATTTAGCTTCCAAACTCCAAAATTTGCTCGACCCATGCTTCTTGATGTTTCTCTGATGCTTTTCCTTCTCCTATTGTCCCCTAATTTCTAGCTATTTTACTCACCCCAAAACCTAGGGTTTCAGAGGTTGTGAGATGAAGAAAATAGCTAGGCTAGGGTGTTGGGGATGTTGTCGGCGAAGAGATAGTAGTGGCAGTGATGGAACTGGTGGTGGTGACGGAAGTGACAGCGGCAGAGAGGGGAGGTGGTGGAGTTGCAGAGCTCTGCAACTGTCGGGTGAAGGAGATGAAGTTTTGGGGCGATGGGTTGTTTGGGTGGATAATAGGATTCGGTGCTGGTGTGAAGCGGGAGCATCTGGTTCGATGTTTGGCGAGCTGAGCCGCTGGATGGATATGGAGATGGTAGGTAGATCGGACGGCTAAGAGAGAAGCAGTTTGTAGCGACCGTTGGATGTGGAACACAACGAAGTCAACGGTGCTAGATTAGGTTAGGTGTTGTAGTGTAAGGCGGAATCATCGGGAGTTGATGCACAGGCATAGGAGCGACCGTTGGATTCAACTACCATCTAATCTGAAGGCTTGGAATTTCAGCGCTGTGGTGCTCGGTAGGGACATCAGATTTTGATGATCTATGAAGGAGCGACCGTCGGATGCTTCTGAGAAATGATCTGATGGCTGAGAACGGAGGCGCTTTTGTGTGTAGAAAATGAGGTTGTGCGCACCATTCTTCGCGGCTTCCTTGCGTAATTTCTCCCGGCTTTTCACTACTTTTGCTCTTTTCGCTCCGCGACTCATCCGAACTTTATTTATTACCTAAAAATGCAAAATTAATTAATAAAAATATTTATTCTTGAAAACAATGAAAATACAGAATATGGGATAAAATGTAGAATTAATGCAAAAGATGAGTTAAATGCCAACAAAAAGGGATAAATATATACAATATTTGGCACTCATCAAATACCCCCAAACCTGAATTTTACTTGTCCTCAAGTAAAACAAAACTAAGGAAATCCTAACTATACCACTGTCGCTGGTCTCTCGAATGCATTTAGCGTATGCACTAAGCCTTTTAAACCACTAAGTGTCCCTAGTGGACGAGTTGAAGTCTCGTGAAGGTTTACCAGAGGTGTGCCTACAAAACCTAAGGACAAAATATAAGCTCAGTTCCATCAAACGTGACATGTGCAAAACAGTTAAGCTCACAGCAAAATGGAGATGTCAATCTAGCTATCGAAGGCACAATCCTAGCACTGATAACAAATAAGGACATGTGATAAGAGTGTAAAGTGTATCTACACATGTGTAAAGAAAGATCTGAAGTATGACTACTAATCACCAAGAGATAGTTTCTCAGGCTAAGAACTGAGGTCGAAATCTAGCTAGCTGTCCGGACTTTACGAGAATTGTGAATGAGTTGGAGGTATTTCACAATTCTCGCGTTGTACATCAATGGCATACACCCTCCTTGCTTATTACAATGAAACAACAAAATAACTTTACATGACTCTTATTTACATTGACTATCTCTTTTATTTTTGGAACAAGAGATGATGGAATTGATAAATACTTGATTTTTTTTGTATTTTTTGATTTTTTTTTTTTTTTTTTTTTTTTTTTTTTTGAATATATACATCGTTTTTTTTTTTTTTTTTTTTTTTTTTTTTTTTTTTTTTTGAACAAGGAAACACTTTTGATACATACAAAAGAAACAAAAGATTACATGACACTTTGCAAGAGGTAGCCCTTTTTGATGCACCCAGTTAAATTCGATGGTTGTCTTTCTTAATGTAACCTCCACCTTCTATCCCAACCAACCAAAGAACAAGCTAGTCAAGTTTCGTTCAGTATTCTAAAGTGATTGGCAATCGTAACTTCCTATCCAACACCTTGAAGATCGAGGCCATACATGTATTGGTAGATCGTGCGCGTGCAAATTTCTTATCACTATGTGAATTGTGCTAGAATCAGGGTGCCTAAATATCTAGACTAAGACTCCTAATAAAAATACATATTTGCACAAGAGTCAACATTTCAAGGTAAATGAGCTCCATTTTTATGATTTTTCATTTTTTAATTTTTTTAATTTTTTTTTTTTGGAATTTTTCATTTTTTCAAAAAGAAGAAGGAGTTCGTTTTCAATTATAGCATATTATCATGGTATCTACTCTATACCCCCAAACCTAAACTAAACATTGTCCTCAATGTTTCAAAATAAAAAATTAAATGCAACATATGGAAAGGGACATGCTGAGTAGAGTAAAAGGAGAGAGAATACCCGATTTCGGCGAAAGCAGAAAAAACTCCGTTATTCAAGGCGCAAAAATCCAACATATTATATTGGATTAGCAAAATATATACAAAAGAACAAAAGGGTTTTTAAAATTTTATCTACTGGATTATATACAAAAAAATTCACCATACACTAACAATCTAAAGAGTTGAGGATCAACCCAAAAGACAAAGTGTAGACATTTCAACAGCTTCACAATAATAATAGGAAAGAAACGCAAGTGAAACTGTGAAACAAAATGAGCTACCCCCAAACCTGGATTTTACAGAAGATATAATTTTGAAAACAAAATCGCAGTTTGGGGGTTCATCATGCAAGGTCTAGCTCAAATGAACTGTGCTAGGGACGGGCAAACATGCTAATTCCAACTGTGGTTCCTCAAATGTATTATATTTAGAAGCAAAATAGTCCAAGAGGACTTGGGAAGCACACAGTTCCAAACCTAGTTAGGGACTCTCAGAAAATTGGTTTACAATAGGTACAAACCAAATCTAGGTTGGGTGGAAGGCCATCAGATTGTGACTTATGTAGGACGAATAGGCACATCATTATAATCAAATCAAAATCTCTAATCATCTACACATGTCACATCATGCTCACAATCATCAATCATTGGCAAGTTCACACTCAGAATCATCAACATCATCAACAAATTTATTCTCATGCATTGGCAAATCAGGAGAAATATCACAATGTGACCTAGGTAGAGAATCAGACACATCAAATATATTTTCATGCATATTAGTGTCTACAGAAGATTCAACTATTCCTATGTCATGCTCATCTTCACAGAATAATTGTACGAATCCCATGTCAATATCAAAATCATATGAATTAATGAGTATAGAAAAAACAACATTCATGAAGGTCGAGGGCGAGAAGCCATATGTTATTGAACCAACAGGTTCCACAATATTTTCATGTTCTTCTAACATCATCATAATCATCATAATCATCATCATGGTAGCATGCATATTGGTCCTCATTAAGTGGTGGTGTCGTTAGTCGATTCATGTTCCTCTAAATTAGGTTCATATTCAACATCATTTACATGAATGGGACTAGACACTTCATTAGGGACAACATACATTTCCTCATGAATTTCCTCCTTTTGTAGGTGAAGCAAAATCTGATCTAAATATGCCTGAATTCGTGATGTAGATCTATCGAAGTTTTGCTCACTAAGTCTAAAGCTTCTGTGGTGGAGTCTAAATTCATGGGAGTACAAAATTCTTCATGTTCAAATTGTGGTGAATGGTACATGTATGCATGGTCATTAGGGTCTAAAATATTGATCGCAACCCTCAAAGGATTGATTATGGTCCCAATGACTACCATTCTCACAATTCATGGGCATTTCATACTTGGATTTTCTCTGATTGCCTAAAATTATGCAAAATATGACAATGCTCAACAGGGTGGTCTAAACTACCACATGCGGGACATGCATAGATTTCAGGTTGCCTAAGAAAATTAGATGTGACAGATTCCTCATGTGATTGCATTTCTAAAGCTGCGATTCGAGCTTCTAATTGATCCACAAGAGATGATTGTGTGAGTGAGGCACTAGCAAAATGTTCATTTTCACGTTGTGGCAAATGATGCATGTGTGAATAGTCATTAGGGTTCATGTATTGAGGCTCGGGACTTTGAAAATGTCCATAATAATTCCTATGACTATTGACATCATGGTCTATGGGAGGTGCATAACGTGAAGTTTGTCCACACGCAAGTTCTCTAAGGGATTTGTTGTATTCCCCAACTGTAGAAAAAGATCTATACATGATTGGGCTCAAAGGCTAAGTAAAGAGTTTACAAAGCTCAGAATTTGGTTTTTAAAGGGTTTGGATTTTGGGAAAATTTGGTTTTGGTGGGATATATTTGAAAATTTGGTTTAAAATGGGAGTAAAATAAAAAATTTGGTTTAAGATGGGAGCAAGTAAAAATTTTTTTTTTTTTTTTTTTTTTTTTTTTTTTTAAGAAATAAAATTAAGAAAATAAATTTGGTTTTGAAATGGGAGCAAGTAAAATTTGGTTTTTGAATGGGAGAAAAGTTTTGGTTTTTGAAATTTAGGAGCAAATTTTTTTATTTTTTTTTTTTTTTTTAAAGAAAATAAAATTAAGAAATTAAAATTTTTTTTGAAATGGGAGCCCGCCCCCTGTGCCCGCCTCTAATGAAATGGGGCGGCTGCGTCCACAATCGGTAATCAGCTGGGTTTAACCAGGTCCAAATACAGTCCAATGGAAGAATTTAAACAAGCCCACACAAATAAATACAAAAAGCCCACAAATTAAACAACAAGCCCAAAAATAAATTATTACAAACCCAAAATAGAAAAATAAAAAGCCCAAAAAAAATTGGGTTAATTATTACAAGCCCACAATTAAATAAATTTGGAAGCCCACAGGTTGGGTTCTCTCAATTGAATGGGTTTAGGCTTACCTTTTTAGCACAGCCCAGCTGCTCTGATATTGTTGCAAAAACCCAGTTGGGTTTTGGTTCTTTTCCTTGGTGGCGTCCCAGCAGAGGAAAAACAGGTTCAGAATCAGCAGGTCCAACAGCAAATGAAATGAAGCAGATGCAAATGCTATGAAATGAAATACAAAATAGCTAAGAAAAACACACAGACAAAACACAGCACCAATCCCCGGCAGCGGCGCCAAAAACTTGATGGGCCCGGAAACGTGTATAGAAATGATGCGATGGAAACGGGCCTACAGTAATACCGCAAGTGCACGGTCGTCAGTTGTAGCTCGTGCAAGTACGGGTCGATCCACAGAGATCGGGTGTGTTTCGGAAGTGTTTTAGCTAATTGGGTTCCTAGATTTGCTTTGGGCTTAGAAGCCTTTTGGAATTGTTGGGCTTTGATTTCAGTAAACTGATTTGAGCTTTGGGCTCAACAGTTCACTATGAATTGGGCTTAACAGTTTACTAGGCTTTGGCCTTACAGTAAACTGAGTCTTGTGCTCAGTTGTTCACTTATGTAGTGGGCTGGACCTTAACAATGAATTTGACTTGGGCCTTAATGAACTGGGCTTTGGTTTCAGTCAAGAACCTGGGCCTTTGGTTAAGCCTGAATTGGATTGGGCTCAACTTTTGAAGTGAGCTTTGGGCTGCAGGAACTGTGGACTATGGGCTTTGGAGCAGCAGCAGCAGGAGCAAGAGCTGCAGCAGTTTGGCAGCAGCAGCTGCAGAAAGGCAGCAGCAACAGAAGAATTGGCTTGGCTGCAGGAGAAGAAGGGGCAGCAGCAGCACTTTGGCAGAGCAGCAGGCAAAGAAGTGGCAAAACAGCACAAGGCCAAGAAGAGGGAAAAACAGTGCAGCAGCACAAGTGCTGCAGCAGCAGTTGCAGCAATAGAAGAAATGCAGCAGGGAAAGCAAGTAAGCAGTGAAAATGCAAAACAGAAATGCAGGTAAACCAAACAAGTGGAAGGAAACAAGACTAACAGTTGAAGATGGATTTATGGATGGGAACTAGGGGTTGAATTCACTCTAATTTTTACTGTGTATTCTCCTATAGAAAGTTAAACACAACTATGGTATTATTTCCAAAGCACTAATTGTCTTTCTACAGCACAACTAGTCAAGGGATTATGAATTCAGCTTGAGTTGCAGCTTATCAGCAGCTCATGAACCTAACTACAAAGCATACTTGGCATACATTGTGAAAGTGAGGTGATGATGAGCTAAGTTCAAGTTTTTCCTAAACTTGTTTAGCCTTCTAGAGCAGTGTGAACAATATACTACACAACAAGACATTAGAGATTCATCAAGTCCCTAGCAGGGTGATTTAGAACATGACAAGCAGCATAACAGTGAGCTAGGGATGGCACTAACAAGACATTAACAAGACATTGCACATTAACAGGAACAATTACAAATGAACAGGAGCATTAAACTAACAACACAACAGACAATTACACAACATCAAACAATTACATAGTGGTGAATTAGAGCATTAAACTGACAAACATCAAACAGTTACACACTACAACATCATACATAGCACAGTGAAAAAAAATATGCAAATGGTTAACAGTGCAGCAGAAATTAAAATCAAACCTAACCCAATTAGGGGGAAACTTGGCTAGTCCAAGAACAAGTTTTACATCTCATACATCAGTTCTATTTATACCTAAATTAGCAAATTAGGGTTTACACCCATTTTCCCCAAATGTCCTCACTCAACAGTACAATTAGGGTTTAAATTATTACCCAAAATTTAGCTTCCAAACTCCAAAATTTGCTCGACCCATGCTTCTTGATGTTTCTCTGATGCTTTTCCTTCTCCTATTGTCCCCTAATTTCTAGCTATTTTACTCACCCCAAAACCTAGGGTTTCAGAGGTTGTGAGATGAAGAAAATAGCTAGGCTAGGGTGTTGGGGATGTTGTCGGCGAAGAGATAGTAGTGGCAGTGATGGAACTGGTGGTGGTGACGGAAGTGACAGCGGCAGAGAGGGGAGGTGGTGGAGTTGCAGAGCTCTGCAACTGTCGGGTGAAGGAGATGAAGTTTTGGGGCGATGGGTTGTTTGGGTGGATAATAGGATTCGGTGCTAGGGTGTGAAGCGGGAGCATCTGGTTCGATGTTTGGCGAGCTGAGCCGCTGGATATGGAGATGGTAGGTAGATCGGACGGCTAAGAGAGAAGCAGTTTGTAGCGACCGTTGGATGTGGAACACAACGAAGTCAACGGTGCTAGATTAGGTTAGGTGTTGTAGTGTAAGGCGGAATCATCGGGAGTTGATGCACAGGCATAGGAGCGACCGTTGGATTCAACTACCATCTAATCTGAAGGCTTGGAATTTCAGCGCTGTGGTGCTCGGTAGGGACATCAGATTTTGATGATCTATGAAGGAGCGACCGTCGGATGCTTCTGAGAAATGATCTGATGGCTGAGAACGGAGGCGCTTTTGTGTGTAGAAAATGAGGTTGTGCGCACCATTCTTCGCAGCTTCCTTGCGTAATTTCTCCCGGCTTTTCACTACTTTTCTGCTCTTTTCGCTCCGCGACTCATCCGAACTTTATTTATTACCTAAAAATGCAAAATTAATTAATAAAAATATTTATTCTTGAAAACAATGAAAATACAGAATATGGGATAAAATGTAGAATTAATGCATAAAAGATGAGTTAAAATGCCAACAAAAAGGGATAAATATATACAATATTTGGCACTCATCATGGCGCAGCTGGCATTCCTTGGCGCGGAGATGTGGCTGACATGGTTGGCATGCCTTGGCGCGGAGATGTGGCTTGCATAGCATGCCATTGTCACTGTGGCGCGGCTGGCATAGTTGGCATGCCTTGGCGCAGAGATGTGGATGGCATGGCATGCCATTGTCACTGTGGCGCGGCTGACATGGTTGGCATGGCTTGGCGTGGAGATGTGGCTGGCATGGGATGCCATTGGCACTGTGGTGCGGCTGGCATGGTTGGCACTCCTTGGCGCGGAGATGTGGCTGGCATGGCATGCTATTGGCACTGTGGCGCGGCTGGCATAGTTGGCATGCCTTGGCGCGGAGATGTGGCTGGCATGGTTGGCATGCCTTGGCGCGGAGATGTTTCCAGTCAGTATTGAAGGCTCTGTCGTGGAATATAGCGTATATTAAAAAAAAAAATAAAGGTACCCAGTAATTTTTACGTAGGCATGTTGAATGATTCAATAAATGTGCTAGTGGTCATAGTGACGTCATGTCAGATATAAGGTTTTACGATTTTAACCCTAAACTAAAAACCACCATCAACAATAGGTTTCACTTGGAATTTCATACTTGATGAGGACCTCAAATTTTTTTAGGTTGATACTATGTAGGTCAAATTCAAAGATTGGAGTACACTAAATAATGTTTGGGAGAATAGGCCATAAAGTATAAATGAAAGTTTGGTGGTGCTGTATGATATTATTATTTCAATTTGTTATGAATTTGGAATACCACCATGCCTCTGGTGGCTCTGTTTAAATTTTTTTATTATCAATTTGGAATGATGCTAGGTGAGAGGAGTGTCTGTATTTCATTATTTCAGCTGGTTTAGTAAGTATTAAGGCTTTTTCTGTTTGAAAAGGTCCATCTGGTGTCAGATGCTCAAACGCAACTGAAGATATAACTCATGGAATTGTTGGAACTGGACTTACTGCAATTGTTACTAGTAACTAGTACTGAATTCCTTGTATGGGTTTTCTTATTTCATGTTTTTCTTTACTGGGTTCATTTTTTGTTTTTCATAAAGACATTAAAGATTTTGTTAGTTCTGGTAATGGTGTTTGATTAAATGGGTGAGAGAAATAAGTATATGGGTTGTTTCAGGGAGATCTTGGATGAGTTATATTGATTCATACCTGAAGAAAATCATTTTAAATAGGTATTGGTTGATGTAGGATTTGATGCATTTGTACTTGTATAGGTGCTTTAAGTGGTATTGGTTCTGAGACTGTGCGTGTTCTTGCTATGCTTGGAGTTCGTGTAGTCATGGGAGTGTGGAATATAGCTGCAGGTAAAGATGTTAAGGAAACAATACCAAAGGAAAACTCTTCGGCTAAAGTTGATGTTATGGAGCTATATCTTAGCTCCATGGCGTCGGTGAGACAATTTGCTTCCAAATTCGAGTCGGTAGATCTCCCCCTAAACTTGCTTATGTGAGTAAAACTGAAGAATTTGAGCAATTTATGTATCATCTCGATGTCAAATGTTTATACATATATGGGATATGGTTTTTTTGTTCGTCTCACTTGGTTGTCCATTACCAACTTGATTATGAAGCTGATTTTTTATCTTCTTTGTTGCAGTAATAATATAGGAGTCATGGCATGTCCCTTCATGCTTTCCCATGACAATATAGAGATGCAGTTTGCGGAAAACCATCCAGGTTTGCGACATGATTCTTTTCGGGAAGTAATAATGAGGGAGTCAAGGGTGGCGTAGAGACATTGGCAATCATGATAATACTTTTTGGCTTTAATATGTATGTCTATAATGCTTTCATTTGTCAAGGTAAACATTCTTATTTAAGTCTTATTTACTTTGTGCTTTTCCTCTCTCTCTCTAGAAAGCATCAACGAGCAGCACGACAATGGTATCCCGTAACGTGGGATATGTTGAAAAGGGTCAAATTCCAACCAAGGTGTGATTTTATACTATAACTTGCTTTAGTACGTCACTTGTGCATTGAGATGTTTTGTCCAGTTGCTTATTTCTATAATAGTTCATTATACTAGTAAGGTATTATTCCTTATTCCTGTATGTCGAATGTCATTTTCTTATTATCGCCATGTTTACATTTTTGCAGATTGGGTTGTTTGGCAAGATCCAGAGATACTAACCTTTTCGATGATACTCCATACTACAGGACACTTCAATTGAACTAGGAAGTTTAGTTGTTTGTCAGTCTCATGTTTTTGTTTGTAAAGTTTTGAAACAATGTCTCCATGTTGATTTAGGTAAGCAATGAAGTCACCCTATAATTTTTGTTGTTTTTGTTATCTCAATATGATGGGGTATGCATTTGCCTGACTAATATATCATTTTTTGTGGCCTTGTAGCCATGGAGTTTGAGTCTAAATTGAAGGAAGCGACGAGTGACGATACCAATCACTTATTCACTGGTAAGTCATACTCATCATCACAACTACATGCCACTACTGGGTCATAAGATTAGTGATGCGGTTAAGTGCACGATAGATGCAGCTAAGATGCTCCCATCTACAATCTTATTCTAATTCAGTGTTGAGTGCTTCGGTATTCTGACTTCATAGTTGCTATGGTATTATGTAATTGTTTTCACATTTGGAAATTCAGTGATAGTAGTTTGTTGAATTTGTAAAACGAAGACGGTTAATAATGTTCACTCAATTTAAGTTTTTTTGATAGTTCAGTTGGATTAATATGATTTCCAAAATGAACAGGGTAACTTGATTTTGTTGTGGGGAATTATAATTTTGATCTGGTAACCAGTGTTTTTTTTATGTTGCAAAACATTTGCAACAGGTTTTACCTGTTGCGAACATTCAATTTCGCAACTGCTAAACTGTTGCGACCATCTACTTTCGCAACTGCTTTCAACTGTTGCGATTCTTTTACGTTGCAACAGTTCAGAACTGTTGCGAACAGAAATTTGCAACGGCAGCACAGCCGTTGCGAAAAATTGCAACATCGACTTTCGCAACAGAGCTAAACTGTTGCGACCGCACTTTGCAACTGCCACCTACCGTTGCTAATCACCAAATTTGGTGTAGTGGTTTACAACTCTGAGATAATATATCAAGATTTGGATTTGAGTAAACAATGCTTCTGGATGCAACTGAAAAAGATTCTTCCTGAGCATGTGAATATGTATGCATACAAAAATGGGGAAAATCATGGGACATGTGATAGAAATTGAGCCTGAAGATACAATTCTAATTACAAGTCACACAGTTAAGATATGTGTTCATATTGAACTAATTAACCCACTCAGGAAAGGAGTTATGGAAATGATAAATGTCGGTTGTACAAGATCGATCAAGTTCTTCTATGAAAAACAACCTCACTAATCTCCCCAAATTGTTACATCTTGAATCACTCAAAGGAAGTTTGTAAGGCAACAACTGATTTTTCTAGAGAAGGACCATGCTAAGTCACATTTCTTTGGTGAAGCAATATCTGGAAGTAAGAAGAAGATTGTTGTAAACATAATTGCATCTCAGATTCCTAAGATTAGGAAAAACAATGAAAACAAAGCTATTACTTTTATCCCTCCAAAAGATGGTATGATTGAATATTGTTGTATTTAATGAAGACTCAAATAAAGACCCTGAAGTTGGTATTATATTAGGTAAAATGCAGAGGAAGACCTCTTGTCAAGTCATATCCACAACTCAAACCCATATTATCTCTGGCAATTTCGAACACACGCGAGCAACTGACATGGTGATCACAACAAAATACAATCAAACTAGCAGCACTAAGTAAAATAAGGTAAACTCTCAAGACTATATATGTTTACGTATTACTGCTTGCATTATTTTTTAAATATGAAAATTATTCCCTGGAATGTCCAAGGTATATCTAATAAGTTTACCAAGCAACAATCTCAAAATCTTTTGAAAACCCAAAATGTTGATTTCATTTTCTGTTGTGATATCAAAATTGATGAGAATAGGATGGACTTAGTTTCTCATTCTGTGCATTACCAAAATTTACTTGCATTGATAAAATATGTTATGCAGATGGTTTAATTCTCATGTGGAAGGATGACAGTAAGTGTGAGATTATTGGAGCTGCTGATAACATTGTTCATACTTTAATTCAGCTTGACCTTAACAAGCATGAAGTCTTAATATCTTTTATCTATGGTTCAACTTATACTGATCCTAAAAAGATCCAATGGGATTTTCTTTAAGAATTCAGTAAGGATGTTAACCAACATGATAATGCTTTTGGATTATACATAATTTGATTACTATTATGGATAGTTCTCTTTTGAATAGTATTCCTACTGGCCATGAAATTGAATATGTTGTTAAAAGCATGTATGCTTGGAGTTCACCTAGACCAGATGGTTTTCAAGCATGGTTTTATGAAACTCAATAGCACTTGGTTGGTAAAGATGTCATTAATGTTATGCAAAGATTTTTTGAATGTGGTCAAATGCTTAGAAGTCTCAACAAAATATATATTTGTCTTATTCCTAAATGTAAAAATCCTAATAATGCCCTCTGATTTTAGACCTATAGGAACTTGTATAAAATTATGTCTAAAATATAAGCTAATAGGGTCAGACTACTTAAGAAGCTGATATCCCCGTATCAAGTTGTCGTTGTGCTAGTAAGAGCAATTCATGACAATATCATTGTTGCTCATGAATCATTCCATACAACAAAAGGAGGATTTTAATATCACTATGGCTCTAAAACTTGATTTTTCAAAAACTTTTGACAGAGTTGAATAGAATTTTTAAGTTTTTAAAATATTTGGTTTTGGTAAAGAGTTTTGTAACCTCATATTCCACTGTATATCTACAACAAGTAAAAGTATTTTACTTAATGTCTCTCCATGTGAACAGTTTACCCCTTCTAGAGGAATTGGACAAGGGGACATTTATCCCCTTATTTCTTCATCGTGGATATGGAATTCTCATCTAGAAGTTTGTTAGCTGCTAAAGCTAACAAGACTATTACTGGAATCAAAGCCTCTAGAAAAGTTCTCCCATTACCCATCTTTTATTTGCTGATGATATACTTATCTTTGATAAATCCAACATGCAGCATATTGAATATATTTTGAGGATTTTGCAGGAATTTGGCAATAGACAGTTCATACTGTTAGTATGACATCTCCTTAAGATTATACCTTATACTATAACATGATAACATCTTTACCTTTGTCCAGAAAATAGATTACACAAAAGTATTACCATATTGTATATTTCATCAACACCACATGGAAATATGCACCATCTACACCTTCAAGATAATATATGATACAAACTTATTTTGGTAAAACGGAATAGAACTTAAGGCTTCGTGATTTGGATTTCTGCTACTTTTATTCATCTCGCTTAACTGAGAATTTTTTTTAAAAAATATTTTCAAAAGGTTAGAAGAAAGTCATCATCATGCTTGACATTTTTCCTCCATCCTTACCATCAAAAGTTTGAGGGATACCTAGTACTTGACATGTTGCGTAGAATTAACCAAAAAAGTAGCTTAAATACATGATTAAAAACTTCAATCATACCTTAATATTAATAATCACTAATCCGGTTTAACTTGAGATAATCAAGGATTAGCCTTAAATAATCATGATCAACTTCCAAACCAAAATAACTAACGATATATACTTTGATAATTTGCATTTAAACCAAATGGAAATTATCAATGTATCACTCATCATCCTTTTTTCGGAAACTACATTTTTTTTAACATTTATTATGTTTTTAACACTCTGTGTTTAAGAAAAATAAAAAAGTTAACCAATATCGGCCACCTTATTCCGAATTTTTAGTCCCGACAACTTGTTTAACGGATTTCAGAAGATTATATCTATTGTTTGTCTCTTAATTGGGTTTTTTAAAGTCATATGTTTGAGTATCATTTGATGAAAGAAGGATTTGAGAACTTAATTTTATTAGAAGATTGAAGAATTTTAGAGTTAATGTTTTTTCGAGATTTGGGAAATGTTGGATTCAACTTCTTTATTGTGTTGATATTTTTCCCTTACAATCAAAAATTAGTTCCTTTACATAATCAACAATAGAAAAGATTGTTGGAGATCACTAATCATAATGCGATGCACATTCCTTATTGTTGTTCATATAAGAGAAGACCTTTGATCCAACCTAGTCTAAACTACTCTCATATTTTTGCGGAAAATAAGTGAACGTTTCACTATTCGTGGAAGTGCAATGGGAAGGATCAAAGGAAAATCCTTCCCAACCCAACTCTTTATCTAAAGAAGCAATCTAGATCCTATAAATTTAGGGAAGACCAAAAGTGGTTTAGTTGATGTTACAGGTAAATCAACGAATGATTACCGCTAGCGTGAAACAGTAACTGGATTAAGCATATATCATTGTTCATGCAATTTATAGGTTAATATGATCCAAATGTTGGCGAAAATTTAGTGTTAACTAAATTTTTTTTGGTCTAGGTGTGGTTTGATCTTATGACCTAAGGTTTTGGTGGATACTCACTCATTTTGTTTGGATGAATGAATCTCTTTAGTCCCACATTGGGCATAGTAGAGAAGTATGTCAATTATATAACCATTCTCTTATGGATATATTGACAGACGAGGTTAGAATGGGAGCGACGATTTAGAATCCTTAATATATGAGGTTTAAGGATCTTTGTTGTAAAGATCAGATGAAAGTATAAAGTTACACTTAAGATTTTTGTACGTCTACTTTTCTAATTATTTAAATGGCGTATGCATCTAATAAATGGTGTGTAGGTCTTTATAGTCGAACGCTAGTGTGCTTTTAACTTGAGCTTGTTATTTTCAGTAAAGAATTTGTTGCTAATCAAAGGGAGATGTTAGACTTTATGTTGGTTTAGCAACAAATCAGGCTTAGCTTAAGTTAATATATGATTAGTTCTAATCTAAGCTGGATCAAGTATATGCCAGATTAAGGAAAGATTATAGTTAAATCAAGGAATTAAGATTAGCTTAAGGATATCTTAGGTGTTATGTTGACTAAGCATGACTCGCCTAGTGAGGTGTCATCCAACTAATAATGGACAGGTTGGATGACATACAACTACTCAAGTATTGACTAAGCCCTCTTCCAGCCTCTTGTATATATCCAAAATTTTGTAAATTTCCATTAAGCTAAGTCATTGAATCCTAAATTACTAGATGATTTATGTTTTCTTCTTATTATACTTACAAAATTATGTATCATGCTTCTGTTCTGCTCTTACTCATATTTATCAATCCAGAAACAACTAAGTGTTGATTGTGCTATTATTAGAGATTATTTTTAACTAATGATAGGAAGTAATGATTTATTTCATACCTATTTCAGATGTTGTAGAGCATGTAGATACTAGGGTTAATACTTGATTTCAGTATATGAGTTCTATGTAATCATGTTTAAGAGTAAAACATATTGATTATGAAGCTGAAATTCTAACAATCTACTTCCATTTCCTCTTGAACAATACACGTTCCAACCAATGAATATGCACGTATACCATGCACCAAGTCCTATGTTCACTCAGATTTATTTTTGTGAGTTTTTCTTTATAAAATTAATTCCAAAAATATTTTCTTAAGAGTTTTATTTATGGGAAAATTCATTACGTGTTTTAATTTTTTTACAAGAAACAAAACGTGTTTTTGAAGAAAACCTAAACCTAACTTGATTTGCAAGTATCCTCTCTTATAAATACAACTCGAAAATCTGTTTTCTACACATACCAGAAGCGACTACTTTATAGTGTTCTTTTCATCATCTTCATGCTTTGTTTTTCGCGGCGTGTTCACTTCCAATCCCTGTTGCTAAGTTCAAGAGTGGGTAACTTGCGTTGTACTAACTCAAGTTATATCGGGCAGTCTTATCCTGGACACATCTTCGCTGTGAGGGGTTTAGCATTGCTCATTTCGAGTATACCCGTGAACTAATGTGTTAAGGAAAACTTGTTGAACCTGTGATTCTTCCCTCGTCAAGTTGTTTCGGTAGAGTTTTCTTGATTCAGTTCTTTACATATTATTTTTGATACATCTCACGTGTTGTTTATTGTTGCAAGATTCCAACACCAAATATTATTAAATGATTGGTTTTTATATGGAGAGAAAAGGTAAGTAGGTTCTTTTTTTGAGGATTTTAGGTTCGTCAGAATCACAAGTTCTATCTCTAATACACAATTTAAGAAATTGGAGGAAAGGCGATTGAATATGATAATGTAATTTGACTGAAAAAAACAAAGAAAAATGGAGAACTTGTTCAGATAATTTGGTTTTTGATACTTATAATAAGTTATTTAAGCATAAATGTAGAATGCCCCTTCCGATCCCAAAACCGGAAGGTGGTTCCAATTAGGACTTTAAAATGCCTGATAGGCTCAAGAAAAAAATTCGAGAAGAAATAAGGGATGAAAGTAAATCATCCGCCAGTAATTAGAAAGTAGAGGTTAATAAGAAAATATTAGTCTCTTTTTTTTATTTTTTCTTCTTCTTCTCGGTCTTTTGCCTTTTTCTCCTTATCTTAAACAATCTTCATTTTTTTATCCACATATCATATTAAGCCATGTTTAAGTTGTGTCATGTGGTAAGTAATCATATTGATATACATTTTAGTTAATTTTTGCTTTCTGTTTTTACTTTTAATCTATTTTCTTTTTGTCTTCTGTTTTTTAAGTCAAAGAACATCTATAACTAGTATACCTCATAATATTTTATTCTATGGGTTTTAGGTAAATGAAGATGAAAATAAAATAAAGAGAAACAATCAATTCAAACCATCTGAATTCAATATTCATCTCTTAATTTAGTTTCTTTTTATCCTAGTTGTAGGCGAATTTTATCCCACATCTAAACCAATACTATCGCATTGAAACTATTTTGTGTTTCTCTGGAAGGAAGTTCTTGCTATTCAACCCCACCATATTTTCCAACTGCTTCTCACCTCGTATGGAGTTTTGTTTTTCTTTTGTTGGTGGGTTCCCACCAGGTGCAGACTTCCCTGCTCGAATTTTTTTCTTCCGATCGGGCCTCCACCGCGCGGTCATCTAGTTAGATGAATTTAATAAGATTTTACAACTATGGGTAATTTACATACTCACAAAAAACTAATTTTTCTTGGCGCCCTTTTATTTCTCCATAATCAGATTTAGGTCCCTCTCTATCACTCTTTAATTATATTGCCTCTAGAGATTTCTCTTCGGAAAATCATCTGCCTGATCTTTTAATCTTTACATGGAATTTTTTGGAAAATTCCTATCCTTTTTTTGAAACTCTTTATATGTTGTTCTCTGTGTAATTGGATTTTATTAATTTATTTGGAGGTGAAAGTGGAGTGCTTTTTTTTCTTCGAGAAATTTGATCTTGAGCATGATTTTGTACTATTAATAAAATCAATGTTGTCGTTATCCATGAAATCTGGATTTTTATAACTTTAGGTATACTATAGATTACAACTACCATGGTCCAATAATGAAGAGAACATTCTATCCAATTAAGCGTTATGTCATGCAACTGCAGTTTGAGAGTCATGTAGTTGAGATCAAATCGACCCTCCGAGCAATTCAGCTTCAGTCGTGATCCTTATGTCTCTTGGATCTCATAAGACCTTCCGCACTTGATTCCCCTATAAGACGTATTTTACAAGTCCCTAGGAGTTTCTTCAGTCGAAGTGAATTCTTTTAACTATTTGGCTCTAACAGATAACCTATTGATTTCCTTCAGAAAGATATACAATTAAGGTAATGGAAATCTGTTTGCTTATGATGGATCTTCGAGGATAAAGAAGATATCAATCAAACCTCAATTAGGTTAACTTACTCTCTTCAAAAGGTTATAGAGATGCCTAATCAATTCTACCTCACAAGATCAATCTAAGAACTAAGATGAAACTTGTGGAATTGCAAAGTCTGAGACGGAAAGAAAATTTTAATTTCTATTAGTCTTATTCCCTAATCGGTAGTTCTTGAATGGTCGTATGTCAGAAGAGACAAACCCTATAATATACAACGAATAAGATGATCAAGATAAGATTCCGAAAATTAATAACTATCAAGTAAAAGATAGTCTGACCGAAATCACGAGTCCCTTAGTGAATACTTCAAAATTCGTAACCTCATACAATTTCACAAGGAAGCCTAAGTATTTCGAGGAGGAATCTGGCCGCAACTAGGACAAAGCGTGCCAAGATTGAGATTCTAATATGCAGAAAGTCTTCTATTTATAATGATGAACAAGGTTAGGTAGCTTACAATCAAAGATATATTCATGATCTAGTTTCCTGTTTTTGAGTTACTTTGGTACCAATCTCAACTTCTCAATACAAATTGATTCACGTAAGTATGTGAGAAGTATTCCTTGAATTACAAAGCAGAATATGTACCTGCGTATTTATCGATATAAGCTCTATGTACCATAAGGTTAGCAAAAAAAATGGTTAATTTGTCTTCGAACCATCAAGCAATCATGGAGTTCGATAAGTCTCAAAGACAACATCAGTTCGTTAACTGAGCAAATATTTTCTTCCAACTGTAATCCAACTTTCATATCGAAATATCTCTTGGATGACAACTAATATTAGCTAGCATAGACCATATACTTTAATAATATAATGACAAGAGATATGCTTATCCTCTAGGATATGGAAATCATCTAAATTCGTAATATTAAAAATATATTTAGAATATCTCAGTTTTGGGATCTCGAGTTGAGTATCAAGGAAAATACTTGAAAATTAAGTAATAAGAGTTTAGCACATGTTGAAATACATTATGCCGACATCTTGTGAACTTTCCTTTTTAACCAAATTAATATACAAACCTAAAACATAAACTTGGTTCACTAAGGATCCGTTCTACTAGAGATCCACAGGATCAATCCTAATAGAGATCCTTAGAACCCGTCCTAGTAGAGATCTTTGGTAAGGGATCAATCCTGCTATATATCCTTAGGATTGGTCCTAGCAAATATCCTTATTTAAGGGATCGACTCTAGAATAGAACCTTTAACTCCTTTTCAACTATGAAACACTTAAACTACGATAACATAGTTTTCGAGGTAATGCAATCAACCCGAAAGTTCAACACACTAAATAATAACGAATTACCAAATAGTATTATGTCCAATCTACGAAGTTCAATAAAAAACCTAGATAAAATAATTCCGGACTTCTATAATTATAAATAAGGGGATTTAGCAAACAATTTTTTTGAAATCCTAGCTGATGTAAGATTTTCGAAATCTGTACAATAGTATTCTTGTCAGCAATAAATCTATTCTTCGCAATAAGGACTATATAGATGTCCTGACTGAGTTATTTTTTTGAGATATATATAAATGTACCCCTGTTGGAATACCCGATAGACAAATGTACCCCCGTTTTTTCAAACATTTACAAATCTACCCCCGTCGTCAACTTTTCTGTCCATCTTGGTTAAGTCCCACTATAATTTACTTATTTACCCTTTACTCATTGCCATGTTAACCTTTTACATTATTTTTATGGTTTGTCGAGCTCGGTTCAAGATCGTTTCATCATTTTCAGGTTCGTTACGTCATATTCCCCAAAAGAGTTAATCATTCCCAAGTTCATGGTTCGTCATTCCCAAGTTCAAAGTTCATGGTTCATCATTCACAAATTCAGGGTTCGTGGTTTTTAGTTCAGGGTTCATCATTCACAAATTCAGGGTTCATGGTTTTTAGTTCACGGTTCGTGAATTTTATTTCAGGATCTATCATTCCCAAATTCTGGGTTCAGGGTTCATCATTCCCAATTTCAGATTCCGAGTTTTTAGTTGGTGGAAAATTGACCAAGTACAAAAATAAATGTGGTTCATGAGTAGATAAGACTTTTTAATTGGTGAGACAACTGCCACCTTGCACTTAACTGGATGAAAACCGTTTTTTTTCAAAACAACAGCGGGACCAAGTCAAAACAGGAGTACAATTATAAAGTTAAAAAAAAAACGGGGATACATTTAAAAAGGCAAAAAAAAAAATATGGGTACATTTGCATTTTACCCTTTTTTTTTCCTTACATGTGTTCTCGACAACGTTTTCTTTTTCTTTTTTTGCATATGAAGAATCGATTGATGTTTAGTTTGGTCGATATTTTTTCCCTAGCCGAAACCCACACTGAGAATATAAGAAAAATCATCTATTTTTTTTGGATTCCTACTAAATCAATCAGTCTAGAACCAAACATTCATTTTTTGGATTCCTATTAAAAATCTTTTACCTTTTGTTGAATTAGATTAAATTAAAAGGTAACTTTGTCATTTGCTACCACTAGGAGACCCTTTGTCTCTATACAATGAACGGATGGCCTAATCACAAAATGGTCCCAAAAAAATCGTTCCAGTTTGTGGGCTTTATGTCACGAAGAACCCCACAAGTTTGTGGGCTTTTCGGCGTGTGTAGTAGTAGGCAGCCATCAGGCATCATCTAGACATCTACCATAAGCAGCTAAAAACTTGATCTTGATCTCTCTCTTCCTTACAAATTTCATCCATGTGAAAAGAGGGGTTGAGGGATTATAGATAGTAATCAAAAACCAAAGGAAGCAAAAGTCTCGACATACCATCATCAGTGATAAATGGGTTCTTCAGTGAGAGTATTTGGATCAGTTCTTCACAAATTCTCCAATGGGGTTTCCTCAAAATGCCCTATCTCATCATTTTCTCTCCAAAGTAATCAACTTTTTTCTTCATCTTTAATATCCATGTATGTTTCTGAGTGGGTTTTTGTTTGTTTGCAGAGGGTCTAACTGAGATTTGATTTAGTTTCTTTTCAGGAACGTGTTTATTGGGTAATTATTTAACTTCTTCATCTTCTTCTACATGGGTTTCGTTTGAATTGAAGCCTAAACAACACTCTGCAAGAAAGATAATGACATTTTCTCCTGTCTGTATGGGCAGGCGTTCTAGCAAAATTGCTGGAAGAAAGGTATGTTTTTGCTTGAACCCCATAATGTGTTTACCATATTCAATTGCAAATTCATTACATTTGTGAGCTTAATACTTATACTTTCAGTCAGTGACAACCAATTTGTAGTTCGAGAAGTAAATGATAGATGAGAATTGAAATTTTGCTGAATTAGAATGAACTTGCATTTGTGGTTTTAAGAATGAACTCCGTGTTGTTTCAGTAACTTACCTGGAATTTTGACTGTTATGAATATACATACTCTTGAACTCCTTCTACCACTTCAATTTCCAGATTGAGTAGGCTTGGGTGTTGCTGGCTAACTAATGGACTGTTTAAGGAGTTCGGAGCAAGAAATAAAATGTGAAAATGGGAACACCTTGCTTTGTCCTGGTTGATGGCTCCACAGTCCACAGTATCTTAGTTTACCAGCAATTAAAGGGAAAGATAATTCTATTGAACTTAGTTGCATCGAATGGCATGCATCTCAGAAATTCAAACTGAGTTTCATTTGTTTAAGGCGGTTCTTTAATTAGCTACTGCTCATTCCATAAGCTGTTTCTGTTTTACGTTTCCGATGCTTTCTAGTCTCTTCATTTGTCTTTCAAATCTATCTTTTGTTTAGACACTTCCAAGTTAGTAACCTTACAAAAGGTTATAAACTTATAACTTATATGTAGTTACGTGCAGAAACTAACTTTTGCCCTTTTTCTTAAATCTATGAAACATAGACTAATAACTAACTGGTGCACCATCCTCTTCACTTTCAAATCTTCTTTTTTGGGGTGAAATCGTAGGATGAAAATGGAAGTAATCCTCACTTAAATGAGTGTTAGACTCATGTCTAGGTGACTAGAATCCTCAACGTTATTCAGCCTATCTGTATACTCATTTATTTAAGGTGGAATTTGAAATCAGATCATGACTGAGTTTATAGTTAATCTAGGATTTTAAAGGAATATCTCATTATGCAGTTTTCCCCTACCAATGCCTGGTTACATGTTTAATAGTTACTAACGTTCGTGTATTTCAAGTTCCACCAAGACCTGACATGGTCCAACTTTTTAGAGGGAGTTGATTGTTAAATTTTCTGCGTAGCCATAAGCTGTTTTTTTTTTCCTATCTATAGATTGGTTTGGTTTACAAGATCTGGAATAATCAAAATATTACATGTTGTTCCTCATTTGTGAGCAGGGTGCTCAAGATGCTAAGAAGGCAAAGCGATATGGGAAGATTGGAAAAGAAATCATATCAGCGTAAGATTATCTGCCGTTTGTCAATTCAATCTTGGTTGGTATTAAATTTATGCATTGAGAACTACACGAGGATTCAGGACTTCAATTCAAAAACTATGAATATGAACTCAGTCATGATCTGGTTTCTAATCTTTTCCTCATCTAAATGAACACTTTTAGGTGTATATAAATATATTTGCCCCAGAATGAAGTCCTGCCTTTAAATTTAGTTGACAAGTCCTATTTATTTCGTTGACGTTGATTTCAATTTGAATTATATTGTTTGACCCAATGTTACTGCTGTTAAACTTGGGTGCCTGGGGTAGTAAGGATCAACTCTCTAGGAGCTGCATTGTATTTGATATAAGCCTGATCTAGGTAAGCCTGAAGTCCAGTATACTTGTTACTCAGGGCTGCGGTGCAAACTAGGAGATAGTCCCGACCTGTTTCTTTATTTTGTAAAATCTGAACTGCCATGGATGCCTCTCCATTAGAGTAGTAAAGTCATTGGGTGTTGATTTCCACGACCTTAGTCCGAAACTCGTCATCACTCATCACCCTATTTCCTACCGACCGATTGATTAATTTTATTACAAAGACCCTTAGCATTTTTCAATAGAAATGTTAGGTGACAACTGTCTGACCCATCAATCACTTCTGAGATGAAATTGGAACTCAGACCAAAGTATGATATAGCTTCCTTGAATTCAAATGTTTACAGAGTAAAAAAAGGTGGTCCAAATCCTGTATCAAATACACTTCTGGCTACCATACTGGAGAAAGCTAAGGAACTTGATGTGCCAAAAGATATTTTAGAGCGCAATATTAAAAGGGCATCTGAGAAGGGACAAGAGGCTTACATAGAAAGATTATATGAGGTATCTGCCACTCTTGTATACACAATATCCATTGTGCTTTTCTTTTGATTACCCTGGGATCCCATTTGTTTTAATTCGTCGACACCGTAATATTTTTGATTTAGTACATACGACGAATTTTATGGATTTTTGATTAATCAGGTATATGGTTACGGCGGAGTAGGAATGGTAGTTGAGGTCTTAACTGATAACGTAAACAGATCGGTGGCAGCTGTACGCACGGTGGTTAAGGATTGTGGTGGAAAGATGGCAGATTCAGGTTCAATCATGTTTAAATTTAGGCGTGCACGTGTTGCGAATGTAAAGGTTGCAGATGCTGAAAAAGATCAGATCCTTACGGTTGCATTAGATTCCGGTGCCGAGGATGTTATTGAACCTACAATTCATGAAGATGACTCAGACGATGATGATTCGGAAAGGTTCAAGTCTAGTATTTCTTTAACTTCTCCGCTTGTGTTGTTTTACCGTGTCTTTTTGTATGAGAAGGGAGTTATAATGATATGATGATTCGTTTGAATCCTTCTTGGAGCATACATACCGACTATTTTTTCCGCATTTGCGTTGGATTTTTCCTAGTGAAGGTTTTGCTTGATTAGAAAGAATGTAGATTTATTGATCAATATTCAAAATCTGCTTTCACTGGGGTTTAGATGTGTTAGCCCATAATGACATAACACAATCAACAACCATGCCATCCTGGTTGTTTTTGAAATGGTCAAGGTGTAGTTTAGATGGCTTAAATGTGTCAGTTTGCTTATTCATATGATAAATTCCCTAAGCCTAAAAGGTTGTCAGTTCCAAGGAAAATAGGGTTGCATTCAGAATGGGTTAGTTGGAAATAGAAGAATGATTTTGCTATTCATAAGATGTTTTTTCTCTGCAATCATCCTCTCCCATAAGGTGCTGCCAAGACACTTGAAAGACTCCAATCCATTATATTTACACTTCTTGAGCACTGACATATTTTGTATGTTGTTCTTTGCTCGTTAAAGTCACTCTGAGCCTAAAAGGATCTCATGATGCTTTCTTTTGCTTTCCAGGTACTATAAGATCATATGTCCAGCAGAGAACTATACAGATATAGTGTCTAAGCTTCGGGAGGAAGGAATAGCTTTTGAGTCGGAAAATGAGATGCTCCCTTTAACAACTATCGAGGTATGGAATTCATGCCATCTACCATTCTTGCCAATATGCTTGTTTTTATCAGTACACTTATCGTGTTCGTAGTACTTGGCTTTATCCCTAATTTTTCTGATCTTTGTTAGTTCAACCTTTTAAATGTTTCCTCAGACTGATAAGTATATTTTTCAACTATGGCAACTTGCACTTATTTGGAAAGGTGATCTGACGTTGCATCCATAAAATAATGATTTAGATTCCATTATTTAGATGATGCTAAGATAATAATTTTTCTCCATAGTACTACACCTATCACATATGTGACCAATAGCAGATGTTATTTCTAGTCGAATATTGCCACCCATGGCCATAAAACTTGAACTCACTTACTCACATGCTTTATGATCGTTGGACGTTCTTGCGCGACACAAGTTCTCATTCATGCTTTGTGATATTGTGCAGCCACTAGTCAAATACAGAAGCTAGTGGTTGCATATGCATTTTCTCGACAAAGAGCAGAGAGAAAGTGAACAGAAAAAGTGAAAGCAAAAACTTTCTTTAGAAAAAAAGGGAAGACAAAAAATGAGAAAATTTTCTATATCTTCGACTAAATAGCTAACACCTCTCATGTGGCTATAAGATTCCTATAGTGAGTCTTTTACTATTCTAGCTAACATCATCTAGCATTTTACATAGTTTTGAAGAATGCATACAATGTTGCAGGTAGATGATGAAGCAATGGATTTGAACAAAGACCTTATGTCTAAATTACTTGAACTTGATGACGTTGATGCTGTTTATGCGGACCAACAGTGACCCTACCTGATTCTGTACACCTTTATTCATCACAAAATAACTCAGTTTACCTGAGTCGGCAAAGCCTATACTTGTAAGAGTAAAGTATCATTTTTATCCCGGTAGAAAAGATTTATTCTTTAGATTCAATGAGAGTGACATTCTTCTTATCAGTTGCCAGAAGTTTAAGCTATTATTAGCTACTTTGCTGTTACGTACATCTGTGAATTTCGCCATTCCCTGAAAGAGAATTTTTACTTCGTCTAGATTGCACTAACTTTGCAGATGGGACACAGCTGTTTATGCTTAATACGCATTCCTTTTATAATGTCATAGAACATTTGGTTACAAGTATCAAACGTTTCAGCGTATTCCAGTATTCTTACTTTTTATGTTTTGCATAGGCTCGAATGTCATACTATTTCTGTAGTGGATCAGTAACTGAATAATGAGAACCGTAAGCAATTTAAACTTGTAGTGTTCACTCAACTGCACTGTCCTCTATTCATGTTGATACTACTCTGCTAATTCAATGCTGGATTCAACTATCAGGGAATCGGAACCAGTGGAGGAAGGTAAGCTGAAAAAGAGGTTGGTTAAAGGGAAAATGAGACATTAGTTTTCACGATTAAAGTTGTTATTCATGAGGGTTGTTGATTCTTTGTTTTCGTAGTGGAAAACACCGTTTGCTAATGGTGGCATTTGGGAACCTGTACTATGCTTTCATGTGATTGAAATTCTTCAGCAACAGCATTATATTTTGCAAAAGCTAAAAAAAAAGAAGGTTGTCTGTGATAAAATGGGTTCTTAGTGGTGGCATAGTTTTTTAGGAGAAATGGAAGAGTAAAGATGTTGTCTGGGACTAATTGGCTTTATTGGCGGCTTATTAGAAGTAGTTATACGTATTATTGATTTGCCATTCTCTTCAAGTGCTGCAATCATATTATGAATTCACCATCAATCTATAATATCTTCAAAACTATGATGATTACAGACCACCAGTGGTTGATTTTTGTTCTTATAGTGCTAATACACATCAATGAGTTGACAAGTGCGATACTTTACTTTTTCAGATGGATGACCAAACCAATCGCGCATTTAGTTAGTTGATGTACTAGAAACAATCATCCCCACCATCTTCTGACCTTGTGCTGCTATTATTTTACATTTGGATGATGCATGTACCAAGTTGCAAATATGCATTGTTGCACCTTCAATGGAGCTAAATTTGTGCGGCAACAACCGAGAAAATTGCGTTAGAGACAAAAATACTTGAGAATAATCGGTCATGTATTGTGCATTGCATGATAGGGAGGGAAAGAAGGGTCGAAATGAAAAGCAAAGCTACATATGAATTCTATGCATGTAGGGTTTCGACTGTTTTGAGTATTGCAACTTTGCAAGTGAAATCATTTTCAGTCCTATCTTTTTTTCTTTGGTTTTGAGTTCACCACATCGTACTACAATCTTTTTCTTTTCCTTTTTTCTCTGGCAAGAAAGAAATCAAACTATTATTCTTTGTTTTTATCTTTTTTTGATGTGTGTTGTAGGGTAACATTTTTTTCACTTCTTTTCTTATCATGGTTGTACCTCTAGTTGTCACACTCATGTCGTACTAGATTTACGCGTTTTTTCCACAATTGATTTACTGGATAACAGCCGGGAGCGGAGCTAGGATTTCCAGAGAGGGGGCAAAAAAAGTAAACTTCCGGCTTAGGCTTTCTACAATCATACCTCTCCTAAGCTGCTCTTCTGTTGTTGTTGGGACAGAGTGAACACCAGCCCACTGAAACATCCTGGCTTTAATGGTCAAATATAAGAGTCGCCGGCCACCGAGAAGTACTCTTACCTCCTGTGGAACCCTTTTACAGATAAAACAGTAAGTTGGTTACGAAAGTTTTATGCCCAGTATGGACTGTTTTTCTATAGCCAACGGTTGGATTAATTTACCAAAGAATGCTTGGGATTTCTCTCGGTGGGTAAATATATCTTTACGCACATGATCATTGTGATTGTGATCGATTAAAACGTCGCCACACGCTAAATCTGAGGTTGTCAAGAACCTTCCTGCAATGATCTACGACACCACTATTGGTGTAAAGAGCAAAAGCTAGGTGTTGCAGTCATTAATGTATAGTCCTCAGAAGGACCATACATTCATATCATTTCCTTGTCCAGATTGCGACTGGGTAACTTACATTGATCAAAAAGGAGAGCACCAAAATTATTTCAAGTCAGATCACGACCTTACTGAACCTACGGACCAATCGCCACTGTTCATACTTCATTTAGAGATTATTATCTCAGTCAGGACCTTGCTAGTTACTAGTACTACACATAGGGACCGAAATTTGAACGATGGACCATGCATGGTTGATGGCTACCTACGTTTACTATCAATGGAAAACCCCATCAACCTTGCAAAGTGGATGTACTACGTAACACTTACTACTCTGAGACCCAAAGATTTTCAGGTATGATAAAAGTTTTGAAGCATATCATGCAAGTGGCCTTTAACTTCCGATTCCGCAATTAATCATCAAAAGAAAAAGAAGTAAAAGCAAATTAATCATACAAAGAAGAAGAAGAAGCAATTAATCATAATAATGAGTACTGTAGTAAAACATATTATTTTCCATTTTCAGTTATTGTGTGTATAAATGTGGCCATGTCAGATGAAAGAAAGAGACCGGAGATATTTGAAACAACCCTTCAGGAGAGACCGTGAAGCCGAAGATCACATAAACACTATCATTATTTTGGAGAAGAATAAAACCCCGAAAGGCTATATATTATGGATAACATGACTGGTTTCTGCCTACTTTTCCGGTGATGTTTTTTTGTTGAGTTGTTTCATATTTCCCGGTGGTTGGTTGTGCTGCTGATAGATCAAAAATGCACAAACAATGTACGAAAAGAAGATTCGCCCTTTTTTAATCAAATATTTTCCCAGAGTTTGTGTTATTTCTTTATTTTATTTTATTTTTGATCGGTCAAAAGGAAAATATTCATTGAAAAAGAGGTACTTAAAGGGGAACCTCAACTGTGTTATTTCTTTATTATCTACCTAATTTGAACGTGGTTTAAGGATTAATTACCCCTTAACTGGAGTTTAAATGATCTGAGAAGTGGAGTCGATTGGAAAGCTCAATCAACAGATTCTGCGGACATAAGGAAAAATCTCAAACACTTTTAGCAAAGATTAGAGATTGGAAAGAAATGACCCGTGAAAAGACCTGCGGGAATCTCATATTTCCATCGGTCTGGCAAGGGCGCTTGTTCCAAGTTAGTCCTAAACCTTGGAGGAAAGCTCACTGTATTCACTGGGTCTGAAACGAATACGTTTGTTTCTCAGAAATCGTACTTAACATCATTATACCTGCCGTTTAAAGCATATTTGTATTCATTCTTTTGGAAGATGCTCGAATGCCGTAGGTATAAGGTAAACACGACATATAGACAAATATATATATACGGGTCCGTTGTATAGTATCTTATTTAGGTATTACTACGAATGATCTCATTTGAAGATGACATACAACCCACACATAGACCTATCCACACACTTGAGCAGATTTTAATGGGCATTATGACAAGGTCATTTTCCCAAAAGCAAAATATCAATTCCTATGGCCCGAAATCGTGATACGTAGCAGTTACGTACTGTGTTTGTGGTTCATTCGGAGACAGCATAACGTAACAGTAGTAAAATACGGCAACCTGTCTTGGACGATCCTGGTATTGCAGCATGGTGAACTGATTAATGAACTGGATACCTGGTCCACATCAACAACAAAATTTAAGCTGATTTGGTTTTCTTTAATCCTCCTTCAATAGGAAAGGTTTATTTGAAAAAGAGGTACTTAAGGGTACCCAATCCAATAAAAATTACAGGATATAGAAAATTAAACTGTTGTGATACCAACTCCATACAGTTCCGTGTTTATGACTATTATAGTTAGTTTGTTCATTCCTTTATTAAGATAGGTGTTTAAGAGTTATTAAAACTCTAGTTCTTTACTTCTTGTGCACGGCTTTGAAGCTATAAATAGCCTGACTAATTATTAGTTTGGTTATGAATTAATACAAGAACAGTTTTCTTTTAACCCTTCTGTCTAAACTCTTTCGCAGAGGTGGCTAACCCTCCAAGTCAAAGGATTTTATCTTGATTTTCTAGTCTTTTGATCTGATATCATTGTGTTTTGGTGTTGGGTCATAACACCTGGATCAGAGCAGGTTTGATCAATCATCAAAGTTTTCACCAATTTTTTTTTAGAAAAGATGACTTATTCAGAAAACTTACAAAATTTTCAAGACACTATTAAGACTGTTGGTCAAAAAATCGATATTCTTGTTACTACCATTAACAATAATCATGTTCATGATGAAGAAGTACGTACCAGAAAGAAAGCTGAAGATAAACAATTGCATGAAGAAGATCGTGTTATTAGAAAGTTGGATTTATCAGAACATACAACTGAATTATCACGAACTCTGACAACAGAACTCACAACAGCTTTAACTACATCTTTGGGTACTACTTTACGCGAGGTGTTTCGTGAATTTATGCCTCAAGTCGCTCAACGTAATGGTGCTGCTCCACCACCACAACCTCTTAATGGTGGTAATGACAATAATATCCGTGCTGCGTCAATCAGTCTGAAATTTCCCACTTTTGATGGTGATGATCCAGATAGCTGGATTTTCAGTGCAAATCAATATTTTAGTTTACATGTGGTGGCTGATAATCTCAAGCTGGCCATTGCTTCTGCACATCTCAAGGGTGATGCCAATGCTTTGTATCGTTGGAAACGAACCACAGTTAATGTTACTACTTGGTTGGAGTTTTGTTCACTTGTTCGTGCTCGGTTTTCTTCTACAAAGTTTGTGGATGCTCGCGTGGCAATTAGCACAATTAAGCAAAAAGGTACGTTCCGTGAGCACATTCCTGAGTTCGAAAGGTTGTTGAATTTCGTCACAGATTTACCTGAGGATCACTTGATCAATTTCTTTATTCATTCTTTTAAACCGGATATTGGTCCCATGGTTAAGCTGCTTGAACCTCAGACATTGACTGCGGCTTTTACAAAAGCAATAAACCAAGAAGATGCTTTGTTAGCCATCAATTCCACACCAAAGCCTTATCGTCTTCCACAACTAAAAACTCCAACACCTGCTGCTGCTATTCCATTAAGAAAACCAAATTTACCACCTGGAGCTAAGAGACTTACATGGGAAGAACAAAAAGGAAAACGAAAAAAATGCCAGTGTTTCAATTGTGATCAATTATTGGATTTTGTGTTTGAAGCCAAGATTGTTAATTTTGGAGGGATCTCCTGATACAGATGAGTTTTTTGTTGAGCAGAAAGATAATGACATTGTCAAAGAACTAGCAACATAGTTTGAGGAAACACTGGCACCAACACTTTCTTTTCATTCACTAATGGGTGCTCCTTCTCCCAGAACAATGCGCATCTAGGGCTTCACCAAAGGTCAAGCATTAACAATCCTTCTTTATTCAGGTTCTACTCATAATTTACTTCATCCACGGATAGCTAAACAACGTGGTTACCCAATTCTTTCTGGAGATGCTGCCTTGCGTGTGACAATTGGTGATGGTAGTCAGCTAAATACTCAGGGTTTTTGCTCTATATTCCACTTTCAGAACTATGAATTTACTTCTGATTTTCATCTTTTATCGATTAGTGGATGTGATATTGTTCTAGGCATTCAATGGTTACACACTTTAGGTGCAATTTCTTGGGATTTTACATCTTTGACTATGCAGTTTCGCATTAATGGTTCTGACATTACTTTGGTAGGAAATGATTCTCCCACAGTAATGATGTTAGACAGTTCTTCAATGCAGCGTTTATTGGATAGAGAGCATTATGGATTTTGTTCCAATTAAGTACATTCAATGAAAACACTTCTACAACTGCTTCTGTCTTAGCACCTGAAATTAAGCAGTTAATATCTACATATTCAGATATCTTTGAGACACCTGTTTCACTGCCTCCTTCACGACAGCATGACCATCATATTCCCTTGTTACCAGATTCTTCACCTGTCAATGTTCGTCCTTACCGTTATCCACACTTTCGGAAGAACGAAATTGAAAAGATAATTTCAGAGTTACAACAAGCAGGTCTTATTAGGGAGAGTTCAAGTCCTTTCTCTTCTCCAATTTTGATGGTTAGAAATAAAGATGACACTTGGCCTATGTGTGTGGATTATCGTGCACTAAATAAGATAACAATAAAGGATCGTTTTCGAATTCCTATGGTCGGCGAACTCTTGGATGAACTACATTGTGCTTGTATATTTACAAAGTTGGACTTACATTCTGGTTATTATCAAATCAGATTGTTTGGCCCTGATATTCACAAGACTGCTTTTCGAACACACGATGGTCATTACGAGTTTCTCGTCATGCCATTTGGTTTTTCAAATGCACCAGCGACTTTCCAAAGCTTGATGAATCACATATTCAAGCCTTATTTACGAAGGTTTGTGCTTGTGTTTTTCGATGAGATTTTAATCTTTAGCAAGAGTATTCTGAGCATGTTGAACATCTGAAAGCTGTTTTTGAGATTTTACGTTCTCATAAGTTATTTGTGAAGGAAACAAAGTGTAATTTTGCACAGCCTTCTGTGGGGTATTTAGGCTATGTTATTTCATCTGACGGAGTATCAGTGGAAGATGATAAAATCAAGAGTATCATTTCTTGGCCTATACCTAGTACAATTAAAGAACTTCGAGCATTTTTGGGTCTTGCTGGATATTATCGCAAGTTTGTAAAAAACTTTGGCATCATTAGTCATCCATTAACTCAACTATTGAAGAAAGATGATTTTATTTGGACTGATGCAGCTACTTCGTCATTCAAACAACTGCAGCATGCTCTCACTACTACTCCAGTATTAATATTGCCAAATTTGAACAAAGAATTTTATTTAGAATGTGATGCTTCTGGTGGGGGTTTAGGTGTTGTGTTAATGAAATCTCAGAGACCCATTGCTTATTATAACAAACCATTATCTGGTAAGAATTTGAATCTTTCTGTTTATGATAAAGAAATGTTGGCAATTGTATCTGATGTTCAGAAATGGCGACCATACTTAATGGGAAGACACTTCAATTTATACACAGATCATAGGAGTTTGAAATATTTTTTGGATCAAAAACTATCATCCATGGAACAACAAAAATGGTTATCAAAGTTATTGGGATATGACTATCAAATTATTTTATCGCAAAGGCAAAGAGAATATTGCTGCAGATGCTTTGTCACGTTTGTCAGGTCCTCAACTAAACTTGCTATCTACACCTATTTTTCTGGTGTGCATGATATTGTAGATGAGTGTCATCAGGATGATGAGTATGCATCACTTATTGCTGAATTGAGTGTTAACCCTGGATTTAAACGTCATTATACTTATATTGATGGCAGTTTAAGATATAAACAACGCATTGTGGTTGTTTCTTCTTCTTCTTCATGGTGTTCAAAACTACTTCAGGAATTTCATACAACTCCATTGAGGGGTCATTCAGGTTATCTAAGTACACTCAAGAGACTTCAACAAAAAATTTATTGGAAAGGTGTGAAACATTCTCTTTAAGTCATTGATCACTGTGACATCTGCCAACGCAACAAGTCTGAATCAGTGTCTCCTCCTGGATTATTAAATCCTTTACCAATACCTGCTGATGTATGGCTTGATATTTCAATGGATTTCATTGATGGGTTTCCTTTATCTGCAAGAAAAAGCTCAATTTTGGTTATGGTTGACCGCCTCTCCAAGTATGCTCATTTTATTGCTCTATCTCATCCATATTCTGCCAGCACAGTTGCTGAAGTATTTATACGAGAAATAATACGTCTTCATGGAATGCCAAGGAGTATTTTCAGTGATCGTGATGCGATATTTATGAGTAACTTTTGGACAGCTTATTTCTCCTTACATGGTACCCAATTATGTCACAATTCATCTTATCACCCACAATCAGATGGTCAAACTGAAGTTACTAATCGAACTTTAGAATGTTACTTACGTTGCTTTGTTGGTATGAAACCCAAAGATTGGTTTCAGTGGATGCCATGAGCTGAGTGGTGGTATAATACGAGCTTTCATACTGCTATTCAAATGACTCCTTATGAAGCTTTGTACAGCCGTATCCACCAACAATTTTATCCTATTTACCTGGCTCTACACCAGTACATGATGTTATCTCAATCTGCAAGAAAGAGATCACACTCCGAAACTCTTAAAATCACACTTGCTTGAAGCACAGACTCGGATGAAGAAATATGCTGATTCTCATCGCACAGAGAGGTCTTTTGAGATAAATGATTGGGTTTATTTGAGACTACAACCATACCGGCAAACTACTGTGGCAAGCACATCTTTTTCAAAGCTTTCTCCTCGATTCCATGGTCCTTTTCGAGTCATGGAGAAAATTGGAAGTGTGGATTATAAGTCAGAGTTGCCTGCAACAAGTCGTATTCATCTTGTCTTCCACATTTATCAACTAAAAAGAAGATTAGGAATGAATACTAATATGGTTGTTGTGTTACCAGATATCATTGACTATGACAAATGGGAGCCATCTGCAGTTCTACAACGTAGAATGTACAAGAAAGGTCATAATGCTGGCACACAATGGCTCGTACATTGGAAAAATCATTCTAAAGATGAAGCCACTTGGGAGGATGATGACGAGATTATTGCAAGATTTCCAACTTTCAAGACTTGAGGGAAAGTCTGTTTTCCAGAGGGGTAGGATGTTGTGATACCAACTCCATACAGTTTCTGTGTTTAGGACTACTGCAATTAGTTTGTTTATTCCTTTATTAAGATAGGTGTTTAAGAGTTATTAAAACTCTAGTTCTTTACTTCTTGTGCACGGCTTTGAAGCTATAAATAGCCTGGCCAATTATTAGTTTGTTTATGAATTAATACAAGAGCAGTTGTCTTTTAACCCTTCTCTCTAAAATCTTTCGCAGAGGTGGCTAACCCTCCTAGTCAAAGGATTTTATCTTGATTTTCTAGTCTTTTGATATGATATCATTGTATTTTGGTGTTGGGTCATAACACCGACCCTAAACTCGTCATAAGCCCATGGGTAGAACTCAACTCGAAAACCGGTTGACTGGATGAGGGAACCCATTGACTTATAAACTACTAATTAAGCCCCATCTAACCAATGTGGGACTAGGATCCCAACATCCCACCACGCTTCCAGACCCAACGTCCTCGTTGGCCCACTCTATCGACACTGACCCGAAGGTAGCCATTTCTCTTATGACGGCTTCATTCCCCTATCAGTATTCAATGCGGGTGACAACTACGCCCATACATAGGTTCCCCAACACTTTAATTTAGCCTATAGGTCACCCCTTACGTGGAGAGGGCATGGGTCGTGGTGGTTGGCTCTGATACCAAATGTTAGGGTACCGACCCTAAACTCGTCATAAGCCCATGGGTAGAACTCAACTCGAGAACCAGTTGACTAGATGCGGGAACCCATTGACTTATAAACTACTAATTAAGCCCCATATAAACAATGTGGGACTAGGATCCCAACATAAACCAAGTTGGGATCCGATCACCCAAAGAGAAGTTAAAAAAGAAGAAGAGCAAGTCTTTATATTTCTAATCGAACTTACTAAATTCCTCTTTCTTGTTGTTGAAAAAATTCTTATATTCCTTTATTTCCAAATACACCACCATATGCCAGCATAGTAAATGTCAATATTAAAGCCAGATATTTAAAATGTATCGAATGCCTCTCACGTTTTATTAGAATCCTTGTAGTTATGTGTTTATCCTTTACGTTTTGGCAACTCGATCGTCTGATTTTTACGGAGTTATTCGGATAACTTGACCAAGATGTCCGAGAACAAATCAGTAAAAATCGTACTCAATTTATCCAAATAATTCGGTAAAAATTGTACAAAATGGGCATTGTTATTCGAATAAGGATGTATAATTACAACTGCTCGACCTATTTGGAATCATCAGACATATGATAATGCTTAATCGACTCTTGTGGTTAATGTGCAAGTTTTCTATTTCAATTTTTTTTTTGGGTGACTTGGTAGATTTTGGGCCATTATGCAAATATGATTTACGTGGTTTTAAAGCATCGCTCGAGTTCAAGATAGTACTTGATAAAATTTGAATCACATATTGATAGAACTGAATACCTGTCTTGGAATGAAGGGGCTCCTTGTATTGCAAGAATAGTTAACTGATTAATAGAACTGGATACCTGGTCCACATCAAATTTATGTTGATTTAGTTTTCTTTAAAAAATTAGTCAATGGGAAAGATTCATTTAAAAAAAAGATACTTAACTAAGAGGTACCTCAATCCAATAATAACAACAGATACAAAAAAATTAAACCGGATGAGATTCTGTCACCTAAAGAACAGTTAAAAAAGAAGAAAAGCAAGAATTAAAAAAAAAAAAACTTTCGGAAGGCAATTCAATGTGATTTTTTACGGGGATTCATGACCCATAATGATGTCACCGTGTTGTTATTAATCCTAGCATTTCTAATCATAGTTGTTAATACTAGCATTTTAATATTTGACTTAATCAAAAAAAAAATTATATTCCTTTTCCAAATGAAGTACCATATGTCGACTTCGTAAATCTCAATATTAAAGCCCGATATCTGAAGTGTATTGAATACCTCTCTCATTTTTTTTAGAATTCTTGAAGTCATGTGTTTATCCATTTTTGTGTTAGCAACTCGGTCGTCTGATTTTTACCGAGTTATTCGGATAACTTGACCAAGTCAACTCGATTTTCGATGTCCAAGAATAAATCAGTAAAAGTCGTACTCAACTTATCCAAATAACTCGGTAAAAATTGTGCAAGGCGAGTATTGTTATCGAATAAGGATGTATAATTACGAGTGTCAACCTATTTGGAGTCATCAGACATCTGATAATACTTAATCGGCTTTTGGGTTAATGTGCAAGTTTTTTATTACAAATTTTTTTTGGGTTACTTGGTAGACCAATATGCAAATCTGACTTACGTGATTTTATATATAAAAGTGGGTTTAATACAACATCTTTCAGGCGATGGTATAATTTTTTTTTGGGTATTGTTAAAGCATCGTTCGATATATCAAATTATTGTCAAATTTAGATGATCAAAACCATACCTTGATTTATAATTTACTACGGTCAGTCCCGAACTAGGAATAGAGCATGGTAGTTGAGTTTTAGAATTCACCAATCGACCTTGAAGATTGAAGACTGAAAAACAACCGAGACATCTATGGGAACTTCATCAACAAAGGTATGTGAACACTGTCTATCCTATTTAATCATATTATCTAGAATTTTATCAACTGAGACAGTATCATATGACTTAGTATTAATATGAATATTGCAAAGAAGAAATCTCGAGCTCAAGATAGTACTTTTCAGAGCAATTCTTTGTTTGACATACCGTAATTGTATATTAAGTTTATACGAGTCATCAAGTTAGTTTTTTATGTTCACGAACTAATTTTAATTAATTCGGACAATACACGAACTTGGAACTTTTAAATAATAAGACTTGATGAATTATTTTCTAATCAACTCGCGTACACGAACTGATTTGGTCAGTTCACGAATTAGTTGATTTTTAGATATTTCTAGACACTTTTAAGAGGTTCCTGGAACACTTTTTGTAATTTGAGTACACGAACTGATTTGGACATTTCCCGAACTTATCAAGACAAAACGTTCCTAAACCCCGATACGACAAAATATTCACAAATTAGTTTGCATTGTTCATAAATTATTTTTGTGAACAAGAATGCTTGATGGTTCGCGAACGACTTAACCATTGTTCTTGGGCTAACCATTTGGTGCTCACAACTTATTTCGACAAATATGCGTTGCACATTCTTTCTTTTTTTAATTCAAAGCAAACTTCTCACATGCCTGCATGGTCAATCTATATTAAGAATCCCATCTTGGTATACAAGTAATTCGTAAGCATGAAAAATAGTTTACGAACTTAGCTTTAATTATAAGCTACTTAGCCTTGTTCACCATTATAAATAAAAGACTCTTTACATACCAGAATCTTAATACTAACACTTCAGTTTCCTGGTTGCCTCTAGAGTCATCCTCTAAAGACCTAAGTTTCTTTATGAAACTGTATTAGGTTGCGACTTATAAAGTCTTCATTGTGGGATTAGTGAATTCCGATCAAACTATCTTTTTCCTGATGGTTCTTGTTATTCAGAATTTTATCTTGATCATCGTAATTCTTATCTATTATAAAGGGCCATCTCTTCTGATATACGACCTTAAATCAGGGAAGTTTATAGAAATTAAAAAGTTCTTTTCGTCTCAGACTTCATAATTCCACAAGTATCATATTTGTTAGATTGATCTTGTGAGGTAGAGTCGATCATGCATCTATATAACCTTTTGAAGAGAGTAAGCCATCCTAATTGTTAAGGTTTTCTTGATATCTACTTTACCTTGAAGATCCATCATAAGCAAACAGATTTCCATTATCTTGATTGCATATATTTCTTAAGGAAATCAATAAACTATCTGTTAGAGGCAGATTTGTGAAAAGTATTCACTTAGGCTGAACCAACTCATAGATATGTAAAGGAAGTCATCTAGAGGAACCAAGTGCGTAGGGTCTTGCGAGATCCAAGAGACGTAAGGAGCGCGACCAAAGTATGATAGTAGGATAGTGTTTGTAGCATCTTAATACAAGACACTGTTCAAAACTAGACTAGGTCCTAGTTTTTCTTTTCTTCACATTACAGTTTTCCTCGTTAACAAAATCTCTGGTGTCTTGTGTTATTTCTTCTGCACATTATATTATTTATATTTATATATAAATATCATAAGTAACATGATAAGGGTTCCAATTCAAGTGATCCTCATAATTTGTGCCCATAATTTTGGAGAGACCTTCAAGATGTCCATAACTTTGATCATTAGAAGTAGACGATTCAGTGGGTTGCACAACGAAATAACCTTGACCAGTAGAAAGAAGGTAGAGGTGATTGCATAACATGCAAAATATTATCCAATGGTTGGAAGGTTGTTGGTTGTTGTGACTCTGCTTGAAATATTGGTTGAAATCCATATCCTTGTTTTGTGTCATGCACAATTTCTTATGATTCACTATGACTTACAATACAAGTATCATGGATTGAAGTCATCTCAAATGTCATGGTCTCCATCTTGAACTTATTTTCGTGCTCCAAATATGTAGCCTGCATTTGTTGATTTAGAAAGTACAAATTGTTAACCCCTTCGGTTCTTTTTTCAGTGACGTTTAGATCTTAATAAAATTAGTACGATTGAGGCCTCATAAAATGACTAGGTCATTTTAATCCCTCCTGGGAAGTTGTATATAGTTGGTAACTCCCAAATCCTTGGTGAAATATTTGACGAAAATGTTGAAAAACCTCCATTTATGGATACCTATATGTGCAATGTTCTTATGGAGAAAGATGGCTTGGAAGAATATTCATATTACGACCTAAATAAGCTAATGCAAGCTAATCACATCCACATATTCTCAACACCAACTACCAGATGTAAAATTTTCTTGAACCATATAAGGTACCCATGTTCATCAACATCCTGTTAGCAATTTAATTGATAATCCTCCCCACCTTGACTGTCCAACATTTCAAAATAATTGAGAGACGTAACCATGGGTTGGGGGATTAATAGCTATTTCTCTTATGTTGAGTAACTAGTAAAGAATCTTCCCCGTAAATACCGAAAAACTTTCTAAGACAACAAAATCAATAGAAGTATCCTTGAGAGTGAGTACTCCAAGAATTCTTTGACATCATCATCATCATTATGCTTAAGAAGATTATCATATGGATAAACAAAAATATTCTCCATGTTTCTTCTCATTTGATATTGGCGTTGTACAAAAGCCGATATACTTCCATTGTCCTAGTAGTACTTTTCTATGATTGGCATTCTTTTTGAGTTTTCCGTAAGAAGTGGTGAACAATTACGGAAGTAAATATACCACCAATATTATTGAAATTAATCTGAATGACAATATTTATAAATAAATAATATATACTTATTAGAGATCATTTAATTGCGATATTTACCTCTATGATGTCAACATACACAATTTGAAGTAAAAATAACGAGCGTTATATGTACTGGTTTCTCTCCCGTTGTAGTTAATATTTCAAATGAAGATAAATATAACGTAACATCGTTCATACTTTCAATGGTGGTTGACTTAATCGAAAAAAACATAGACTTGTTTCCATTTTTGACACGTGTAAAATTTTTATTTTATTTTCTTCACCCTTCATAAAATTAGTTTATATCAATCTTTGACATTTTTTTCGAAGAAACACTGTAGTTTTATACTAAATGAGTTTTTAATACATGAGATACACAATCGTAATTAAGTTAATACTAGTATACATTGTAAATAGTCCTAACAATATCAATATCTAATACTTAATTGATTTTTGTCATGATTTTATTTTGAAAATATATTGTAATATTTATATAATTACGCATATGCTCTCTTCATTTTTTCCATGTTACATTTTCTTCGAACTAAAATGTTGTTATGCCTATTTATTTTTCTTCTTCCTATTCTCAATTGCATCTTTACCAAACCCCTCCAATTTTATGTTTTGAACTTTTATGAATTGCGGACCACCAATATCTCTGATACAAAAATATCTTGTTGTAAGGTCAGATCTTTTTTGATATAAGCTATCTTCAATCTCTATACTTGCTCTCCCAAGATACGAAAGATACTCAGCTAAATAAGTGTGCTTTTAAAACTTTAGATTAGCAATCCAACAACCCCTAAAATATTCATTGATAAGTCTTGTCATATGAAGAACAATGAACGAATTTCCGATACATCGGAATCTAAAAAAACACCTTCATTTAGCAAAATTAAATATAACATACTTGTTATCATAAGTTGTATGAATTTATTCAACGATACCATTTTTCTTAAGTTCAATAATTTCACATTTATGTCCTTCAATTGTATTAGGGGATCACAACCTGTTTATTCATTTCTTTCCTGACATATCCAGTGGATGATAATAAGAATCATCAGTATCTATTGTAGTGGTGTTTAGGAACGGTGGTGATGTGCTTATTCTGATTTTACATTTTCCTGATGCTAATATATGCCATCTTACATTTTTCTGCCGAATCTGCCATTGTAGTTTTGCTTCTCATCAAAACTATGGGTGCTTAACTTTTGTATTTTCTTACAATGGCTGACAACATCGGAAATCACCCGTCGGATTCCAAGATGGCCCCTGTGAGAGAGGATGAGTCACAAAAGAGGGTTGGGTCAAAGGAATCCCAGTAGGTGAATATATATTTGATTGGCTGTACAAAAATGCGTAGAAAATTATAGTAGTTATATGTTTTGTAGTATGTTTGCATTATGAGGATGTTAGTATGTTGGGAATTATGAGGATGTTGGGCATTATGTTAGGCATGATCCAATTTTGGTTAAATTCTCTCATTAGAGAAACAGAAAAACTTGTTATGTAAAGGTTTTAAAAAATATAATTTTACAAAGACAGTCATTTCCTGTTCGTGTGGATGGATTGACACGTTTAAAGTGGTTGATTGATGTACCTGAAGGTAGTTTATACTCTTTTAGGCACCAATCATCATTATTAGTATCAGTTTTTAGATGAATGAATTTTCTCCAATGGATAATTTTAGCAATGTCTCTATTGGTTTCTTCTAGATGGAACCAGTTCGGTTGACCCAAGCACTAGCTTTTCATAAAGATTGTATTATAGAATTACATTGTAAGTTCAATAATTTCACATTTATGTCCTTCAGTTGCATTATATAATTCAATTGTAAAACCATCTGGACCTGGGCTCTTATTATTGCCAAAATGTTGAATAACTGATTTAACTTCCTCTTCTATGAAATGTTTCTCTAAATTCACACACTCTTCAGTTGATATTGTAGGCATGGCCAGTTGATCGAAACCCGGTCTCATTTTATGAATTTCATAGAATGTTGTTATCATCTTCAAACCATATCATCAGAACCAGTTCAACAACAATGGATATCAACTTTGTTCATCATCAATCTTTGTTGTTTAACATCATAACAACTTTAAAATAAACCCCTTGTCTTCATTTCCTGTCATTCCATTTGTCGCTGCAAGAGATTTTTCTTCCAAAAATCCAAGATGATTATCCAGAGTAAAGGTTTTCTCCTCTGGTTTATTCTTCTATTTATTTTCACTTTATAAGCTGTTTGGTTAAGGAGTTGAAAAAATTGGATTGTGAGTATTTCTAAGGCTGTTGAACTGAGTCAAATTTATTTGTGAATTGATTTGTTTCCTTTGATTTGGTAGATGCTCTCTGTTGATATTTACGTCCTAGAAAGTATCGAAGAAACTATAACAATTGAACCGAGATTTGTTACCCTTATCTTTGTTGTTCTCTGATGAATCAATGATTATATTAGTATGTTATTTCTTGATTGAGTAGAGTATTTACAGGTGGATGTCGATCACATAGTGTTCTCTTTTAAAAAAAATAATCCCCTATCTGTTATTTAGATCTTTTAGTTCCCTTTCATGATACAATTTCTTTGTTGCTCAATCTTGCAACATGGTAGTAAATATATTAATAAGCAACGCACTTTAGTTAATTAACAATGCACTTTAATGCTTGACATCGCTAATTTCAGAGCTTACTAGATTGTTCCGCGATACTTCGCATAAACGGAAAAAAGCTACCTATATTAGTAAAATATATAATCCAATTTTTCTTGGAATGGCTTATGACCAGTCGCAAAAAATGGTTTCCGAAGACGCAATTAAAACTAAAGTTAACTTGTTGGTATAACAATACAAAAGCATAACTAATTTATTTTTCTTCACCGACAAGACACAATAGGCGACTTGAAGTATAGATAACGAGGGTTATGTGCACTGGTTTACCTCTCGCCGTGGATAACATTTCGAACGAAGACAAATATAATGCAACAACCTTTATACTTTCAACAATGGTTGACTCAAATCGAAAAAATAAATAAATTGGCTTTTCTAAATTTCTTTATATGTATAACAATGTATTTTTATTTATTTATCTTTAATAAATCTACTTTAAGTCAATCTTTGACATTTTCTCCAAAAAAAAAAACACTAAATTTAATAATAAATAAGTTCTTAATACACCTTGACTTTGATAGGGATGCTGCATTCAGGGCTAGAGTTCTACTAAAATAATAGACTCCCGGTCACAATCAAAGTAGTCGAAACCGGACTCCAAGGTTGAGCTTCAAATGATTTAGTAACTATTACTTAAACAACCGATTCCGAGCTCAAGCGAAATGGGCCGAGTTGTCCGATTTCAGGAGATTCCAAGCCTATTTTTTTATACTTACTTTAATGTTGGATGCATGTTATGTTGAACTTTTACATAGTTTTACTTGTGTTGGTATTACTTAATCAATACAAAAAAATGGTAAAATTTTGGTTTCATTAATTAGGTATAAGTCATATGATCAACGAGACTCTAACCCTATAATAAATTTATCCTAACATTAATCCGACTTTAGGTGAGTTTCAAGTGTGAACTCATTACTCCAAGTTCCCCAACCTAATAGGAACTTGGAGCAAGTTAAACAACTTTAATCCAAATATGTGGCCTTGTGCATTTCTTGTAACGTTCCAAGCCGATCAATCTTTGAAATGCTACTTGCGCTTGAAAAAAATAATTGGCTGAGTATCCACAACACAGTCACTCTTTAGAGTTTAGAGTTCATCTTATTTATTTGGATATGTTGAGCCCTCTTGAAGTTTAAAAAATCCTTCGACCTTGAATACCATAATCCACTAGAGTTTAACCGTTATAATAGTTGTCTCGCATTAAGTATGTTTCCACACGTATTGAAAGAGACATCATCCATTTTCCATTTGACCACCATTCTCCTTGGTTGAATGGAGGTACTTCTCTCGCACCACTTTTGATCCCACAAATGACAAAGAAACCAGAAGGCATAATCCATTTAAAGAATTATACCATTTGAATGTTGGACATCAAGTGCATGTGACTTCAAAATATCTTTTTTTAATTAACTTAACAATTTCGATATTTATGAAATGGAACGTGCGCGTGGTAGCTCACCATCTTTCCATTAATATTTGAAGAATTTGATTGGTGTGCTCAATATGATTAATATCGGGGTATGTCGCTTATCGGCCTTTAACCGAGACGTTAAAAAAAATATCGACGAGACACGAATATTCCCATTATCTCGGTCGTTGTATCAGACCGATATATAGGTCGTCATATCAACAGATAAAATCGATAAGCATATAAAAATATTTATAACAATCGTTCTTTTTTGTGCTTATTTTAATTTTTATTCTCACACAAATTCTATATTTAGGGATATTAAATTGTCAAGTGGGTAACACAATGTACAACTACTTGTAAATTTTAAAATTCTAAGGTTAATTGTGTATATATTCGACATAATTTTTTATCTAGATGTGTCGCACTTGGCCAATACGAATCTGATACACGATATTTATTACTCCGGTTGTGTTTTTCATGTATGAATTAAAACCTCCACCAATAATATCTTCCAACTCTACCTTGGACAGTTAGAGGTAATCACGACCAAATACTTTTCAATCTTACCAACCACCTCTCAATATGTGATATCTAGGCCATTCTAGAAGTGCTGATATATGATTTGGAAGTAAATTTGGAATAGACACCGGTTTTAGATTCTTTGACAATTTTGAGCCAAATTCTTTTTTAACACAACCGGTGCTAATTAATCCGGTTTTTCGATTACTTTTTTTCTTTAAATTCTTTATCATAACTACAACGAAAATAAAAAAAAAGAATGTAGAAAAAAATTAGAAGAATTTGTGTAATAGAATTAGGTAGCAAATTGTAGAGAAGTATGAGTTGCCAGTGCAAAGAATATAACTATTGACGATTACGTCGACTATGGTGTTTTCATTGGCTTTGTCCCTCGGGGCCATTATCGTGCATCATTTTTGCTGCCGCTCGACACGGCATCTATCGCCTAATGAATTTTACCGTAGTGGCAAAAACTCATTTGCTTCAACCCCACGATTGCCAAGTTATCTGAATTGCCCTTTTAGAATCCAAAAACTTTTTTGCAGGCTGGATTAAAGCGTGTGACAGCAGGGAAAATGGAAAATCTTCCATATTCATATTCAACACCGCTAGGAGCGGATGGAGACCCATCCTATGCAATCAAATGCTCCCATTAGTAACCAAAAAGTGTGGTACCAAGATTATAGGTCTAGGTACTTGTACATACACATCAAAACGACACTAGATATTTTTTTTACTGACCAATTATTGTCGTTGGGAGCTAACAGGTGAAATAAATATATATCCCCCGGCCCCTAGTACACACACATACATAATCATCGAGTGGTACTCAGTACTCATCAGTCATTTCATCCCCCCTACTGGTGTAGGACTACCCTACCCTAAGATATACGACCCTCTCTTAAATTGTGTTGTAAAAAGGACACTGAAGGGTCTGTTTAGCGTTAGCTTTGATTGTCCTTTCTTCTCCTCCTTCCTTTTCCCCTCCCAATAAAAACCCTCCTAATATCATATTCTCTTCTCTATTGTCATTCACTCTATTTTGTTCTTGTTCCTTCTCCCTCTCTGGTTTCGGAGACCCTTACACAGTTGTCTTCTATACCTATACCAAGCAAGTGGCTGTCTCTTATTCGTACACTTCAAATTTCCTGTCCTCTCCTTTTCTCTCTAAGAAAGTGACCACCAACGTCTCTCTTTGTTTAAGAGTCCTAAGACTGATGCTACTTTTAGTATAAACAGAGAAAACAGAGTCTTGAAAGATAAATCTCTCTATCTCTCTGATAGTTTCTCAGATAGTTTCATAAGCTTGAAGACTTGCACAAATTCAAGATCTGGGTCATACTTAAAAATGGCGAAATCGCCAAGTTCAGAGACAAAATGTTGTTCCAAGTCTTCTTCTTGTGATGGGTCTCTGCAGAATCTGGTTTCTGATGATAAAAAGACAGCAGCTTCAAAGAGAAGTATAGGTGACTGTAATAATAACAATAATAATAAGCATCCGACGTATAGAGGTGTGAGAATGAGAAGCTGGGGGAAATGGGTATCTGAGATTCGTGAACCGAGAAAGAAATCAAGAATATGGCTTGGTACATTCCCAACACCAGAAATGGCAGCAAGAGCTCATGATGTTGCAGCTTTAAGTATTAAAGGTAACTCGGCGATTCTTAATTTTCCTGAAATCACTGGTTCACTTCCTCGTCCTGTTTCTCTTTCTCCTCGTGATATTCAAGCTGCTGCAACTAAAGCTGCTTCCATGGAGGAATTCAATTATTTAACCACCACCACCACCACAACAACATCCTCTTCTTCCTCATCTTCTTCATCATTGTCTTCATTATCATCATCATCAGAACAAGATGAGGAATTAAGTGAGATAGTTAAGTTGCCTAGTCTTGGTGATGATTCATCAAATGAATCAACAATTAACGATTTTATATTAGTTGATTCAATTAATGATTATGGATGGGCGTTTCCACCACCATTATTACAGTGTTGTTCTGATGGTGATCATGATTCTGGTTGTGGTTACTCTTTTCTTGATCAGTTACTATCAGGTCCTGATCAAGAAACTTCTGTTCCTAGTAGTTTTGATGCTTTGTTGTTAGATTGTTAGAAATTAATTTTAGAATTTTATGTGTGATTTTTTTCTTCTTTTTCTTTAATCTTTTACTGTACATATGTTTGCAAGATTGCAGTCAACTTTCATATGTTTGCAGCAGTAAGCACTCTCCTTTCAATGCTCTCTCTATCCTTGTCACTGTCACTCACTAAATAATTTTCACTTTTGTTCTAATGATGATCAAACACATTAAAGCTTTTTTTAACCTAACCTGTGTTTTCTTGTTTAGAAAAATCATAATGTGAGTTCGTTTGTCTTTCTTGTTAACTTCATCCACACATTTCATTTTCAAGTTGCTGCAAGATCAAATCGGCTGTTTTTTTTAAGAAGTATGTCAAAATCTTTCTAATAATGGACATTCAAGAACTCTGGTACCATGTTAAATATCTGTAAACCTAACCATTTTTAAAGCCGGTTTGCAACAGAAGGATTGTCCACCTTCGTCAAAACAGAAATTCAATTTTTTTTTTTAAGGCAAACCAACAACACACGAATATCTTAAAAAATATGCTAAACCCTTTTTCCAATAACGGACATATGAGAATTCTGATATACATTCGTAAACCTAACCATTTTTAAAACGAGTTTGCAATGTCCAGCGTTATCAGAACGGAAACTCAATTCTTTATTTAAGCAAACCCACAAAGAGGTAATAAGATATTTTGTCTTCCTGCGTTGCACACGAATAATCTCTGACCGATAAACTATTAGATTTTTACACTGTTTTGTCATGATATCTGCGCCGGTATTACCTTCTCTGTAGATGTAGATGTGAGAAAATCTGAACCGCATAAACTCACCTAGAGAATAATTGATCATTTTGTCAACAAGATTTCTTTAAAATTAGTGAAATTATAGGATTCCAAAATTAGAAACCTCTAATTGAGCTAATTGTCTCATGATGAAAGCTCTAAAAAGAACATTAGGCTACAATGTGAACTCAAGTACTAAAAGGCACATGAAAACAAAATCCTATTTAGTATTAATTAAACCAAAATTAACTTTCTGTCTCCTCTTTCTCTTTATACAATTAACATTAATTACACAAGTGGGCTTCACTATCCAAGACAAATTCATAATTCAACTAATCCCGTTGTTTCATAGTGGTGTGCCATTTTTCCTCCTAACAGCACTGTGAATAATGTCACCAAATACTCCATCTCTAAATGCGGTCATCTTTAAAGATTTCTAGACCCACAATTAAATCTCTCTAGTCCTTTCTTAATACTATTATTATACTCCACCTGTATGGTTTATGATAATGAAGGTTGTTGAGTCATAAGAATACCCCAGTAGTTATTATAGAGTATATATGCGAACCCTAAATGCATTATTATGGTACCACCAAAAGGTCCAAAACCCAAAAGTGGAAGTTTCAACAAGTGTGTGCATATTCTAGTCAAAAACACACAATGGAAAAAACTGGATAGAAGTTATAACAAGAATAGTCAATTCTATGGATAAACAATTGGAAGAAGACTTTAGCACTTGAATGGCATATATGTGGCAGTATTTTTCTAAGGGTGCTAATAGGGGTACCAAATTGCTGGGGGAATACCAATCCTTTGCTTAGAGTGTTTTGTCTTATTTAGTTTTTTGTACACCCCCGATCAATTTGGTACCTCCTATTAGCAATGTTGGTGATTTTTTCTTAATGGAGAAACATGGACCGCAATGTCAGTGCTCATAGATTTCCCTTTTATCATAGGTGATTACTGCATGTATACTAACATTAAAATCCATCTTTTTGTCTTTTGCAGATAGAATTAACTGTTTATTTGGAAGAACAGAAAGTAAGAGAGTGAAACCCTGATTCATCTACTGTCCTAAGACCAAAATGGGTGCTCATGTTTTTGGCTTCTCTGAGGTGAAATTTTGTAGTATGAAGAAGACTTTTAGGTAATGAACAGTACTTGAATGGTGTGTAGCAGTATTTTTTTTTCCTTAGTAGAGAAGCATGGACCGCATTGTCAGTGTTCTTAGATTTTCCCTTTTATCATAAGATTACCACAGGTAAACAAACACTAAAATACATCTTTTTGTCTTTTGAAACAGATATATATATATATATATATATATATATATATATATATATATATATATTACTATTTGAGCTTTGGAAACAACATGAAAATGAAATTGGTGAATAGTTTTGGTTTTGTTTCACTTCATGAGCTGGAAAACTCAAGAAATTAGTCTTAGCTCATCGAGATTATATTAATTAAACTCGAATAAGAAAAGTTTAAAGAGACTTAACTTGCTTGTCTATATGTTTTAGAAAACAAAAATGTGAAGAGTTCTTTTTTATTCTCTTCGAAAAAGAGGTGAACCCTCCACAATTATGTCGATACTAATCGTCCAAAACAAAACAAAATCGGGAACGGTTACAGGATATAATTGAAAATTTCCAGAAATTATAGGAATTTCAAACAAGCAGCAAATACATTTACGGACAAATTATATAACGACACAATCACGAAAAGAAATCTGATGCATAATCCTAAACACTATGTGATGAGTTAAGAGAGAGTTTCCATATCATTTCAGAGTTTACTTTTTTAACACCATATAATTAAATTGAGTTTTTCCGGAATCTGCTAAAACAATAATCTGGAATTGATTGCGAAAGTTAAAACCAGAAAATACAAAATTTGGATTCTTTTACCCTTTGTAGTTTGGTGTATTTTCTTGGCAAGAACGAAATAACAAATGTGTAGTTGCGAGAAATCTCACAACTACACCCTTAGTAAAATCTATAGAAAAATCTAAGAAATCATCATAAGAATCTCAAGAACTTTTATTAAAATCTTAGAACAAGTACAAAGATATGAGAAAACCCGAACATGGGAAGCAAATAATCTTTATCTCTCTGAATTATCTTGTCTAAGCTCCCTAAAAAGATCTCTCCCTTTTGCAAAGGCGCTCGGCTCCTTATATAGGAGTTTACATAGTGGAGGACAACAAATAAATCCCCTTATTTCGGATCTGACGTTGTTGATGGTGGTTTTTAGCTTAGGGTTAAAATCGTAAAATCGCACATCTGACATGACGTCACTATGACCATTAGCGCATTTATTAGACCAATCAGCATGCCTACGTAAGAATTACCAGGGTACCTTCTTTTTATGTGTCATGTTCCACGACAGAACCCTTAACATTGACCGACATCATCTATGCCAAACCCTAATTCTCATGCTACCGTGCCTATGGCAAACCACACCAGCCACGTCTCCGCGCCAAGGCATGCCAACCATGCCAGTCGCATCACCTTTCCAGCCACGTCTCTGCGCCAAGGCATGCCAGCCGCACCACCGTGCCAATGGAAAACCTTGTCATCCACGTCTCCGCGCCAAGGCATGCCAACCATGCCAGCCTCACCACCGTGCCAATGGCAAGCCATGCCATCCATGTCTCCGCGCCAAGGCGTGCCAACCATGCCAGCCGCACCACATGTGCCAATGTCATGTCGCGCCAGCCAACTTGCTGCGCCTAAGCCATGCCATGCCGGCCTTCCCTTCACGGCTGCCAAAACGAAGGCGTGCGGCAATCAACGGTCACCCTTCCATCTTAGATCCAAATCTAAGACGTCCAAGGTCACCAACCAACGCATGTTAACCTTTGACCCAACGCCAAAACCCTAGTTTGGACGCGCCTAAAACACGCCAAGGCATGCCGACCATGCAACATGTGCCAATGGCATGCCGCGCCAGTCGCCTTACCTCGTCTATGACATGCCATGTCGGCTTTCCCTTCACGGCTGCCAAAACGAAGGCGTGCGACAATCAACGACCACACTTCGATCTTAGATGCAAATCTCAGCCGTCCAAGGTTACCAACCAACGCATAGTAACCTTTGGCCCAACGCCAAAACCCTAGTTTGGCCGCGCCTAAAACATGCCAAGGCATGCCGACCATGCCACATGTGTCACTGGCATGTCGCGCCAGCCACCTTACCGTGCCCAAGCCATGCCATGTCGTCTTTCCCTTCACGGCTGCCAAAACGAAGGCGTGCGACAATCAACGGCCACCCTTCCATATTAGATGCAAATCTCAGCCGTCCAAGGTCACCAACCAACGCATGGTAACCTTTGGACCAACGCCAAAACCCTAGTTTGGACGCGCCTAAAACATGCCAATGCATGCCGACCATGCCACATGTGCCAATGGCATGCCGCTCCAGCCACCTTGCCACGCCTAAGCCTTGCCATGCCGGCCTTCCCTTCACGGCTGCCAAAACGAAGGCGTGCGAAAATCAACAGCTACCCTTCCATCTTAGATGCAAATCTCAGCCGTCCAAGGTCACCAACCAACGCATGGTAAACTTTGGCCCAACGCCAAAACCCTAGTTTGGTCGCGCCTAAAAATGTCAAGGCATGCCGACCATGCCACATGTGCCAATGGCATGCCGCGCCAGCCACCTTGCCGCGCCTAAGCCATGCCATGCCGGCCTTCCCTTCACGGCAGCCAAAACGAAGGCGTGCGACAATCAACGGCCACCCTTCCATCTTAGATGCAAATCTTAGCCGTCCAAGGTCACCAACCAATGCATGGTAACCTTTTGCCCAATGCCAAAACCCTAGTTTTGGCGACGCCTAAACCGCGCCAAGGCATGCCGACCATGCCTCATGTGCCAATGGCATGCCGTGCCAGCCACCTTGCCGCACCTAAACTATACCATGCCGGCCTTCCCCTCACGGCTGCCAAAACGAAGGCGTGCGACAATCAACGACCACCCTTTCATCTTAGATGCAAATCATAGCCGTCCAAGGTCACCAACCAACGCATGGTAACCTTTGGCCCAACGCCAAAACCCTAGTTTTGGCCACTCCTAAACCGCGCCAAGGCATGCCAAATGTGCCAATGGAATGCCTTGCCAGCCACCTTGCTGCGCCTAAACCATACCATGTCGACCTTCCCTTCACGGCTTCCAAAACGAAGGCTTGCAACAATCGACGGCCACATTTCCATCTAAGACGCAAATCTTAGCCGTTCAAGGTTACCAGCTAACGCAGGGCAACCTTTTGGCTCGACGCCAATCCCTAGTTTTGGTCGCGCCCAAACAATGCCAAAACTCTAGCTTTTGGCCACGCCTAAACTAGGCCATATTAAAGCCATGTTTTCATGCCACTGGCTACCAAACGAAGGGTTGCAAATCAACGACTACCCTTCCTCTCAAGATGCAAAATCTCGACCGTCGAAGGTCACCACCGAGCCGGCAAGTCTCCCAAGCTCAACTTGCCAAACAACAACAACATGATACATGTTTTCCATGAAAACACTCGAGACATCAACACATGTCACAAACTGGGGGATTCTCATTGCGTATTGGTTTGGCGGTTTACAACATGCGGTGTACACTACGCCCGTTACAAGACAGTGTCATAAGGATGAGGAGGTTAGTAAATACAGGGAGTAATGGTAAAACGCTTTCTTTTATGGAACATCAATTCCAGGCGTTACCGGTTACCACCTCCTCCCACTTACTCATCCGTTTCCATTTCTTACGACACCAGAGTACATTTCACTTCGACTTGTATAAAAAAGTCTTACCTATTTCCACCTAAAAACAAGTTCTGGTCAGGAACATACAACACTCAGAAAAACATTTGCTAGCTTTCCCATCTGTTAGCTTCCCACTTTATGATACAAGTCGTAAAACATCTACTCTTCCAGAATCAACTATTCTGGTCTCAACACTCTCTTCGCTTCCCTCCCCAAAACCAACCCTTCTCCTTCACTTTGTGACCGAAGCAAGTCTCCAATAACCATTTCTTGGTTTAGGATGGATTTGTACAGATTGATCTCTCGAATCTAAAGTACTCTCTTGTAGTACATTGTTTAGGGTTTAAATTTGTTTCTCACCCACACACCCGAAATTATCAAAATCAGCAGAAACCATTTTTACCTTCAAACAATTGGCGACCACAGTGGGAGGTCAATCTCTCGGTTCCAACACCAATTTCAGAATATGTTTCTCTAACTCAGGAAGATGGTCGGTTTTAGGGCTGAATCCGTGTCCTCAAGTTCCATTCGGGCGAATAGAAATGTTCTTTCTCCCAACATAACATCCAACAACGCAATCGATGAAGGAATTCCAAGGATAACCGACTTGGAATGGATTCAGGAGATCCACACCAAGAACATGGATCTGATGAAAGAAGCGATTAACATCATACTGGACTTCCTCATCAATTTAACGACGGAGTTGAACGATCTACTTTACCCGGAAACTCCAACACTGGGGACTAACATCCCAGACGATCACTCCCAAGTAAACAGCTTCACTACCAATCAGAAACCAGTAGGCCAGGAAGCGGCCTCACTGGTGGAAAATTTATGTGAACTCTTACATCTTTCAAGAGATCAACGGATAGAGACGTTCACCGCCATCAATCTAATAGCGTTAAATGCGTCTCTGGTTCATTCACGCTTGGAAACATCAAGAACGCCAGAGATGTCCATCAACAATATCACGTTTACCAATGATGACATGATGGCAGAGGAAGGACATAACCGGGCCCTACACGTCACGGCCCGTATCAAGGACATGGAATTCAAAAGGGATCTCATCGACACGGGAGCATCCTCCAACGTTGTTACCCTCAGGACACTCAGAACGTCCATGGTACGATCTAACGAAGTCGTGCGACAGTCCACTACAATGACCGATTTCGAAGGCAACGAAACCAGCACGTATGGGTACATAAACCTGAATCTATCATTAGGACCCGTCCAGTCAAAACTGAGGTTCGAGGTAATCAAAAAGGAACCAGATTACCACATGATACTGGGAAGACCATGGCTCCACGACAACAAAATTATTCCTTCGACGTATCACCAATGATTGAAAACCATGCTGAACGGAGAAGTCGTCCGCGTAGCTGCGTCGTTATCTCTATATGCGCCTATCTGCGCCATGGATATTTTTGAGCCAATGAAGGGCCCGCAGGCCACATCCAACAAGACTCACCACACCCCACTACCAAAGTGGACGACCATTGAATGAACCAATGGTCTTGCACCGCTTCAAGGATAAACCCGATCTCACATCACCCCTTTGGAAGAGAGACACGCCGGCCCCCACCTGCCAAGCCGGAATTTGGCTCACACCCATACTAAGCGAGAACGGGCTTTTACCATGGGCCATGATGAAAAAGGGAAAACCGTATATCAGCGCCGATGTTAGCAATTAACATGAGAGACTACCACACAGTCTCTCCGCCCAATGGAACGCAAACGCAGTAATGCACCGCATGAGGAAGTACCTGATGCACCACGACAGCTACAAGACGGGACCAAATATACCATAGACGAACTTGAGGTTGTTAATATCAGGAGTGAAGAATCTCCATGACCCATCTCGATCAGCTGGACTCTGTGCACAGACGAACGCGTAAAGCTGGTAAACCTTCTCAAGGAATATCAAGACGTATTCGCATGGACATACGAGGAAATGCATGGCTTGGATGAGAAGTTGGTCACTCATCATTTACACGTGATACCCGGATCCAAACCGGTCAAGCAAACCCCGAGACAATTTCGGCATGATGTGGAAGAAAAAATTAAGGTAGAAATTCAAAAGCTACTAGCGGCTGGTTTCATCAAGCCAATTCACCACCCTACTTGGCTGGACAATGTAGTCCCGGTAAAAAAGAAGAACGGCCAGATCAGGTGTTGTGTCGATTTTAGAGATTTGAACAAATGTTGTCCTAAATATGACTTTCTGATCCCCAACATCAACATGCTGGTAGACGCCACCAGTTCACACGGTATGTTCTCTTTCATGGATGGATACAGTGGCTACAACCAAATAAATATGTACGAAAACGACACAAGTAAGACGGATTTTAGAACTTCTCTTGGAAACTTTTACTACACTGAGATGCCTTTCGGTTTGAAAAACGCTGGTGCAACATACCAACGCGCCATGACCACCATTTTTCACGACATGATGCACAAGCAAGCCGAAAATTATGTAGATGACATAGTGGTCAAGTAAAAAACTCGGGGAAGCCCATGCGGAGATTCTATGATAAGTGTTCGAAAGATGTCGCGAGTACAAACTGAAGATGAACCCGTTGAAGTGTGCTTTTGGTGTCTCTTCAGGAAAGTTCCTAGGTTTCCAGGTGACTGCCGAGGGAATTAAGTTGACCCAGTCGAAACACAAGCTATCCTCACGATGCAACCACCATGAACCGTGAAAGAACTCCAGAGTTTCATGGGTAAAATAAACTACATTCGCCGCTTCATACCAGGATTGGCTCAACTCGTTGCTTCATTTACTCCCTTGATGAGGAAAGGAGAAAGCTTCGTCTGGACCACACTACAACAGGAGGCGTTCCGGAAGACTCAGCAAACGTTATCTTCCCCAGCCATCATGAAATCTCTCATACAAGGAAAACCGCTACACCTCTACACTGCTTTTAGTGACACTGATATCGAATCTCTCCTCGCCCAAGAAGATGACGAAGGGATTGAGCATCCCATTTAATACTTCAGTCGAACTTTAAAAGATGCCAAACTCAAATATCCCAAAGCGGAAAAAGCGTGCTTATCTTTGATTCACTCCATATAGAAATTCAGGCATTACTTACTTTCTAATAAAGTGGTGCTGATATCTAAGTCCGATCCTGTGAAGTTCCTCTTCTCAAAACCGGCCCTGATAGGAAGGCCGACCAAATGTCTCCTCCAAATGTCAGAGTTCGACATAACATGCGCTTCCCCGAGAGCCATCAAAGGGCAAGCAGTTGCGGATTTACTAGCAGCATTTACGGGAGAGAGCACCATGACACTACACGAGGACCTCCCTGGAGACTTTCCGGAAATCTCTTTCATCCAAGAAGAAACGTGGCTACTATTCTTCGATGGATCCGCTACACCTAACAACGTCACTAGAGGAGGAGGTGTGGTTCTAGTATCTCATCCGTTGAAGTCTCCTCGAACTCCTTCAAGCTAGATTTCTCATGCACCAACAATTCAGCAGAATATGAAGCCTTTCTCATCGGGCTGTCCTTGGATAAACAAGCTGGAGCAACACGTTTGGAAATACGAGGGGATTCTAAATTATTTGTCAACCAGGTGAACATAGTATACGCACTAAAGGAAGTAACCTTCGCCCCATACAGATACGAGGCACAAAAACTACTAAACTACTTCGCCGACCCGACCATAACACATATTGGGCGCAGAAGCAACCGACATGCTGATTTTCTAGCCACGCTAGCATCGAAACTGCAATTTGAAGGTTTTGAAGAAACCCTGAAAGTGAAGAGACGAACCGCGGATTCAACATGGATTTCACAACCCGAAGAGGATGAAGCCGGCGACTGGAGAACACCAATTATCCAAGAGCTTAACAGCTCGCTTTCCCAGGGAAAGGTCAGTCTCAAAACCTTACAAAATTTCTTCATGCTCCGAGGGGTGTTGTACCATCGAAACCCAGACGGTTCCTTGTCAAGATGCCTCGGAGAGAGAGAAGCACAACAACAACTCAACCGCTTACATGTTGAAGTCTGCGGGAAAATATTAGTGGTAACACTCTATCGCCGTTTGCAATGCCTTGGCTACTACTGTCCAGAAATAGAGGCTCAATCTCGGTTACTTCAAAGAACCTGTTCTAACTGTCAAGCGCCGCCGCAACAATTAGAAGTTTTCAATATTGGTCACGCTGGGGACTGGCAGGAGACATACACCCGTTACCTTCGTGACGGTATGCTCCCCACCAATAAGAAGGAGGCAGTCAAGATAAAACAAAGGTCCGAGAGATTCGTATTCCACGAAGGAATCTTATATCGTAAAAGCTTTTAAGGAAGTTTTCTACGATGTTTGAACGAAGCAGAAGTCCCAATCATGCTGAAAGAGATGCACGAAGGAGAACATCAAGGAAAACGGAAATTATTCCTTCAGATACACGAGAAATACTACTGGACAACTATGGAGGATGGTGCAGCTGTTTTCGTCCATAGGTGCAAAAAATGCCAAATTCACGGAAACCTTATCCATGTACCATCAACTCCCATGCATTCAATAAGCAGTATGTGGCCCTTTTACAGCTGGGGACTCGACATCATTGGAAATATCAACCCGACATCCTCAAAGCATCACGAGTACATAATAACAGCAACCGAATATTTCAACAAATGGGTCGAAGCCATACCTTTACGAGGGACTAATGGAGCCACAATCGCGACATTAATTAAGGAGTACATTATCTGCCGATTTGGTGTTCCTAAACACATCATCACCGACAACGGCACTCCTTTCGCAAACAAGCAAGTACGACAATTACTCGAAGAATATGGAATTAGGCAAGTCTTATCCACCGTGTACTACCCCCAAGGGAGCGAACAGGATGAGAGTACCAACAAAACTCTGATCTGAATCCTTAGTCGGACAGTGCACGATAATCCTCAGACATGGCACGAGCAACTTCCAATGGTACTCTGGGAATATCGGACATCACCAAGAAGTTCCACTGGTGCCTCTCTCTACTCCCCCGTTTACGGCGCAGACGCCATCCTACCAGCAGAAGCTAAAATCCCATCAGCTAGGATTGCCGAAGCAAGTGGAGTTCGATGGGATGAAGCTGAAGCATTGAGCGCCAGAGTAGCAGAATTGGACACTATAGATTCCAAAAGATCCAAGGCAGAAGAGCACGCACGAGCAAACCGAAATAGGGTTTCCAGAGCATATAACAAAACAGTGAAGCCTCGGGTTTTTCAAGTGGGAGATTTGGTACTGAAGACTGCCAAACACATCCAACAAGACGCGTCCGCACCAAAATTCTCCGTAAAGTGGGAAGGGCCTTATATAGTCACGAAGACGTACAATAGTGGGTACTACAAGGTCATTAAAGAAGACGGAGGAAAATTGGAAGCATTCATTAACGGAAAGTGGCTGAAGGCACACTACGCCTGACCACCACCTCGCGCCCCGCTATATCACAAACACGGATAGCCAGGCATCTTTCCACTTTTCTTCTACATCTCAATTATCAAGTTCTTTTCCTTTGTTTGATTAAAGTGAATCAATAAAATTCTCTTATTCTTTCAAAAAAAAAAAAACGATGCAAAAAAAGGGGGGGGGGGGAACATGCTCAATACTCAGAAAGAAACCAAACATCTCGCAACTACATAACACAAAAAAGTTCATCCAACAGATTGTAATCCCTCGAAAGCATCATCTTTAACCGGCTTTGATAACTTTCAGTCATACTCTTCAAGTTCCAGATTGACTCTTCCACCTTATGTGACTCGATGGCCAGAGATTTCTCCTCTTCCAGAATAGCTTTCGTAGCAGGAACCACGCCAGCAAGAATACCGGCTCTGTCGACCTTCACAATATTAAGACGATGCCGCAACCAGCTAATGTTGAAATTCAGGGGATCACAGGTAGACACCATGTTCTCCCACTTTTGAATAGTTGGTTCCGCGACAACACGTATAGACATACTTTCCATTTCGGCGACCATTGGCAAGAGACAATTCACTGTGGAAATTAAAGCAGACGAACAATATTGCACTACATTCTTGGTGGCGATGTGGCCATATATCCTCCATATCTTTGTGTAAAGAGTCACGAATTATTTCCTCACCAGAAGCCCACCGACGTTTCGGTAATTAGAGAAGAGACACCTCATGCGGGTTCTGAACGACAAACCTGCATTGGGATACTCATGACAAGAAATTCCTAAGTCGGCGTTCTCCAGATCTGCAGCGGTTGGTGTGATCGGGCTCGAAGGAAAAGGGGTAACCAAATCATCCTCATCAATGATAGTGACGCATGCTCCGACAGGATATCTCTACACAGAAGAAAAAACTTTTGTCATTCATCAGCAAACAATGAAACATCTGTCGGTCGACGAAAACATACCGGTTTAATCTTCTTGACTCGAGTGACCCGGATGGGGGAATTGTTGCAAGAGTCAGGCCTCACGCGTTTGACTAGAGGATCTAGCTGGCTCGAGGATGATTCACTTCTGACTGACATGATGAAGAGATACGGACTCAACAAGAGGAAATCTCTGTTGTAAAACGCGGAAGACGATGCCGCTTCTCCGGCATAAATAACGTGGAAACCCTAAAGGAAGAAAGAGAAACAAAGGTTGAGTAAACATAACGTGATTGCATCACGGCCGTGAAATCATCCTCGAACGAAACCCCTCACCAAAACCTTAATGAAAGCCAAACAAAGGAGACATGAGGGTGTGATCCGTTGGCATTTGAATAAGGAAAGGATTTCTTATTCAAACGAAATCATCCTCGAACGAAACCCCTCACCAAAACCTTAATGAAATCCAAACAAAGGAGACACGAGGGTGTGATCCGTTGGCATTTGAATAAGGAAAGGATTTCTTATTCAAACTACGTGTGGAAAGAGGCAACCAGACATACAATGGAAAGCTTCACGGTATCAACACGCCACGCAAACGCCCAAGCCACGCCATGCCAACGCCCAAGTCACACCGTGCTAACATCCGCGCCAAGTCTGCGCTAACAACTCCCTTCCAAACCACACCAACACCAACAACTCACCAAGCCAGCGTCTTAGTGTTCCCTAACCCAGCCAAGACGATGCATGACCAGACTAAGCCGACGATCTTCATCTCACCACCTCACGGTCTACACCACAAGTAGAAACTATGCAAGGCCGCCGAACACGAGAATCACCAAAGTCTCCTTACCTCTCGAAAAAGGTTAGTCGGGCCTTCTTGACCATCTTTTCACGACTTGTCTCTTCGATTTTTGTCCTCTCCTGTGACCATCTTATGCTTACCTCACAACAATGCTCCCGTTCCGTGCTAAGCAGGGGACTTAATGTTGATGGTGGTTTTTAGCTTAGGGTCAAAATCATAAAATCGCACATCTGACATGACGTCACTATGACCATTAGCGCTTTTATTAGACCAATCAACATGCCTACGTAAGAATTACCAGGGTACCTTTTTTTTATGTGTCATGTTCCACGGCAGAACCCTTAACATTGACCGACATCATCGATGCCAAACCCTAATTCTCATGCTACCGTGCCAATGGCAGACCACACCAGCCACGTCTCCGCGCCAAGGCATGCCAGCCATGCCAGCCGCACCACCGTGCCAATGGAAATCCTTGCCATCCACGTCTCCGTGCCAAGGCATGCCAACCTTGCCATCCGCACCACCGTGCCAATGGAAAACCTTGCCAGCCACGTCTCCGCACCAAGGCATGCCAACCATGCCAGCCGCACCACCGTGCCAATGGAAAGACATGTCAGCCACGTCTCCGCGCCAAGGCGTGCCAACCATGCCAGTCGCACCACATGTGCCAATGGCATGCCGCGCCTAAGACATGCCATGCCGGCCTTCCCTTCACGGCTGCTAAAACGAAGGCGTGCGACAATCAACGGCCACCCTTCCATCTTAGATGCAAATCTCAGCCGTCCAAGGTCACCAACCAACGCATGGTAACCTTTGGCCCAACGCCAAAACTCTAGTTTGGACGCGCCTAAAACATGCCAAGGCATGCCGACCATGCCACATGTTCCAATGGCATGTCGCGCCAGCCACCTTGCCGCGCCTAACCATGCCATGCCGGCCTTCCCTTCACAGCTGCCAAAACGAAGGCGTGCGACAATCAACGACCACCCTTCCATCTTCGATGCAAATCTCAGCCGTCCATGGTCACCAACCAACGCATGGTAACCTTTGGCCCAACGCCAAAATCCTAGTTTGGCCGCGCGTAAAACATGACAAGGCATGCCGACCATGCCACATGTGCCAATGGCATGCCGCGCTAGCCACCTTGCCGCGCCTAAGCCATGCCATGCCGGCCTTCTCTTCACGGCTGCCAAAACGAAGGCGTGCGAAAATCAACGGCCACCCTTCCATCTTAGATGCAAATATCAGCCGTCGAAGGTCACCAACCAACGCATGGTAACCTTTGGCCCAACGCCAAAACCCTAGTTTGGCCGCGCCTAAAACATGCCAAGGCATGCCGCGCCATCCACCTTGCCGCGCCCAACCCATGCCATGCCGGCCTTCCTTTCGCAGTTGCCAAAACGAAGGCGTGCGACAATCAACGACCACCCTTCCATCTTAGATGCAAATCTCAGCCGTCCAAGGTCACCAACCAACGCATGGTAACCTTTGGCCCAACACCAAAACCCTAGTTTGGTCGCGCCTAAAACATGCCAAGGCATGCCGACCATGACACATATGCCAAGTGCATGCCGCGCCAGCCACCTTGCCACGCCTAAGCCATGCCATGCCGGCCTTCCCTTCACGGCTGCCAAAACGAAGGCGAGCGAAAATCAACGCCACCCTTCCATCTTAGATGCAAATCCCAGCCATGGTAACCTTTGGCTGCGCCTAAAACATGGCAAGGCATGCCGACCATGCCACATGTGCCAATTGCATGCCACGCCAGCCATGCCATTCCGGACTTCCCTTCACGGCTGCCAAAACGAAGGCGTGCGAAAATCAATGGCCACCCTTCCATCTTAGATGCAAATCTTAGCCGTCCAAGGTCACCAACCAACGCATGGTAACCTTTGGCCCAACGCCAAAACCCTAGTTTTGTCCACGCCTAAATCGCGCCAAGGCATGCCGACCATGCCACATGTGCCAATGGCATGCCGTGCAAGCCACCTTGTCGCGCCTAAACCATACCATGCCGGCCTTCCCCTCACGATTGCCAAAACGAAGGTGTGCGACAATCAAGGGCCACCCTTCCATCTTAGATGCAAACCTTAGCCGTCCAAGGTCACCAACCAACGCATGGTAACCTTTGTCCCAACGCCAAAACCCTAGTTTTGGCCACGCCTAAACCGCGCCAAGGCATGCCGACCATGCCACATGTGCCAATGGCATGCCATGACAGCCACCTTGCTGCGCCTAAACCATACCATGTCGGCCTTCCCTTCACTGCTTCCAAAACGAAGGCTTGCAACAATCGACGACCACATTTCTATCCAAGACGCAGATCTTAGCCGTCCAAGGTTACCAGCTAACGCAGGGAAACCTTTTGGCTCGACGCCAAGCCCTAGTTTTGGTCGCGCCCAAACAATGCCTAAACCCTAGCTTTTGGCCACGCCTAAACTAGGCCATATTAAATCCATGTCGTCCATGCTTTCATGTCACTGGCTACCAAACGAAGGGTTGCAATAATCAACGGCTACCCTTCCTCTCAAGATGCGAAATCTCGACCGTCGAAGGTCACCACCGAGCCGGCAAGTCTCCCAAGCTCAACTTGCCAAACAACAACAACATGCTACATGTTTTCGACAAAAACACTCGAGACATCAGCACATGTCACAAACTGGAGGATGCTCATTGGGTATTGGTTTGGCGGTTTACATCGTGCAGCGTACACTATGCCTGTTACAAGACAGTGTCATAAGGATGAGGCGGTTAGTAAATACAGGGAGTAATGGTAAAACACTTTCTTTTATGGAACATCAATTCCAGACGTTAGCGGTTACCACCTCCTCCCATTTACTCATCCGTTTTACATTTCTTACGAGACCAGAGTATGTTTCACTCCGACTTGTATAAATAAGTCTTACCTATTTGCACCGAACAACAAGTTCTGGTCAGGAGCATACGACACTAAGAAAAACATTTGCTAGCTTTCCTATCTGTTAGATTCCCACTTTCTGATACAAGTCGTAAAACAACTACTCTTCCAGAATCAACTATTCTGGTCTGAACACTCTCTTCAGTTCCCTCCCTAAAACCAACCCTTCTCCTTCACTTTGTGACCGAAGCAAGTCTCGAACTGTCATTTCTTGGTTTAGGCCGGATTTGTACAGATTGATCTCTCGAATCTAAAGTACTCCCTTGCATTACATTGTTTAGGGTTTAAATTTGTTTCTCACCCACACACCCGAAATTACTAAAATCAGCAGAAACCATTTTCACCCTCAAACAGACGCGTGTCACTGTCGCATAGGGATTTACCATTGCCGCACGGTTTCTTAATTTTCGCACAGATCTTCACACTTTACTCGTGATTAGATGACGTTATCTGGTTCGTCATCTTGAATATGTTGTATGCGATTGTAGTCGCTTAACATTTAAGGAGTTACTTCCCATACTAAACGAGTGTGCGGTATTTTGTACCCACAAAATGTTGTGCGAATAAATATACGAGTAAAAAGCAACTTATCATTGCAGTTAAGTGTATTATGTTCAGTTGGTTGATTCATACCGTTACACCCATATCTTAGATAGTTTCCCTCTTTCAACTTTAATCCGTAATTGGTATGTTTTTGTACACTGCCCCTTTGACAGTCTTCTGCAATTGACTTTTAGATCCAAATATCCTCTAAACGTTTTTACCGTTTAGGTCACTCCATATAAGTGATTAGGAAAGACAAAGGGTCTAGAAAATGACTAACTTTGAGTTTGATATAAACCAAAAAAACATGTATCAAATGCGATTTTCAGTGAACAAGAAGAAACGTTTTATTGTGGTTATGTATTTTTCGAATTTCTGACGGTGGTCCTTTTCTTTTTGAATGTTTTAATGTTGAGTGGGTTCAAGATTCTTATTACTAAATAATCACATTTTGGCATATCGTTTTTCATTTTTAAATATCTACTTTGGATACTCAAAGCACACCAAGACACTTTGAGTCTTTAACCACAATCGTTTAGCGAACAAATGGTGGACGCATATCCAATAGATACAATTATTGGAATGCATATTAACAAAATAAATCTTTAGATGGATTTCCTCCAATTCATCTGAGATTTTCACTGTCTTCATATTCTGTACCAAAATGAACCAAATACCTTTGTCAAAATTCATCCCCCACATGATCAGACACAAATGTCTGGGAAATTAAATCACTGTATGTAGTGTAATTTAACGCGGTTTCTTAATTATTGAAAAGAAAGTTTGAATCTTACACCTTGTTTGTTTACTCCTGACTCATCTGGATCTGAGTTGTCTGGATCACTGACGAACCCATGAAAAGGCTAAAGGGAGCTATAGCCCGGATCAAATGTGTAGAAAAATAAATTTATGTATGAGTAATCTCATAAATTTTTGGTTTAGCCCACACGTAGTTCGACAACTGTCCAGAATTAGTTGTAAAATCATAACAACTTGCTATAATTTTGGTCGTAGTCTATGCTTTTGTTGTTTTCTTTGCTTCACATGCAGTAGAAAGTCTTCGTTTGTTCCCTTATTCCCTCATGCAATATTTTCTCCATTAGTTTGTACGTTTAAAATTATTTCTAATCCTCTAAAAATTTGTCGCGACCGTTGGCCGCTTAATGATTGCCTTACCTTATGAACTAGCCCTACCCAACAAATAATCTTGGGTCCGTCCCTGGTCTGGATTTAACTGAAATCACCTGATTTAAGTCTGATCTGACTCAATATGTTTGTTTGTGTCAGATCTGACTCAACTGATTCAAAAAATGTGAGTCAATGGTTTAGGTCTGAGTCAGAGGTCGAGTCAGATCTGATTCAAAATTGAAAACAAACGGTCTGATATCTGATTCGTCAAATTAAGATCGCGAGTTAGATGCAAACAAATATGCTAAATTTTTATTTTTATTCTTTTGTTATCCTTTCATTCTTTTCATTAGATGCAAACAAATATACGAGTCGCATTAGTCAAACTCTCTTTCAAGATCTAAGAGCACTTGATTAGGTGGTGTATGTTTCAAATAGAAAAGAACTTACAGACAAAAAAAGACTGGGTGCATGTGAACCAGAGTCACCTTCACACAAATTCACGAGCTCTGGAGTGCAAAGGTCGTACATAAAAAATGGCCCTAACTTTTGAAACATGTGAAAAATAGGTGGGATGATCAAATGAATTGTGTGAAAGATATTAGTAGGAGCAAATCACAACCGGAGCAAATCACATGGTCCTTCAGTTTATCGTTAGCTCCCACAATTTATACATCAATACATTTGTCCATTTTTGATCGTAACAACGTTACAATCGCGTCCATTACGTACTTGCAAACAAACAGGCATTGTTACAGCGGCATTTTGGCTGATGATGAAAATCATTTTCAAGCCAGCTTTCGGCGATTTTGATACCTTGGCCGCGCTCTCCACCCGATATGCGTCTACGTCGAAGTCCTCTAAGAATAAGAAAGAACAAAAAAAAAAATCAAAATATACAGACAACCAAAGACAAGCAATCAAACATAGTACCACATGAGTTTTGTCGCTTCCTTGCAAAGTCAGTACAGCCCGCGGTGCGCATTTGAAAAAAAATATTCCCAACGTCGAGGGGCTTTGACCCACAGGGCTGAAAAAGGGGCTTTGACCCAAACAAATTCTTTGCTGGTCATTAAAAATCCAATTCATGTCAGCGGCTCCAGCTCCCAAAATCTATCAAGTACAATAATGAAGGCACGGCTACGTTTTCCCACCCCTTTTTAAATTAATTGAGCACTTAATATTGCTTAATGGAGTATGAAATTTGTGATGATTATTCTAAGTATGTTTATGTTGATCAAAAGTTGACTGTGACACATGCACCACCATTTATACAAGTTGACCTCTGTTTACGAGGTTGATCTTTATAAGTTAACCGCTGGCATCGGTGGGTGGGCGAGATGCAATGATAGGCAGCTCCATTTGTTAATCATAGTAAAACCAACACTAGCAATATTGTATTAGAAGGCACCATTTTGGTCATTATTGATCATGCTAGTGCTATACTTTTTTTGGTAAAGAGTGTAAAGACAGTATACTGCGGGTCCTATACTATTGGAATTGGATGAGTACTACTGGGTTTATATGCCGAAAGTGCTGAATCTAAGACCTGAACTGAGAAGCTGCTGCATAGCCGAAGCTCAGGCAACGGAGGAAGAAGTCAACTGAGGAATTCAAGAGGAGCTGGAGAAGTGAACCAGCTCAATAACCATTTCTGTTCTGTTTCGGTGCAAGTACGAGTATAGGTAGCGAATGGAAGTATTCGACTCTTGAGTAATGAATGATATTTCAAATGCGGCTACTTCACCCACAGCATACTCAAACGGTCATTCAATATACTCCGTGACCCGTAATGATACAAGGAGATGTTTCCAAAATCCAAACTCAACGAGATAAACGAGTAAGGACATGAAACAGAAAAAGAAAAAAAAAATATTCATTGCAAATACCATCTCACAATTTCCGGATCATTTTTTTTTTCTTTTTTTTCTTTTTGTAACAACCAAACAGTAACATGATTGAAGTTCATATTTTGGAAATATGTTTATCTTACAAAGCTTCACACCATCTCACACGTTGAACGTTATTTTTGTGAATAAAAACGAAATCGTAATTGATTTGAAGCTAATATTTTGAGAACATGTTCCTCTTACCAAGTGCTACATGCATACCAAAAATGAGCACATTTGGAAATACAAAACCTCACAATCTATCGGTCTTAATTTCGACAGCCAGACGTCCGTTGATTTTCAACAGTTCATTTTCAAAGTAGTAGATAGTGGTGTTATATGTATCAGAATACACTCATTTTCGGTAGGAACGTAGAGCTAGGTAATAGTAACATATCCCCAAAGTATTAACTTCAAATCCGTTACAGCTTGATTTTCATTCACAAAAATGACGTCCAACATGTGAGATAGTGTGATAATAAAAGTGTGAGGGGATCCCTCCTCATCTTACTAAGCTTTACATATCTACTAAAAATGAGTGCGTTTGGAAATAACAAACCTCAACATCTATGTATCTTAATTTCGACGCTGATTTCTAAAATAGTAGATGATGCTGTAATACGTTTCGGAATGTGCTCAATATTGATAGATATGTAGAGACTTGTGAAGCAAACCTAGCTCCAAATTATTAGCTTAACGTTTGGTTTTTATAGAAAACAATTGTGGAAATAAAAGTGTTGAATAATGTAAAAATAATATTGTGAAGGGATTCCCAGTTATATACTTATACCTACAATAATATAGATATTTGATTTAAATATTATTTTATATTGGTTTAGATATATATTTTTTCTAATAAGGATGGTCATATTAAAGCAAAATGAAAATACTCCTTTAGTCCAAGTTATATAGGTGGAGAAGTGATTTTTGCTTGTCAACTAGATAGGCGGAGTTCATATTTCTAGGTTATTTTTAACATATATGCCCTTATTAATGTCGCATAAAAATCACCACTATTAACTTGATGTTTCTGGTATTGGGAATATAACAAGGGGCAAAACAAAACACGAGAAGAGTGTTTATAAAACCTACATTTTTTCCTTAATTTAAGATATTTGGGTTCTCCGCCTACATAACTTGGACGGAGGAAGTATTTACAATCCTAGGAAAATTTTAAAACAAAACTACATCTGAATCATTGTGTCCCGGTGAAAAAAATATTATTTAGTAAACTCCCTATCCAAAATCGGAGAAAAGTCATTTGTCCAATGAGCATAATGAGCTCGATCGCTTCCATAACTTTACCTATAAAAGCTTTTCTGTTTCTTTCCTTCGAAAAATGACACATAACGACACACATTACCTTCCGCAAAATCTCCTTGCATCTTCCTGCTAGTTTATTAAGTTTCCACAACTCAAAAATTCTCGAGAATCATGAGTTACCCAATTTTCTTTAAAATCATTAATAAAAGGAGACCATATTTCGAAATAAAAATGACACCATACAAAAATATGGTCACCTTTTCTTCCATATTCTTACAGAAAAACCATTTATTATCTTGCACATTCACACTTCGGTGTCTCAACATACTCAAAGTAGGCAACGAGCGTTGAATGTATTTATCATCAGTGTATAGCATAAAATTCACTTTTTGGTGAATGTTTTTCTGCCATAAGTACATCTCAAAATTACTATTGGCAGCCTCATTCTGTTGCATCTTATAATATTTCTTACCTATCGGAGATAAATCTCGAGCAAATCTTAGAGAAGATAACACTCAATACGATAGAATAAGTAAGAACAGATCACGCAACTATAGAGAAAATAGTTGGGTCTGACTTCACGAATCCCAAATGAAGTCTTCAAGTCGTTAACCTATAATGGTTTTGGAAAAACTTAGGTTAAAGGAGAATTGACTCTAGTAACAACTAGGACACAGGAAAGTGTCGGGGTTAGGTTTTCCAGTTGCTATAATTCTCTCTTATATAGTCTTCCAAATCAGGGTTTGCTTTCAATCAAAGCTAAGATAGCTTAGTAAACAAACCATTCAATATTCACCATTAGATGAAAACTTTATTTAAGATTCAAGCTAAGTCTACTTAAAACCAAAACAATATCTCTCCACCATTAGATGGTCTAAGATTGTTACACAAAAATGAAATGTACTTTCATTTAGATATGGGTAACCATACCTAAACATGTATATTAAGTTGGATCAATAATAGTTAACCGAAGTTATCCATACGAATACTTTTGCCTTAACCACATTCATCTAACACTTCTAGATGAACTATGATGATCAATCAACCATGAAAGATAATCAAATGAATATAATTGTGTTTCAAATAGAGTTTCTCAATTGTTCACTATTTCACAGAAATATATATGAACCAATTGAATCAAAATCGGATCGATTCATAAGAATCAATTCATGAACATTAAGCCACGGTTTGCGAAGATTGCATTCCTTAATTTATAAATGTATTTGTTCATGACTATGAAAACATAATTAACCAATTTTAGAACCTTAACCACTAAGTTTGCAAACAGGTACACAGAATATAGTTTATGGACTTTGGTCTCGTCCGGCAGTTTGCAAAAGTGTATGCATACTACTGTCCCGGACCTTAACTTAGGTAGAACTGTTCCCATACTGGTACACAAACTTGGTTCCTGAACTTTAACAGTTAAAACCGTTGGCATACTAGGTATGCGAAAAAGGTTCCCGAATATGAATCATACCACAACGGTTTGCATACTAGTATGCATACTGTGTTGTATCCAGACAAAGTTTAATTGTTCTAAACTCCCATTTCAATCATTGAAACATCCTTATAAGACGACAATAGCTGTCTCACACAAACTATTAGCTTATAAGTAATTTTCAAGTGATCGAATGATCAATATAAAACTTTCTGAGTCGACATCAAATGATTGTCTCACACAAATTATGTAGGATGTTTCAAGAAAATTTTCACATGATCATCTTTAATTTGATTTATTATTTAGTTTCCAACAAATAAATTGTTTCCAACTAAACTCTTCAAGAATATTATGAACAAAGAAAAAAGCTTCCAACACATATTTCGAGAATTAGATAACCGAGTTAAGCTCATCTCGAAATATCAAATATGTATAATATAAAAGTCTATATAGCTATACGACTTAGTATCATTAGGAGATAGAATAGAATTGACTTCTGAGTAATAGATAATTTTTAGTCTCCACATACCTTTTGTTGATGAAGTTCCTCCAAGATCTCCTCAGTAGATCTTCGTCTTCAATCGATGAACGCCGTGAAGTCTAAAGCGCAACTACACATTCTATCCTAATCCGAGACATAGCTATAAGTAGACTAGAAACCAAAACTTATAGTTTTGATCAACTAAACTTGACAAACAAGATTGAGATAGCAACGCTTGCGAGTTCGACCAATCAATGCTCTAACAATCTCCCCCTTTGTCAATTTTAGTGAAAAAAGTATCAATACATATGGATTACAAATTAAATAAACTTTGTAGATTCTTATCCATCATGCTTGATTTCCTTGGTTCTTCAACATTCCTTGAATTCTTCTCCTAGCATCATTGTTGTTGAAGATCCGTAGCCATAACAATAAGAAAACGTATGAAAAACATTTGTTTTCAATTGTTATACAATATCATAGTATTATTACACAACATCAAAGTCTAATTGTATCACAAATTTAACAATAATACTACGGTGATATGTATCACTCCCCCTTAGTCAATACTTCCATCTCACAATGATCCGTAAACCATATGTATGTAGTGTGAACTACCAAATAATTCTCCCCATTTTTTGTCAATATAAATTGGACAAGGTACGAAAATTGCAGGATCATAATGAAATTCTCAAAGAGATAATTCATGACTAAAAGAGAACATATCAACTTAGTTTCGATGATTTCACATAGTCGAAACTTAGCGTATTCATCAAGGAGTTTATAAAGATACAAGATAACTCCTACAATATTCCACATCCTCACTCCCCACAAAGATTTGGAAGTTAAGCACAAGTTCAATTAAGAACTCTCCCCCATAAAATGTCATTCCCGAAAGAACAACAAGAGCGACCTTACTTTTACAAGAAAAAAAGAATTTTCTTGGATATTAACAAATTACATGAAACATGAATTTGTGTCTAGAAAACTCAAATAAATTAATCACAAGAAAACCATATACATTAATTCAATCGAAAATACTCAACATAAGAAATCTTACGGAGCCATACAATACTTTCACTTAGAAGTGGATCAGGGAAACATCAATACTGCAGAATATTCAAAAGTTCATTTTATCTTTTATCAATATTTGCATAAAGAAATAATAGACTTAAAATTTGAGCATATATGATATAATCATAGTTCACGGACGTAAACACACATATCCCATAAAATATTTTTGCAATATATAAAACCAATAAAGATTAATACTGCAAAATCAACTTAGAATTTAAATAAATAAATCTAAAATATTGCAAGATGAAAATCGTTGGAAATAAATATGTGTAATCACAACATTTGCTATTCCAAACCCTAGTTATCCTTCTCAACATAAGAATAAATTCTCATAGTAGATAAAGTTAATTATCGAGGACTTCAGGTGGGAAAGACAAGGAAGTCAACTTTGTTTGATAAGCGAATTTATTTACATCTTTTAGTATATATTCTCGAACATATTTAATCACTTTGAGTATTATATATATTTAATACGAAATCACAAGAAAAAATATTTTTTTTTTGTGTAGAGCCTCATTTATATAACTTCGCCTAAAACCCCCGAATACTTTGATACGGACCTGGATAGAGGTACTTGCTCTGTTTTTTTTTTACGAAGATCAACTCTAGGATTAATTTCGTTTAGCATTATAGCGAGCCTCATGCTCTGCTTCAAGAGAGACAACTTCTTCTCTTGAAATGATTGGCTTTTGAGTTAGAAGTACGAATCAGACCTAGGATTGCTGAATAAGGAGTAAGAAATGAGTCAGCTGGTTTGTCTGTCTGACTAGAAATCTCCTTAAAACTATCTGGACACTAATTGTCCATAATAACAAGATGTTGTGCTTGAACATGATCTACATCAAAGATTTCAGAGAACCAGATCTGTTCTTAAAAGGACAATGTGAAAGTATTGTTTCAATGATTCTTCCTATGCTCTTTTAGCGCTTTGTTTAATATCAGCTACCTCACTTTGTTTTGTCATTCTGATTAAGAGTTTCATCTTCTGTATCCAAAACTATATCTTCAGATTCGGAAACATGTGCTGAAGGTTATGGTGGCATTAATCTGGAAATTTTTGGTAAAATGTATTTAGTTTTAGATGAACTTTCTTTTTTAATTGCCTTTTGTTTGGCTATCCAGTTTGGAAAAACATCATCTTTATGATCAATTACACGACAAGATGTATAAAAGAACCCTGATACCCTGAAGTACCTACATTTAATGATATGCGGTTGTACTCTCCCTCCAGTAACTAGAGGTATACCTGCTGGTAGAGCACGTTGAAAAGAGATACGAGCGCTAACTTTTACATTATTTTTTAGTGGATGATTACCAGAAGGATCCTTCGCATCAATGATCTCACGAAGTTTGAAAGTAAGCAGATGAAGATCTTCAAATTCAGTACATTCATTCGGTACATTACATAGGATGAGCCACATCATCTCTTCAGAAAATAAAATTTGACAGTTTACTGGCCAACCAGTAGGGGGCACAACTCTGAGAACAATAAGATATCCACAAGCAAACAATGGACGATGCTTATTAATTATGTAAAAATATTTTCGGCTCAGAATTTTATCAGAACTTTGTTTCTTAAGCCGCTAAAGGTTGTTACAATTGGATTTTGAGACTAAGGCTGCACAAGAATCGGTCACTTGTCCCAGTACCGGACTGGAACCGTACCGGAACCGGTGTAGGAGGTACAGATACCGGGACTGAATATGAGAACCGGTATAAGACTGGGTACAGGGAACAATTCTTAGGGGAGTACCGGTCTGTACCGGCTTGAAAGTCCCGGTTAATAAGCGCCGTTGATTATAATTTATGGATTGATCTTAACCATCCATTCTAGGATAGGTTTATAAGAAAAATTTCCGATCTGTTTCTCATTTTTATTTTTATTTTTATTTTCACTTTCATTTTCAGTTCTTCTTCCCTATGAAGAAGAATCTCACGATTCTCACCGTCGCCTTCTTCCCTTCTACTGAAGAGTCTCACCATCCTTCTTCACTTCTTATTTCTACATCTTCTTCTGTTCTTCTTTTCTGTTCACCTCTTCTTCTACGTTCTTCTTCTTCATCTGGTTTAGGGTTCTTATGTTTTTCATCTTTCTACTGCTAGATACTAAGGTAAATCGATTGCATCTTCTCAATGCTCTTACAATTATACAATCTGGGTTCTGTTTAATTTTTTCTAATTGCATGTTTGATTAGGGTTTTTTTCGATTTGGTCAGTCATTGAGATGTGTATGAGATTTGTTTGATTTAGGGTCTTTTTCTTCAGTGATTCAACAACAGCAACCCCACCAATAATTGCATGTTTAATTATGTTTGATTTCAGAAACTAATTGCAAGTAATTGTGTTTCAGTGAAATATTGATTTGGTGAAAGACGAGACAGCAACCGGTGGAAATAAATTAATTGGAAAGTGTGGATGGGTCTGGTAGAGTTTGAGCTGGAGAACTTGAATTGGTGATGGTGTGTTAGTTGCCGATACAGGTAGCTGGTGGTAATATGCTGCTCGAATTACAGAAGAAAAAGGTTGGGTTTGAGCTGAAATTAAAGAAGAGAACATGAAAAAGGTTGTTGTTGAAGGAGGGATTAAATGGGCATTGGTGGTTGGTTTCTATTGAAGTGATGGAGATTAAAAGGGTTTGTGAATGCATGCTTTACAGGGAAAGACCATGAGGCAGTGAATGGAAGAATGAAGTTGAAGTGCAGTGAGCTGTAGGTAATGGTGTTGATGCTGTGCTGTTAATGGAGGAGATCAAGATAATGATTGGTGGTATTGGCTGTGAGTTATTGAAGCAACAAAAGTGAATGGGTCAGATGCAACTGTTGTGCGTGCAATAAGTTACAGAAAGAGTTGCAGGTAATGGTGAACTTGACTTGCATATGGTGCTGCTTTTGGTATTTGGATAATGATGTTGGTGGATGGATTATTTAAGAAGGTAAAATGAGTGGGTTGGTGCAGCGAAGCAGCTACAGCTACTGCTTGAACTGGTAATTACAGTTTGAATTGATTTTGACTTAGTTTTAGGCGAGAAAAACCATGGAGAAGATTGATGTTTCTTCCATTGGTTTATATAATTAAATGAATGCTTGTTAAATGATACCCATAACTATGGAATTAAATAATTTTTTGGTTAGCTGTAAGTTTAATTACATAATTATAATTGTAATAGGTAAAAACCCGTTACCGGTCTTACAGGTACAGTTACAAGTCCAGGTACAAGTAAAGGTACCGGTCGTCAAAATTAGGTACCGGCCAACACCAGGTACAGGGACCGGTTTCACCAGAAAACCGGGTCGTACCGGCTCATGTGCAGCCTTAATAGTGACTATTGAGAACAAATGTGGTTTCTAATAGAAGAAATAGGAACCAAAGTCTTACTGCAAACATATCCTACCATACACCATTTCCAGTTACTATCATTTTTAGCTTAAGACCATAGTTTTATTGATGAAAACCAGTTCAATGAGAGTTGAAGGAAAATTTGTGGGTGATCTAAGTTTTTATGCTATTTGAGAAGATAAACCTTGAATATCAGAAGATGTAGTGTTAAGATCTTCTTGAGGTTTGGATGTCTCCATATAAATAATTAGTCTGATAAAAATGAAAGAAGACAAATTCTGGATGAATTTTGAAATGAGTGGTTGGTGGTGTGTTTATACGAGCATATCTGGATATGACAATGCCAGGTGATGGTAGAGCATGTGATATAAACATGATGTTCAGATAGATACAAAGTTTAGAGGCTATTGGAGACTAGACCTTAAACTGGGAAATATTTGAAGGTTGAAGCTTAGTCAATGTAGATAAAAGGGAATGAACTTGATGAAAGTATGAGAACTTTTATGTCGTGAAAGTGGTCCAAGATTCCCTCATTTACCAAGTTAACCTCTCTAACAAACCTTCTCCCCTAACTTCTGTGAGGGTTAACATACTTACTCATGTGAATTTGGACTGATAGGTATAATAGGACAGATTTACTGACGGTATTCCTACGATAGATTATCATAACCTATAGCGAATAAGCAAGCACCCAACAAACTATGATTGTTTAGTAATAATTGTAATTGTGTTTTCTCCAACTATAGCTGGATACTGTTTCTGAATACCTCCAAATGAAATCAATGTGTTTTGGGTGGCATGAAATAAGATTTTGGTGGGAAAATGTTTGTGCAAATTGGTGGTATGAATAATATTATGAGGTTTGGAGGAAAAAACACAATAATTTTGACCAAAGGTAAAGGCGTCAATAAGGATTGAGTAAGAAGTTTTGTGAATTTTGGGAACATGCCAATGGGCATTGACAGAGACATGCGGCCTAGCCAATGTACTCCGGATAAAAATAGTTCCTCTCCACAAGTGCTGCCTTTTCTGGATCGACAAAAAATGAAAGATTTTAGTTAGTATCCAAATGAATCCAAGTGAATTAGATGATCTACCAATGCACCTAATAATGGCAATTCTGAGAGGTATTAAGGCTAATGAGGCGTCTAAAATAGGTTTTCGAGGAGTAATGATGGTTCCGGAGAAGATGCATATGGCCTTGAATAGACGTGAATTTCCAAGGGATGAGAAATTCACCCGACGCCATAAATGACTAATTAATAATGGCTTTTTTTGGGCTGTTTATAAAAAGGAATTGGAGAGATAATTTCTAACACGGACAAAGTTAAACCAAAAGTAGAAATTTCGGTTAACATAACATAGAAGTTAAAAAATGGCGAACCAAGGAGGGAGCAAAAATGGTGCTTTGCAGACTTCAGACACCTATAATTTTGCTAGGAGCGCAACATTAGCTCTTGAAATCAAGGAGATGGTATATTTGAAGAATTTCATGGAGGGTAAAATAAACAGGAGAAATCGTAAAGTAGAATATGAAAGGGCTCGACAAGAGAATGCTCCCGAGTATATGCTATGAAAATAAATGAGAACTGCAAGATATGAGAGGAAACAACGAGAAAGGGATGAAAAAGATCATTCTCATGTATTGATAAAAAGTAGCAGTGCAACTGAAAATAAGTCTAAAGGGCTTCTAGAAGTGATAATAAAGATCAGTGAAGGAAGAGGGAAAAGAAAGAAGATGATGTATGATATAAAAGGTATTTAACAGAGAATGATGATCCTCCAATTTTTGCATGAACCATGAGGGGGCGATTAGATGATGATTCAATTAGAGAGAAAATTGAGGAAGTTAATGAGGGTGGAGATGTTGTTGAGGATGTAAATGCCATGAAAAAGGATGAAGACGATGAAGATGCTTATGATGGTTATGGTACTGCAACACTAGGTGGAAGTGAGGATAGTGATCAATACTGAAGAGGAGGGCTTTGCGACCAGCGAGGAAGCTGATTCCGAGTAGTCATCTTAGGAGTATCGGAAAGATAAGAGGTATTAGGGTTAGTTTTTTTCTCCAACTATAGCCGGATACTGTTTCTGAATTCCTCCAAATGAAATCAAAGTGTTTTAGGTGGGTCTAGGGGTGGCTTGAAATAAGATTTTGGAGGGAAAATGTTTGTGCTATTTGGTGGTATGAATAAGATTATGAGGTTGGGAGGGAAAAACACAATAATTTTGACCAAAGGTAAAGGGGTGAATAAGGATTGAGTGAGAGGTTTTGTGAATTTTTCGAACATGCCAATGGGCATAGACAGAGACATGCGGCCTAGCCAATGTACTCCGGCTAACAATAACGCCTCTCAACAAGTGCTGCCTTTTCTGGATCGACAAAAAATCAAAGATTTTAATTAATACCCAAATGATCCAAGTGAATTAGATGATCTATAAATACACCACATAATGGAAATTCTGAGAGGTATTAAGGACAATGAAGCGTCTAGAATTAGATTTTAAAAATAGGTTTTCGAGGAGTAATGATGGTTCCTGAAAAGATGCGCATGTCTTTGAATAAAAGTGAATTTCCAAGGGATGAGACATTTCACCCGAAGCCATAAATGATTAATTAATAATAGCTTTTTGTGTTGTTTATAAAAGGGAATTGGAGAGAGATAGTTTCTAACACACGGAAGATTAAACTAAAGTAGAAATTTGGGTTTGCATAATAGAGAAGTTAATAATTAATAAACTAAGGAGGGAGCAACAACGGTGCTTTGCAGACCTCAGACATCTATAATTTTGCCAGGAGCACAATATTAGCTCTTGAAACTAGGGAAATGGTATATCTGAAGAATTTTATGGAGGGTGAAATAAACTGGAGAAACCATTAAGCAGAATATGAAAGTGTTCGACAAGAAAATGCTCTTGATTATGTTCTATGGAAAGAAATGAGAACTGCAAGAGATGAGAGGAAACAACGAGAAAGAGATGATTCTCGTGTTTTGATAAAATGTAGCAGTGCAACTGAAAATGAGTCTGAAGAGGTTGAGAATAAAGATGAAGGGGGTTCTGGAAGTGATAATAAGGAGAAGCGGAGGAAGAGGGAAAAGTGAGAAGATGATGCATGATATAAAAGGTATTTGGCAGAGAAGGCTGATCCTCCAATTTTTGCATGAACCATGAGGGAGCGATTAGATGATGATTCAGAAGGAGAGAAAATTGAGGAAGTTAACGAGAATGAAGATATTGTTGAGGATGGACATGCCATGAAAATGGATGAGGACGATGAAAAAAACAACGAAGATGCTTCTGATGGTTATGGTACTACAACACTAAGTGGAAGTGAGGATAGTGATCAATACTGAAGAGGAGGGCTTTGCGACCAGCGAGGAAGCTGATTCCGAGTAGTCATCTTAAGAGTATCGGAAAGATCAGAGGTATTAGGCTTAGTAGTAAATTTAATGATGACAAACAAGTGTTTTTTTAACCGATCTTTCTGATATTTGTTTTTGTTGTTGCTATAGTCGTTAGTGATCTTTTTGCTCTTTTGTGAAGTTCAAACAACAGTTAAGATTTTTTTGTTGGGGCTAGGCTAGTGGGATAGGTAGTTTCTCTAGTATATTTATAAGCATTTAAATAAGTTTTTTGATTTTATGTAAATTGTGTCCGGCGGTGAAAGAAGTAAGTATTGTTGTCGGAGTTGTGATCTCTTTGATGCATTATAAGAGGTCTAGACAGGATTCTAGGATACTCGTAGGTGTTACTCTCAGTTGTAATGAACTGGATTCCTTAAATGTAACAAGTAACTGGTAAGACTTGTAATCAACTAAAGGATTTTAGTACAGTTTGTATAAAAACTCGTGTAGAACTGGTAAATTAAACTGATATTGCAAATGATCCAGCGAATGAATTTCTTGATATTAATAGAAATATGACTGTGGATTTGATTAACAGATGAAAACATTGGAAACTTTGTTAGAACATGCTTATGTCATGATGAAGGAGCACAACGAGCCTTCGACTACTCCCTGCCTAGTTCTCAAATCATAAGATTAGGTTAAGAGAGTAATTGCGTTTAAACATAACTCCGAAAACTTAATTTCAATTCGTTGGTATTTCTCGTTATAGAAAAAAGAGAAAAAACAAACTATTTAGACATCTTTCCTAACCGACTTTACAGTTAATCACTACTCTTACCCGGGTGACCAACGCACATAACATATTAACTAACACCTTTTGGTTTCGCACACAGAACATGAATGCAATTTCTGTTGTCCACAATATCACAATATCTTACTCGTTGCACTAAGACCCAGCTTAATGATCAAATAAGAACCCTGTTTTAGGGCATACGTAAAACTTTCAGGGCATACTGAATAAAGACAAAATAGGGATGTAAATATCAAAATCAATAACCCCTTAGCCAAATATTTTTAGTAATTACAAATCTGCCCTTTTAGAATTAGTGTTAATTAATGGTTAGTTATAATAATCCTGATTAGTGATTAATGATTACTGATTAAGATAATTTAGTTATATATGTTTGAGTAGATGAATTTTTTTGAGGAAGAACCAAAAAAGTTCGGTTTTTTTTTGAGGGAGAAGGGGAAAGTGAGAAAAAAGCTTGTATTTTGATTCAATGGACGAGGAGGGTCAATCTTCACCAAACTCAAACTCAAGCATAAACTCAAGGTGATGATTTTTATGAGCCAAATCCAGATGATGAATACATATATGAGGAACCCAATGCTTCTAATACACAGGTACACTTCTATCTTAAACAATCTCGCTTTTGTATCTTAAAATCATCAAAAGTTTGTGTTTTTTCATTAAGGTTCGGCGAGTCTGGATGAACAGTTCAGCTAGCTGAAAGTGTTATAATTATGAGCCAAACCTACTTTTAAGACCATAGTTCGGCTAGTTTAAAATTTTTATAAGGATCCGAACCATACACTTGAAATTCTGGAAGAAAATTCGTTAAAGGTTCGACTAGTATTATAAAAATCGTAAGAGCCGAACCTTTTGACAGTACATGGTTCGGCACTTATTGTGAATATCGTAATAGCCGAACCGCATAAATGTGCTAGGTTCGGCACGTATTTAGATTATAGTACTAGCCGAACATCTCCATTAATTTTTCATTGTGTTATCTTACCTTGTGTTATTCTTTGTAGATCGTGCTTGATGGACATGTACCGATGGAAAATCAACCTGATCCCGTAGACATAATTCACGAAATGTAAGAGATAACATTTGAAATGTAATAATATTTGTTTAGTGTAGTGCATTTTCTTCATGTTTGTCATGCGATTTTGGAATTTATCAACCGACAAAGATGAAGAAAAATGCACAACACTAAACAAAGTCACTATATGTCAACACTAACCAATTCTATCACTACCAAAGAACAATTTCCGAAGTAAATCAATAGGTTCGGCTTGCCCGAAAAAGAAAATATAAACAGAACTCAACAACTATCAGTTGATTCTTATACACAATGAGGTGTTCGGCTTATAATTCAAAAATTCTTTCAAGCCGAACCCTACCACCATTAGTTGATTTTTAAACACAGTGACATGTTCGGCTTATATTACAAAAACGCTTTCAAGCCGAACTCATATACTTACGATTTGTGAAAATGAAAACAACATATGTTCGGTGTAAAATAGTTTTATCGAATACGTCGAACCCTCCATGCATGTCTATCTGTGACTAGGTTCGGCTTGAAATTTCATGCCGAACTGTTCATATACACTTACAAGAAGCTTTTGCGAATAACGGTTCGCTTAAAAACGCAACTCAATTTTGAGCCGAACCCAACACTGTAACTGTCAAAGCACTATTTTTTTTGGAATTAAACCCATTTAATCTATGAAAAACAACAAATAAGAGATTGGGTTTGTAAAAGTTACTTTCTTATCCTCATTTCCGAAGTTGGAGATGCAGTTGGTTCAATTTCTGGTTCAATTGGTGGTTGGTTTTCAGTTTCTACTCCTTCATCTTACATTGATGGATTAGAAGACGATTTGGTTTGCCTAGTCCCTGCTTTTTTCGTTGTACGAGTCATTATATAGTTGAGTTTAATTGATGATCAAATTTTTACGAATCGACGACTAATCACGGTAATGAAATTGTTTTTTTGTGGGAAGGGAAAAGTTCGGCTAGAGGAGGAAGAAGAAGAGATCTTAAGGGAAACTGATTTTGATTTTTTAGAAAACTGATTTTAGATTTTTTGTATTAAGGATAAGAATAGATAGGTAATTGAACTACCCATAGGGTACCCCTTATAAGATCACCCAAGATGAAAATATTATTTTGTATGAAAGTTTTACGTATGCCCTAAAACAGGGTTCTCAAATAACGGTGACACTTCGTACTTGTTACGGTCAGTGGGCTTACCTGCAGCCGCAAGGATCCTATACGACAAGCTCAACCAATCCCCACATGTGACATGCACTTACCCTTCACGGCAAGTGAATAGTTCTAGTGTCTGTCTTCTTGGTTCAAGTTATTTTCGGCGGGACCACAGCATACAGAGATTGCGAGAGAGTCGAACACATAGCTCCTCTCGCCGGCAAATACAAACCACATGTGTATGGGGTTATTTTGTATGACAGACGTAGAATATACCATAATATGTTGGATAAAATGAGTTATTTAATAAATAGATTTTTGGTTTTGGTGTGGTTTGATCTCATGACCTTAGGGTCTAAGGATACTCACTCATTTTTGAGTGAATGAAATGGACCTTTTAGTCCCACATTGTGGAAAATTAAAGAGGTGCTCCACTATATAACCATGTGCTCATGGATATGTTGTAAAACAATGTGGGTGAAGCGGGGTAGGCCGAAAAATACATGTTTCGATCCATGCCCATGCGCGCATTCCATGCACCAAGTTCCTCTTCTACTCATATTTATTTTTGGCGATTTTTTCTTTAGGAAATTAATTCCAAAAATATCTTCTTAAGAGTTTTATTTGTGGGAAATTCCTTTGACGACTTTTACTTGTTTTTGAAGAAAACCAAAACCTAACTTGATTTGCAAGTATCTCATCCTATAAATATGACTCGAAATTCTGTTTTCAAAACACACAAGCAGCGATTATCTCTAGGTCTACTTTTCTTCTTCTTCTTGTTTTTTGTGCGTCGTTTTACTTCCATCCCTGTTGTTGAGTTCAAGAGTGGGTAACTTGCGTTGTGCTAACTCAAGTTATATCGGGCAATCTTATCCTGGACACATCTTCGCACGTTGGGGTTTAACATTACTTCAGAGTATACCCGTGAACTAATGTGTTAAGGACAGCTTGTTCAACCTGTGATTCTGCCCTCATCAATTTATTCGTGGTAGACTTGTTTGATACGGTTCTTTATATTTATTGTTTAATACATCTGACGTTTTTTCTATTGTTGCAAGATTCCAGCATAATATACATACATTCAATCAAAAAAACGTAAGTACACGTTCTAAGTTTGATTGGCTACGTTACTTTAATGCATCTAACTGGTTAGTTGGTGTAGTATGTAGAGTAGTAGCATATGCATGATATCTTTGTCGGAAGAAGGTTCTTCTGGCATACAAAGTTTATTCAGCTACCCATTTTGTCTACCAAGTCATGGATCACCAACCACATTTGCATACCAGTCACCATCTCTACATGCTGGGATTTTTTAATGGTTGATTGACCGATGCTATACTGAAATGATGAGACCGAGCTTTCGAATTAAATAACAATGACACTTGTTCTGCGCCCAGTTGCTTACTTATCATCCCCAGCGCAAGGATCCTACATGTTTTTCGATCAGAATCCCGCATGTGATTGCGCTTAACTCTTCGCGGCAGGTGTATATTTAGTTGTTTTATTGTATGTCTTCTTGTTAATTAATGTTAAGTTTCTACGGGACCACACCATATAGAGACTGTGAGAGAATCGAACACCTTACTACTCCCGCCGGCAACTACATGTGCTTGAGATGGTTCTATTCTTGACGACCAGCAGCTTCACGAGAGTAGGTTTTAACATTTTTCTGGTTCTATTTTTTTTTTCAAAAAACTCGCAACATGGAATAAACGAATGTGGGATGAAATCTAAGTTGGACACAGACTCAGGTTCTTCGCCATTGTGCTTGAGACTGCCAATGCTATCTCAAATCGACCAAACTTTCAAATTTTGTTGATGTGGGTTAACCCAAACCGACAAAATTTACTTCTTTCTTTTGAAAGGCCTGTAACGCCTGTTGGTTATATGAGACCGACCGGCTAAATTCATTCATCATTCGGTCTTTATATGAGACCCACCGGCTAAATACATTCATCATTCGATTGGTAAACAGAACAGGAGGCCCTTAGGATTATAAACTGCAGGATCTTAGATAACTCAAATAAATGTTGGACTAATAGTCTCATAAAAGTGATTCATGTTAGAATACGGGCATCCAACTCAAAACCAATTGCTAATTAATGGAGAGACCCTAAGGATTATAAACCACATGATCTTAAATAACCCAGATAATGTGGGAGTAATAGGCTCAACAATTCAGCTGTTGGTTAGGCACGCATTCCTTCCAACAATAATACTGTTGTAAATTGTAGTCCTAAGTTCTGCGAGCTTGGAAACTTCGGATTTTTTGAAAGTGGCTTTATGAATAAATGGGCTTCACAAAATCTCTCAATGGTAATTTAGCCCATTTAAGTTCTATTCCTATTTTATTCTTAGCTCACCTGGAAGCTATGAGCTTATTTTCTGGCTCCGTCTCGGATTGTATACATTTCGTGTGCTTTGGCAAGAACTTGCATGGATACGTAGGCAAGAACCGGCGCGACCAGCATGAAAGAGGACGGGCAAGAACTTTGCACGAATACGTGGGCAAGAACCTGCCATAACTACCATGAAAGCTGATTAATTTGATGAGGACTAGAAGAACTTTATAGGATTGAGAGTCTGTTTGTCATGGTGAAAATGAACGTTAGCCGCCCATTATTTTAAGCAACACATCTGAAAGTCCGGCAAATTGTTACATAAAGATAAAGTGGGAATTTCCCATGAATAGGCACCCTAGTAAACTAGTCAGGATGAAAAATATGAATACTCAGCCACAAGCCCATTATCATGGGCGTAACCACATTAGATTTAAAGGGGTGTCTAAACCTATCATGGGCATATGCCTCAAAACAATTTTCGAATTCGAAACCTATTTTGAGGCATACTCAATTTTTTTTTTGAGGCATACTCATTCATTATACCATCTAGGGTGGGTTTATAAGGGGTATCTAAAGGTAGTGCAATTAGCTATATATCCTTAAACAATTTAAATTACTAGAGTGCCCTTATCCTCAAAAACCTAAAATCAAAAATCAAAATAAACTTTAAACTTAAACATCTTGGACTCCAATTCAATCAAGAAATTGATCAAGCAAAGCAAACACAAATCGAAGTGAGCGATGTTGGAGTGCGAAATCCAAATCTTAATTGCTCTTAGATGTATTTTAGAATGTATGTGTAACAAAACCCATCTTGTTTTTGATTGATTTTATTTTGTTTGATCGATAGAGTATGATTTCAAAGATGAAATCAGGGTTTTCAGAAGATCAGTTCGGCTGATCTTGGAGTATCAATTTTGAGCCGAACCTAATGTATGATTTAGAGAAACATTATGTTCGGCTAATGCGAGTTTGCTAGATTTTGTTCGAATTAGCCGAACCTAAATTTGTCATTTACAGAGTGAAGTTCGGCTGATAACTTTTCAGCCGAACCTCAGTTTTTTGAAAATATACCTAGGTTCGACTGATAACTTGTCAGCCGAACCTACGTATATTTTCAAAAAACTGAGGTTCGGCTAAAAAGTTATCAGCCGAACTGTTATTCTGGTCAGTAGATCTGGGTTTTAAAAATTCAATTTTTTGACAGATTCAACTTATAAAAAGAAATTAAACCTCGTATAGAAGTCTACCTCTGATTTGAATCACACATTTTGGTCACTTCTACTCACTAAAATCTCAAAATTCAAAATTCAAGTTTTTTTCTTTCACTTCTTCGTCTTATTCCTCTCAAAACCCCCAACTCTCTACATAAATTTGATTTTCTACTAATTCACCACTATTTATTTAATTTTTAATCAATCCTTAAAATTCCTACCTAATCAAATCTAATCATAATCATTAATACTAATTATGTAAGGGTAGTTGTGCTATTATCAAAAAGGGTGGATAAGGGGTGATGTTGTTTTTTATTTAGTGACCCTATTTTGGCATTATTTAGTATGCCTCAAAATAGGTTTCGAATTAAGGAACGTTCGAATTAAAGTTGATACTGGGCTTAGGGATGAGCATTGTCAGTATCCGTTTTATCTGCATCAAATCCAATATATGGTAGATTGCTAGTTTGATATCCGTATCCAATCTAGTATCAAATGGATATATATATATATATTTAATGGACGACCGAATTAAGGATTGGGTGTGGATGAATCTCCATATTTTTGCAATGATCAATATTCATAACATTTTAAAAATAAAATTAAGTAAAATTGGCTTAAAATCCCATGTTTAGAAGACCGTTTCGAATTTTCAAGTTACGAAAGTTAAATTAGTAATTAGAATATACGTACTTTTCGGCAAAATCTCATACCTTCAATCCAACAAAATTGAGAAAATTTTTTCATTCTTCTCCTTATTAGGAAAGATGAATTCATAATCATGACGTGGACGTCATAACGAGGATTATGAACTTCCCGTATAAAATATAACTTCATGCAAACTTTTACCATAATCCACAAGAGACCCCCTCTAAAAAATATTGAGAAATCAGGATATTATTAATATCCTCAAACTATACCCTAGGCATAACCTAGTGTCCAGGAAAGTAAACTTCTCAACCAAGCAAAACCCACAAGCCCTTTTACATTCTGGTGCAATTCAGCAAATACAAAGGTTTTTTTGTAGGTTAGCAGAAAATTGTTTAGTTCATCAACAATTCACTACTTTGGTTCATTCTAAATCATTAATTTTATTACAAACTTAAAACACACAACCTTTTATTTTAATCTGAAAATTGGAACGTATAAGAGTGGATTAAACCACCCAAATTCTGATCAGCCCTTCATTTACAGGATCGATATGAAAGGGGTTAGTCTCCAAAATTAGGTTTAACTGTTGAATATTGTTCAGACAAAAGATAAAAGAGCTTAAATCGAATCCGGACCAGTTTTGGATTCTACGAGATTGTCCACAGATTCTCGCAAGGTTTTTAGCTACTATATTAGTTACAAAACTTATTAAATTTAACTTAGTTATTTCAAAGTATTTTCTAATTAGGGTTCCATTTTCATTTCGATTTTTTGTATTTTTGAATCTTCCTCCTACAACAACAACCTATTCTTAAATCAGGAGATGCAAGATTCTTTTCTAGTCACTTTCAAACTCCATTTTGTGACCCATATCTGACGCCCATTGAAAAGTTATTCTTGTTTTTTTCCTAATCAGGTCTCCTTTAGTGATGAAGGAAGCTGGAAATCCTTTAGCTCCCTTACAATGCCCTGCATAATCAGTATACCTGCCATTATATTTTCATTCAATGGCACATGTATTATAATATTTATTTTATGACATAGGAATTCTAGATTTTCCCAATTGAATTTAAAGTGAATAGGAATTTCTCTAGCTTGGTGTTCATTAATTATAGGAGACAAGATAATAGTTGGACTTTTGGTTGTCCTTAATTGCCAATCTTGTATTGATGTGATTGATGATTGTTCTTGTTGTATCATTAGGTTTCTCATGTTTGTTTTGGAAAACTAGAAGACATATTGCCTTCAATATATGCCACTTTATGATAGCATAAATTTCAGACCATTTCATAGTACCAATTGACTGTCTTCTGGTTTGGAACCAGCTGGTCATCAAGTTATGATAATTTGTATGGTTTCTAATTATACTTTAAAGAGTTAGATGTAACTTGTGCCAAGTTTCTCTATTAAAACTACATTCGATGAATATGTGGGTTTGAGTTTCCTATCTTCCATTAAAAATGCGACATTGGGGATCAATATAGGAAAGTATTGTGGATATTCTCGTATTTGTTGGTAGAATACTATGAGCACATTTCCAAAGGAAAGTTCTTATGGAAGGATCCACCTGAAGCTTCCATATTTTCATCCAATTTCTTCATGTGTTTAACGTATCATTAGATTGAACTAAATTTTGGTATAGAGATTACACAATGAATCCACCCCTCTCAGTGAGAGGCCATATGATTTTATCCTCATCATTGGGGGGAATCAAATAACAAAGAACTTTCCTTTACTTCGTATAGAAATATCATATCTTACCATTACTTCATAGTTATAATCTCTTTTGGTTTTTGATGGTTCATTGCAATATCTTGCAAGGTTTTACGGGCATAATTAGCTTTTCGGTGTTATGATTTGTAATACCCCGATTTCGGAAGTGTGCATGGTTCGTCTAACGGAATATAAGTAATGGTTTGTCATTTCCTAACATCGAGGCCTAATAAGTACACTTGGTGGAGTTGTGGGAAAAACTTATCAGTTAAGCGTGCTCGGCCGGTCACTGGATGAGTGACCTCCCGGGAAGCTGTTACCATAGCGATACCCTTTGGAAACCCTACACTGCCGGAGAGAGAGGTCGTTACAAATGGTATCAGATCCAACGACGGGTCACCTTACGACTGTGAGAGAGTATGATGGATGGGTTGTTCTAGGTGCTGGTCTTATGAGAGGTAGGGAACATTGAAGATATGGGCTTGAATCTTATTTCTAGAGCTGAGGACTGCTACAATATAAGATGGTGGTATTTAACACCCCGATATCGTCAGTGGTTTTCCAAATGGAATATAAGTAATGGTTTTTCATTTCCTAACACCAAGTCCTAATGAGTACAGTTGACTGAGTTGGGAAAAATTTTCTCAGTTAAGTGTGCTCGGCCTGGAGTAGTCGCAAGATGGTGACCTCTTGGGAAGCTGCTGCTGGATAACCGCAGTGGGTAAGTGGGAAAAATATCGGTGTTAGTTGGTATACAACTAGGGACAGGTCGCTTGTGCTTGGATGGGAGAGTATGCTAGGACGTTGAGCTAGATATTGGTCTCACAAGAGGCGAGGAACAGAGGCCTTTTCATCACAATTGGCTCCAGAGTTGGCAGAAAACATAACTGACCTTTTATATCTATACATGAACTACTTACTATGTTATCTGGCTAGGGGTGCAGAACAACGACAATTTTTTTTAGTGAGTATGAGTTATTGAAGCAGAATTCATGAAAACTTCTGTACTGACACCGGTAACCCATAACACCGTAATGTATCCAGGATGTTTAGCAGATATCAAACTATCAGGAAAAAAAAGTGGAAGTATTTATATCTTTAGTTCGGATTGTCAATCGATACGAGTTATAGGTAACACCAATGTTGAATTAATAGTGAAAGCTCAATAGGAACGGCGCAATCCTTAAAGAGTTTTGATAATCCAGCTGGGATGTTAAAAATTACCCATACAACTCGAGCAAGATGTTGATAGGGTTTTTTAAAGTATAATTAAATTTAAATTTAAATTTAATTTTACTCTCCTATCTAAAAATATTATTACTAATTACATATAACGGTTTACATAAATAAATTAGTTATATTTTTAAGTACATCATACTTCCAAGCCCTTCATACGATCCTGCAACTAGGATCCTGGAGCTTGGTTTCTAAACCATTGATTTAATTCTTCAGCTGGAGATCCTTCCAAGTTTAATGATGATTTATATTCTTGATAAACCTGAGGATTTTTTTTGAGGGGCTTGACGATATGGAGATTGTTACACTGGACGATAGCCTTCTCTTAGCATAATATTGACTTGTCTGCGACTTCCAAATTAGGACTTAATCTCATGCTCTATCCCATTCTGCGTGACTCTTGTAAGTACATACGTCTGGTTTCCATATCTTCAACTCCATTTGATCTATTGTTTCAGTCAATTGTTCACGACTTTTCCGATGTTCCTGTTTACGAATTAGGATGGCAGAGACCTTGTGAGACAGTTGGAAGTATCCGATTCTTTTCCCCATAGTAAGACTAGAAAATCAAACCTAGTCGCGGTTCTTCAAGGAATCGATGAAGATGAGACCCCTGCTGAAGGATAAGTGGTGAAATATGGAATCACCAGTGGTGGATATGTTGGACATGGTATTTCCTGTAATGATTTTCCCATCACGGAAAAATCTAACCCATTGATGTGCATAACATCTTGACCGACTCTACAACCGATTTGTACCACTCGTCGTATTGGTATTTGTCACAACGGGTGAATAACGTCTCATACATTTTCTATCCTCTTCTCTTTAGTGTAGTGTATTCCATCCCAAAAACAGTATCCATAGATCGAGGTTTTTTGAAAAGACAACTTCACCAACTAATTAATTGTATAACACATCAATACCCATAATAATAAACACCATCATCCCTGACTGGACTATAGAACACAATGAGGTGGAGGGAAAAACCTTAGATTTTTTAGGAAACATGATAGCTTATTTCCTCAAAATCCTCATATGGTATCCATTTAATAGTGTGTTTGTTCCTAAGCATGTGTTGGTATTTTCACACATGCATATTATCTACTTCTCCTTTGTTTTGTTTTTTATGCCAGTTATTGGCATTATATATATCTTACTACAATTAGAAAATATTTATTGGTGTAGTCTAAAAGTCTTGGTATACCAATATTAAAAAACAAATATACCACCAAATATGAAAATAAACATCATCATACAATTAGTTATTTGCTAAATTTATTTTATAACTAATATAAAACTAAAGGATATGGATTTTCATATTTACCTCAACAAAGCCCGAAGACCCTCGAGGCTTGACGAACCCAAGCATGTGATATCGAGAGAAATATACAACTCAGTTAAGATAGTGGACCTCTAATCATAATTGGCAGCAACCTACATATCTCCAAATACCTCTAGTCACACTTGAGTACTAGCGTTTGAGTTGGGGAAAAAACATGAATCAAGTAAACATAAACTAAAAAACTTGGCAATTTTTCTATCCGCTTCAAGTTCATCCATATCCGAATCCCAAACACCTTCACCATGTAACTGGTGAACTAGAAATTTCTTTAAACCAACATTAGGATTTCCACCACTTCTTAAGTTGTAGTGCATAGCCCGGGTTGTTACAGTAAAGTACAATGAAAGTTTATCGTTGTATATGTCTTCTGCCAACCAACTTTCTTGTTCAAATGAAACATCATCTCCCACACCAGAAGCTATCCTTTGTAGTAAATACAAATGTAATGGTGTTATTTTTTTTGAAAAATTAAATTTCTAATTTCATACATCTTCGTATTAATTTCATTGAAACTGTAAATCAAAATAGTTGGCATACTGTTAGAGCACAGCTCGGTCGAACTCGCAAGTTTTGCTATCTCAAGCTTGTTGTGAATGTTAGATTTAAAAAACTATATCTTGATTTTTAGTCTATTCAAGTGAATTATCTGGCTAGGATTAGATTATGGTAGTTGACTATCAAACATCAATGAAAAACCCTCGAAGATTGATGACTGAATATCAAACAAAGACATTTGGAGAACTTCATCAATAAAGAGATATGTGAAGTCTGAGCCATTCCATTGAATCACAATTATTATTATTGTATCTATACGAGATTATATAGTATGAATTCTAGTTGATATTGCAAAAAAAAGGTTATAAGTCAAGCTTATCTTGTTAAACATCTCAAAATAAGATTTAAGCAATGGATGTTCATATGTCCTTAACAATCTTAGTTCAAAATAATTTATGTTCAAGAACTATGCTTGTGGATCATTTGGAAATTTCCCGGGCAATGGAATGTTTCGAACATCAAAAAGAAAGTTTTAAGAACTAATGAAATCTAGACTCAGGGTAGGTAAGCATACCCGGTTCGCATACCATGGACATCTGAATTTCTGGAACATAGCCTAGTACGCGTACCATGGTATTTTGAATTCGTGAATAGGGGGAGGTACGCATGCCCAATAAGCGTACCTCAAGAGCATGAGTTCGTGAATAGCTTTTGGGTGCGCATAACCGGTACGCGTACCTTCGCTATCAGAATTCACGAACTGGTTCGCAGTTACACGTGCCCTCGCATACCTACCCAGTGCGAATTAGCAGATCCTCATAAAATATTTTATGAATATGTTTGGCATTGCTATAACTCTCTTGAACACCTCTAAGATATCTTTGATCACTAAAGCACCTTGTGTATGTATATCATGATTTAAGTCTTAAGTGTCTAAATGAACACAATATTTCTTATTAGTTCTCAAGGCATATTCTCCATGAAATATCATTATATACGGTTCCGGTACCCGGACCATAATGTATATTTCCCTATGTAACAGCACGACAAACATATCACATGCTTACTTGAATTTCTAACATGAATTTTATGAACAGAGAAAGTGTTTGCTTGAATCTCAGGTTATCTTAGATTGAATTCTAAGAAACCCTAGTCTTGAAAGTCTATAAATAGAGAGACTCAAACAACCAGGAAATTGAATCTGTGACACTTATATGTCCTAGTTGTTTGCTAGAGTCTTCCTCTATGAACCTAGGTTTTCTATGAGAAAAATAATTAGTTTTACGACTTCTAGACTTCACATATGGATTCGTCAAGCCATGTCCGACTATATTTACCTTGATAGTTCGTGTATCCTTATCTTGTTCGTTTTGTTATCGAGGTTTTAATAATCTCTTTCAGGAACGAGATGGATAGAGATCGCAAAGTTATTTGCGTCCCAGACTTTGTGATTCCTCAAGATAGATATATAAAAGAATTATTTGTTGATCGATTTATGATAGCTCTTGAGAGGTGGTTAATAATCCCGGCTTCTCAGCTAATTGAGTGTAAGTGTTATGGATTTTTGAGGTTTGCTAGATTTGTCTATTGCAAACGGATTTCCAAATGTTGATCTATTGATCTAAAGGGAAATCAAATAGGCTTACCCGTTAGAGGCATATTGGTATCAAAAGTCTTCACTTAAAATGAAGCAACTCTTAGGTTGTAAAGGACGTTAGCTAAGGTAATCAACTGCATAGAGCGTTGCGAGGTTCAAGAGATGTAAGTCTCAATTACATTCCAGACCGAAGTCTGATAGTAGGCTTAATACATTTCCATGTTCAAATATGGACGAGGTCTCAGGTTTTTTCTTTTTGCAGTTGCAGTTGCAGTTTTAACAAAACTTCTGATGTCTTGCGTTTTTTCTTTTCCGCTCATTATATTTTTTATCCTTATAGTAGGAATATTACAAGTACTATGTAATTAATTCCACTAAATAAGTCCATCTTAATTATGATCAATTACGAGACTCGTTCTTGTAGAATTTGTATCTTGAAATATAGATAACAAGTTTCATACCTGACAGACTTTAGATTCAATGATTTGGATACGACTAAACTGATCTTTGAAGAGATTGAGACATAAAATCTATATACATATTGTTCAAGAATCATTAAGTTGGTCTACTTGCAATTGTATTAGGTTTTATCCATACAAGCTGTTGAACGAAAAACTTGTTGGTGTACTTCGTACCCTCTCCTTTTCACATACCTATTTCGAGTAAAATGAAACATCTGTGTAATATACCTCCAATGCTCCACTAATACAAACACCAACTTGGTATGTTGTTTGTTCGCAACAATATGGTACAAAGTAATCCAATGAGATTTATCGACAATAAGTTTTAACACAAGGAGATATCTATGCATAAACGTTTTTAATTTAATACCAACCACTTCTTGGTTTTTGAGCATGGCTATCTCGGTCAACTTTTGCAGACATATGAATTTGAGTTTCGGCTAGTTCTCGACCGAAAAGTAGATTCAGATTGTTATTTTCATTAGAATCTGATTGTATTTCCGGTATATGTTGACTGAGGTTATTTGGAGGTGGTTTTCTATTTCTTTGTTGCCTACTTGAGACTCAGACATTTCTATTGTTATTTTCATCAGAATCTGATTGTATTTTCGGGGTATGTTGACTGAGGTTATTTGGAGGTGGTCTTCTATTTCTTTGTTGCCTAATATCTTGAGACTCAGACATTTCTATTGAGAAATTAGAAGGGATTTTAGTTGAGAAAACTTCAAGAAAGAATGAATTTTGGTTTGAGTTGAGAAGTTAAATGAGTATGTTATTTATAGGTGTTGAAATCGGGACCATGTTTTTGCTGTTAAAAATGTGGCCGCAATCTCTAACGGTCGGATCTAATTCGAACGATAAACTCTTTCTCCACTGCCCAAAACTGGTTTGCCCGTCCACCTGGCATTTGCAAAATCTGAACTTGACTTTCTCTAAGGAATGAGTTTCGTCTCGATCCATCGATCACTTCCTCCTAAATATATGCTTTTCTTGAAATTGCACTTATGGTCTACAACCCCCTCCTTTGCCTAATCATTAATAAATACTTATGTGCCATGTCGATGTCATTATAATATAAAAGTCATTGGATGATGATACCAACGATCTAAGGTCAAAATTCTTGAACAAAACACCAAGTTCTTTAACATTCAAAAAATACCACCAAATTGTACAACAGTAACAAAAAAATGCTCGTTAGAAAACACAATATTCTCTGGAAAAAAATATAAACAACATCTACATTAATATATACATATCAATGTCATTATAATATGATGGTAAAGTTATTTGGGATAATACCTGCGATCTACATTCAAAACTCATCAACATAACACCAAGTTCTTGAACGATCAAAAATTCTTTAACGACCAAAGAATGCCACCGAATTGTACAACGGTGAAAAATTACGAAAAAGTGCTTGTTAAAAAAAAAAAACATTCTCATAAAAAAATTGTGATAATACCAGCGATCTACGCTTAAAACTCTTCAACACAAGTTCTTTAACGATAAAAAATTCTTTAACGACCAAGAAAATGCCACCGAATTGTAGTGAAAAAGTGCTTGCTACAAAACATGACATTCTCTAGGAAAAAAATAAAATAAAATAATGAGATTTGGGAAAAAAAATATATAAAAAAAATATATAAAAAATGAGATTTGGGGCAATCCGAGAATTGAACTCGGGACCTCTCGCACCCTAAGCGAGAATCATACCACTAGACCAATTGCCCTGTGTTGTTGTCATTTTCTAGCACAATTGTCGAATTCGAATCCCCAACATTACTTCCAACGAAATGATTATTCAATTTCAAACCATGGAATATAAACAAGTGCGATTCCTTTGTCTAATTTTCCTACTAGTTTGCTGCTGTAGGAAGATATCGTTGGAACTTGGAAGGTTAACTAAGATGAAAGTAACATCCAAACATTCAGATGCTTAACTTCGATAATGGCATCAAATCAAAATTATTGGCACAGAGTTATATCGACATGGTACCACGTGTTGGGTACTGGACCTACAATGACAAGCAGTTTCTCTTGTCAAATTATTTTAGGCAAAACCCTAGTTAGCAATTCGGGATTCGGCAAACGTACGGAACGGCAAACGTACGAGTATTATACGGTTTTGTAAAATCCAGATTCGGTCTAAAATTCGGTCAACGGGACGTGATTCGTCATTAATTCAGAACGGCATACGTACGTGTATAATTCGGTTTATAAATGTGAGTTCGGCTCTGAAAATTCGGTATCTATATATAACAAATAATTTGTATTTATAAGGTCATAGACCAATTTTTATGCATATGTGTGAGTTATTTAAGGAAAAAATAAACTCAATATGATGATATTAATAATATATACAACATTAGTTATCCAAAAGGACGTCGTATGGTGGTTTAGATGCTTGGTTAGTGAGTTTGAGATCTCTCTCACCTTCACCTTCAAATCTCTTCAGTCATTTTTGTTTCATAAAAATTACAACACGTCTAATATTCGGTCGTGTATGTTCGGGAGGCAGTAAAGCCCAAAAAGTGGAGTCTTTGAAAAGTAAAAGCTAAAGAATTTATGGCGAATTAAGCGGACGTATCATTCGGGATACGTAAAATTCGTGAACGATTCGCGAATAATCCGGGAATGCCACATAATACGCGACTTGGGTTCAGAGTTGCAAACGTACGCGAATAAGACGGTAAAATTCGTGATACGGAAAAATTCGCGAATCATTCGCGAATCATTCGCGAACTTACTAACTAGGGGCAAAACTAAGAATTTGTTTTCATTTTTATATTGCCATTTGCATATTGTCTTCACTTTCTGACTGAGGGTTCAGTTGTGGGGAACTAGGGCGTTGTCTGCCACACATAGCTCCGAATAATTGATTCGGGTTAATCAAGTGATGCAGTAAAGAGACCCCCAAGCAATTATTTTATTGGTAAAACATAACAAGAGTCTTCCTTCTTCGTGAACACTTAAAATGATTATTTTCAGCTGCCAAATGTGGCGATATGCTCTGGCCTCCATGCAGCCAATGCTACTTCAGTGCTCCACCGATTGTTTTAATTCCAATCATTTCAATTAAGTGATCCATTACAAAAACCAGATCCGCGCTTTATAAACCACTTTCTTAAATTAAATAGTTTTTCAGTTCTATTGAACATTATGCAATAAATCACATTATATGCATATTTTGACCTAGATTTTTGTTAACGCGGCTCACAAAACGGTTGACGCACTCCGACATGTGTTGTGCTATGGTGGCACATTTTACAACTATAATATAAAGATATTATTACAAATAAAATAAACGGTAAAGAAAAAACAAGGGAATTTTGATAAAGTGATCCTGTTTTGAATTAGGTAAAAAAATTGCCCCTGCATTTTTGCATTTTTCTAAACTGCCCCGCTTTTTTTCAAATAACGCTTTCCATCCAGTTAAATGCAAGGTGGCAGTTATCTCACCTGTTAAAAAGTCATATTTACTCCTGAACTATGTCGTGAACTATGAACCCTAACCATGAACCCTAACCATGAACCCTAAACCCCTAACCCTGAACTATATCGTGAATCATGAACCCTGAACCATGAACAACGAAGCCTGAACTATGAACCCTAAACCCCTAACCCTGAACTATATCGTGAACCATGAACCCAGAACCATGAACTTTGAACCCTGAACCTTAAACCCCTAATCCTGAACCCCGAACCCTAAATCCATGAACCGAGCTCGACTAACCTGAAAAAATGAAGTAGAAGATAAACGTGACAAGTAAAGGGTAAATAAGTAAAAAATTGGATGGAAAACTAAATTAGATGGAAAAGTTAACAGTGGGGGCAGTTTTGAAAAGTTGAAAAAAACGGGGGCAATTTATTAAACCTGGCTAAATTGGGGCCTATGACTGCAGGACAAAAAAATTCAAAACTACTAGTTTACCTCTATCAAATATTAATACTACTAATTTGTCCCCATCAAATTCTAATCATAAAATTAAAAACTAAAATTAAAATCATAAAACTAAGATTATAAAATTAAAAACTAAAATCAAAATCAAAATCATAAAACTAAAATCATAAAATTAAAAACTAAAAACTAAAATCAAAATCAAAATCAAATTTATTTCCATCTCATCTTCAACTGAATCTTCTTCTTTTCATCTCAACCCAATCCTATAAACTAGGTTTTAGTAACATAAAATCGCTCAAAAACTGAAAATTTTGAAATCAAATTTTTCCTGGTTTATCAGAATCGGTTAACGTTAATGTATATGTGATCCGATTGCAAATAGAAACAGTTTATGTTCATTCCCACAAAGACCGATTGTCCTTGATGTGTTTTCTGGTTCGAGAAATTTGAACCAGAATCGGATTACATTAGCACTTATAAAAACCGATTATTGACGTGTAATGCTAAAATCAGATTTTATATGTGTGTCGAGTAAACCGAATGTTGTAAGAAAAAATTCTCAATTTTTCTGTATCTTCTTTTTTGTTAGATTACATGAGAACTTTTATAAACCGATTCCTGTTATGCAATGTCAATAATCGGTTTTTATGTGTGCATCGTGTATACCGATTCTGGTTATACCCGAATTAAAAATGAGTAGTATGATTTTACACAATTTCAAAACGAGTATGATTTCAAACTCAGTTCATACTATATATTACAGGGATGAACCCAACCCGGAATATGAACCGTAAAAGAAAACACCTATTGAACCGATCACAGGAATACCGGCTACAGTACCTATCAACCAAAGAGGAATCCTTCCAGTAATATCGGCCATTTACCCCACTTCCCTCCACATTTCATCAAGTGGTCATGCTAGAGACATAAACAACCATGGATAATTTTGAGATGAGATACTCAATCTCAAAATGAGTATATGAATTTAAATCAAACGAGTACGATTTAAATTATGTTTGATTTTTTTTATTTCCCATAAGCTTTTTGTGTACATTTGTAAAAACCGATTCTGGTTTTTTTTTTATATGAATTAAAAAAATCAACCCAGAATCGGTTTATGAGAGCACGAACATATACCGATTCTGGTTTGATTTTTTCAAAAAAAAAATAAAATAAAAAGAATTCACGTTTTGATGAAGAATCAAGATTAGTTAATTTTTAATTTAATTTGATTAAACATCAATTAATCATCCGATTAACGCTAATTAATCAAGGAGTAAATTAGCCATTTTTTAGAATAATTGGATAAGTGTTTTTTTTATTCTTCAATGACCTCTTTTATCATGTAATCGTAGACCCAAATTAATGGACATGCCCCAATTTAGCCGGGAAACAAAAATTGGAAAAGCGATAAAACAAAAGAAAAATAATAGTAACAAGAAACCCTGCAAATGATAACCATTTGAATTATTCGAATCTACAGTTTATTGTCTTTGGACAGCGGAGACAAGTTGATTTGTTCCTTGGTTGCCATTTGCCAAAAGCATACAAATTTCACAAAATACCAACTATGATGTTTCCAAAAGAATGTTGAGTAAAAGAAGTATGTTCCTTTTATACCCTTCATGAATGGCCAGTGATGGGAGGAGAATTGCTAAAAGTAATTCGCCGGCTTTGCGTAAGTGGTGTCACCGATGCGTCCATGGTTTGTATCTATGTGCACACCTGTATGGCACAGGTACTAGATGTCACCCGTGTGTCCACGATTTTCCTTCTCTGCACTAATTCTTCTATCAGTTTAGGATTGCCTTGTACGTTTGAAGGTTTGAAAGAACGTGAAATACAATTCTCGACTCGTTATTCTCTGGAGTATCATCATTAAAAATGTTTGCTAATCAAGTAGTTTTCCAACAACTATTTTCTCAACGGATCATGTCACTGATTTTTAATAATCTATGGGATCTTTAAAGAAATGCCACATTTTGTTTATCAGATATATAAGAAACTGCCACTTTTTTATTCGAAATATATAAAGTGTCACAACCATTATAAATTCCGTTAGGATCCATATTAATTGGTCAATCTTATTAGAACTGGTCAATATATCATTAAAATCACTCTGTTATCGTTATCTAGATACAATTCAAAACTACTTCGTCACTGTCGCCTCCCCTTTTCTTCTTCTTTGAGCTCTTCACTTGCAGAAATTAAACCCTAAAACAACTCAAAATTTTTTATCATATTTTGATTTTTTTTTTCTTTTTTGATTTTTTTTAATGGAAATCATAGCTGGTATTGGATTGATGACGAGTTTTGTTCGTTTTGATTATCAGCCAGAATTGAAATGTAATTTCATTGTGGTTGTCATTGTTGTTGCAGGTGGCGTCAGAATAGACTAAAACCTCATATTTAAGATTATTTATAACAATTTACCTCATATTTCGATTAGGTTTTGTATGATTGGTTTTTATGGTTTTAGGTATGATAACAATTGGAATCATGTTAGAATTCTAGAACTCAACTGTAGAGAAAATCTAATTTGAAATACGAAAAAGAAGATAGTAGTATGGAAGAAAGTTTTAATTGAATTCATAAGTTTTTGTTTTCATTACTCATCGGATGATTTTAGTTTTTTTTTTGGTGATGACTATTATAATGGAGAACAAGTATTTCTCATCTTGAAAAGACGAGGGTACCCAAAAACACCACAATCTTTTAAATATCAACCTATAAGTCTGATACCAAGTGTGATCGTCTATGGACAAAGTCGAGACAATATGCCAACTTGATATTCACTTGATGATAGTTACGGTACGAAACCGATTTACTATAGGATCAATATCAAGCGATTAGGAATTAACGTACAAGTGCAATTTACTTTAATTATAATAAAACAATTATAATGCGGAAAAGTAAAGTAAATGGCACAACAAGATTTTATTAACTAGGAAACCGCAAATGTTGAAAAACCCCGGAACCTAGTCCAGTTTTGAATACTCTCAGAGTTAAGCCGTTATACAAAATCTAATACCAACTTCGTATAGTTGAGACCAAGAAGACTACCCCTAGCTACTTAGTTCCCTAAGTATCCCTGCGCCTTCGACTTCGAGAGTCACGCACGTGAATAGCAAGTCCTTTGGATCTTATTCCAAACAACAAAGGAAGAATCTGTTTGGTAACCACTCTAATCAATCTTTTTAAAGATAAGATGAGTTGTTGACAAAGGCTCTTCCGTTTAATCTAATAAACTCTTTTTTCTGGTTAGATCAATCTAAATATTGATTACAGAAATAATCAAATTCTGGATTCGTAATCAAATAATATATATAGATCTCAAAGAGAAACTATAAAGCGATTCCGATCTCACGCAACTAATCAATCATGTCTATCAAAGATAAATCGTTTCTAGTTGGATACCAGCAGATCAAGCTTCATGCACTACATCCACAAGATATGAAAACTAATAAGAATTCTTCTTCGTTTTCAAATTTTCTATTGCCATTACCTGCACAACAACACTTGAATCCTCTTGTGATCAATCACACACGAAACAGAGTCTGTTAATAATGGATTATCACAAGATGTATTTAGATACGAAGATGGTTCTAAACATCACATCGATACTTTGATCTAGTCTGAGTGAATCTTATATCGGAAGAGAAGATTCTAAAGAATAAACAAACTATGTGAAATCAAAGTTTCAACAACCGTTAGTCAATCAAACCAATAATCAAAAACTAATAACACTACAGTTATCTAGTTTCCCACCAACGGTACTCGTAAAGCTTCTTGATCCTACAGAAGTCTTTAAACGAGCGGTTGTAAGAGATTTCATCTAATTAGGATACTTTCCTCTCCGAATAGACGTTTACACCGGAAACAACAAGTAATGAAGTTTTCCTGGCTCTCAAAATAGTTTTCAAGAAATGAAAATTCAAGTATTTATAGATCAAGGATGTTTGGACAACAAGGAAATTCCAAAACCGAAAATATTTTCAAGATATGCATTAAAGTACCTGAATTTGGTTTTCCTATTCCCAATTAATGTTGACCATTATTTTCGAAAACTCTCATGGAAAAACTTCTATTATTAGTCTAGCACATTAACGAATAATATTTTCCAGATGATATGTTTTAAATGCTGCTAATTTAATCATAAATTATGAAAATCATAATTAAATGCTTTTCACTTTTTCGAACCAGGGATCACCTTGAGTATCAAGGAATATCTTGAACAATAAATGATAAGAGTTATGTACAAGATCAAATATGTCGACAACTATAAGTTTCTTAGCAAACTATAATTCCAAGCTTCACACAAGACTTTACAGAGATACGTGAATATTAGAAACTCGGTTTTTCTTGTTGGTATTGGTTGTACCAACCTCACAATGTACGTTCTGATCGGTTATACCATGTTTCCCAAACCATGTTGTGACCAGTTACACCTTGCTTCCTAAAGGTAGCTTGTGATAGATTACACCTTACTTACTGAGTTATATAGTGATCGGTTACACCTTTCTTTCCAAAGGTAGCTTGTGATTAATTACAACTAACTTCCCAATTCATCTTGTGACCGGTTATACCTTAGTTCCCAAAGTAACTTATGGCCGGTTACAACTTGCATTCCAATATAGCTTGTGATCGGTTACAACTAGATTTACAATGAAGCTCATGACCGATGGCAACAAACTATATTATATAGACTGTGACTGGTTATACCATAAATCTCAACAAGTTAAGATAGGTTCTACCAGAGTCATCTTACATTGATCATCTAAAATATATTCAAAGAATAACAAGACCAATCATGATTTCCTTTAGATTATGAAACAAGTTCATAAATGTACTTCTTTTAAACAAATGTTATAAAACATTGTTTCCTAGGGTGAAATCATTCCTGAATGATGCACACATAATCAATAACTGTATACAGTAGATTATGTTGATTTCGTACTTACGAAGTTCCAAAAGATAAGCGTTCATACTTCGTAATATGTTTCCTTGACACTTTGATCATACAATTATGACCAAGTCACATCACTAGAGTATTATATACAATATATACAGTTTCTTTTGTTATGTTTTCAATATAGCACGACTTGGAAGAACGTTAGGAATGGAAACAAGATCAAGTCAATATTACTAACCTCAAGTGGAAGGATGATGTCATTATTGTAGTCGTTACTTATTCTCATTATTCAGGTCTTCAGAGTAATACTTGTACGTCTCAACATTCCTAGACTTTCTAGTCTAACCTAAATGAAGTTGTCTCTAGTATTTAATCAAGCGACTCTAGATGCGTTTTGATACTAAAATATGACAGCCAAACTTGACATACCAGCTCTTGGAGAGTTCAACCGAGCTATGCTCTAAAACATCTGATGGAAGAAAGTTGAAGATAGTTTGGTAGGTTTCTAATTTTAATGGAGAGAATGGATACTGTGTATATGGGTTTTGACTTGGAATTTGGGGATTCGAGGTAATGAATTGTATGATTCAGTGACGCATGTAGTCGAAGAAGTATTATCGTTGCAGAATTAGGGTTCATTCCTGCGTGAGGCTGAAAGAGATGAAGATCAAAACGGTTCAGTTCACAACGAGTCAGATCAACTCAGTGCCGAGTCATACCAATAACATGATTCCCCTATTTCATCCTTGTATGAGTCATGATTTAACTCAGTTATAGTAAGACGATTCGAGGGCGCAAATATCTTTAATTAGGCTAAATAACTGCCACATATGCATTAAGCCACTAGCGGATGTTAACCGATATTTAAAAAAAAAACGGGATGGAAAAGGTCAAACTTGTGGCATTTAATTAATTCTGAAAATAATTGTAACACTTTCTTAAATATGAAACTGAAAGTGTGGCACTTTATTAATATTCCCATAATCTATTTCAAATTTAAAATTTATTTTAGAGTGTGATAATGGGTCGTATGGTGCTATCTAGTGAGGCTTCGTGATCAAATTACAAACTGAATTTTAGTTTTTTTCGAAGAAATCCTGCAAATTAATTAGTGAAAATCGACAAAAATGGTCTAATGAAAATTGCTTTGACCGAATGGAGTTTGGGTTTGTTTGGCCAAAAAAGCGAGCCTGGGGCGTACAACGACGGAAAAAATCCGATAATAAACGTAAGTTAGGGAAAAATATTTTCAAAACAACGAGCTTAGTCTCTGGACGAACACCATCTAAACAAATTTAATAATTCTTGGTATACCGTGGGATCGCGTGGAAAGAAAATAAATGTTTGATCCACCCCAGAAACATCTTTCCGTCGCGGTGGCCTCATTTGTTTTCTTGTCATGAATTTCAAAAAACTACATCCCTAATTTGGGATTCCAAAACTCTTTTTGGGTGTAATTTTTTTTTTTTTTTGATAAACAAAAAACCTTTTCTTTAATGTAAATTCGAGGTTACAATGGGTTTAAAATCTAAAATAAAAGAATACAAAGTAAGAAGAACATACAGTAAAAGTATTATACCGAGAAATTCAACACGAGAAAGAGAAGGATTACCGGAGTAAGACGAACACAAGTATGAATAAGATCTGATTAAATCGAAGGATAAATGGTTTTTCTCTGGAGTAAATCCCAACCATTTATTTTGTTCTTCTTAGAAAGATGTGCTCCAAAAATAGGAGCGATTTGCTCAAATCTCTTGTAACTAATGATGGAGCTTCTGTCGTCAATGAAATTATCATGAAGATTCCGTTGCCGAATAAGTCGTTGATGAAAATTCCTTCTCTGGAGACAACAAAGATAAAGATTTCGTCATTGGAGAACATGACCACAGATCTTAGAACCCAACTCAATAACCAAGAACTGCCATTAAACGAAGATAAACCTCAAAAAAGTAGATAAGACCACCATGATAGTGTAGATAAGTAGAAAACATAATAAAAAATAAGCTACAACTACTAAGCTAGAAAGTAAGAAATTTCTTCAGATCCGGTCCAAAATGGACCAGATTTGAAGAGAAGGGTTATTGTTGTTTTATTTTATTTTTATTTTATTTTATTTTATTAAGAGAGAAAGAAAGATTTAATCATCCTCGCTGGCATTTTTATAATCCAATGGCCATTTATTATCCTCGCTGGCATTTTTAAGGGCGACCCGGAAAGAATTAGGAGAGACTTTTTTATTCCCATCCCATAGGTGTGGTTATGGGATGTCCTAATGGTAAGAAAATACCTATATGCCATTTTATAATCGGTAATTTAGTATTAATTTTATCAACTGATTATGATTGTGTTCTTATCTTCTTTGCTTTGTTATAAAAAAATTAAATTTGTGGCTACAATCACAATCAGTATATAGTAAACATCACGAAACTACCGATTGTAAAAATAGAGATATTCAAGATTCTATTGGTTTTTGAAAATTTTGAATATGGGGCGACTACCATAATAAGTAGATAATGAACATCATAAAACTATTGATTGTGCAATAGGTAGGCAATAATATGATGAAACTACCGATTTTCAAAATAGAGAAATCCAAAATTCTATTGGTTTTTGAAAATTTTGAATTTGGGGCTACTACCATAATCGGTAGATAATGAACATCATGAAACTAGCGATTGTATAATCGGGAGACAATAAACATTAAGAAACTACCGATTATGAAGATAGAGAAATCCAAAATTCCATTGGTTTTTTAAAATTTTGAATTTGGGGCTACTACCACAATCGGTAGATAATGAACATTAAACATCATGTAGCTACCGATTGTGAAAATAAAGAAATCCAAAATTCCATTGGTTTTTGAAAATTTTGAATTTGGGGCTACTACCACAATCGGTAGATAATGAACATCACGAAACCACCGATTGTGAAAATAGAGAAATCCAGAATTCCATTGGTTTTTGAAAATTTTGAATTTGGGGCTACTACCACAATCGGTAGATAATGAACATCACGAAACCACCGATTGTGAAAATAGAGAAATCCAAAATTCCCATTGGTTTTTGAAAATTTTGAATTTGGGCTACTACCACAATTGGTAGATAATGAACATCACAAAAATTCAAAAATGTACTACCGATTATGTTTGTGTAGAGAATTCAAAAATTTAAGGGTTTTGGAAAAATCCAATTTTGTGGCTACACTGTAATCGGAAGCCAATTAAATATCATCTTGTGCCGACTATAGATATATTTTGGCTCAGTAATTTACAATCGGTAGACATGGTACTCCATTATCTACCATTTCTGGGTTGTTCTCAATCATGTGAAAATGGAATTTCCTCTATATAATAAATTTTTCCCGATTGTAAACTTAACTACCGATTGTGGATGACATATTTGCCACTTCCAAAAATTTGAGATAAGGGGTGGCTTCGTTTTAAGTATGGGTGACCCTATTTTTTTATTAGTCACCCATAATTCTTTTCAGATCCCCCTAAAAATGTTAGGTTTTTTATTATCCTTCCCCCACTCTTTTTTTTTTCTTTTTATTTTTGGTATAACGAGTCCTCTCTGAATGCCATGAAAATTGTGACATTGTATTAATGTGCGTGTTAGGTGGTGTACCGGTGCACCCACTTACATAACAACAACCAATTATTACATTGGTGAATATAAATAACAATTAAAAAGCATGAAATGTGCATATCTCATTACTCAAAAACATTGTTTAAAACAATGCATATTTATCCGGTATAAATATATCTTTATTTTTTTTATCGATAAACAATTTAGTGCTGGCGAATTTTCTTTTACTTTATTAATCGATGAAGAATTTGGCGCTGACAAGTTTCGAATTCAAATCGATCATTAGTACGATCACCTACTAACTTTACCACAGCACAACAGTCACATCCGCTACAAATGTATCTAGTTGCATGTATGTTTCTCTTCTAGGCCTGCAAAAACAAACTCATCTCAGGTGATACCATTACCAAGAATATACTACTACCATATTCTCAATGACTATGACAGTATGAGTACTTAATTTTAAATGACAAATCTTTCACAATTGACACTGTCTTACCTGATTCTGTGTTTTTAGTTTGTATGCGACTATACGTTGTGTTTACATCAAAGATTGTTGTATTATTTTGGTGGAAACTTGTATGGATATCTCTCTTCTCTTTGCTTCAATAAATATAAATAAATAAATGTCTCCTCTAATTAGTAATGTGGACATGCAGTACTATTTATTCTCCGCCTGTTGGTCCGTTAATAGCATCCCTTGCTATTTGTTCCTAGCATATAATTTCTGCCGCGTTATATAATGAGGACAAAACAAGAGACAGAGTCAGCATGTTTGGTTGAATACAAGGGTTCAATGTTCATACGACGTGATCAAAGAAAGGGAGAATTTGCTTTTGTTGCAGAAGAGTTTCGCTATCATCATTTCATTGTCTATCATTATTTTAACGATAAATGAAAAATAATAGAGATTAATTATTCTCACATCGTGAAAGGAGTTGTCGGAGTATTCGTCCAAAATAGATATACATGTAGGAGATTTTTTTTTGAAGCATGATATTTATTGAACTACTAATGGACCATTATAAGAGGGTTTTCAGTATTGGAAGATTCGAATAGAGAGATTACAATAACACGATAGAGAAGCAAAGTATGAAAATCAATTCGAGGATTAGACTTGCATCGGGGATATGAGTTGAAAATGTAGGGGTGGTCGATGAGGTTGTCAAGGCACCGTAGGCCTTTGACGAATGCTTTCCACAAGAAAAGCTGTACTTTTGATGGACATGTCCGAGTCCATAAAAACCTGGATGTTGTTGATGGGTTTCGATGCAGATAATCCGAAATAATAGACTGTCTATTTTCTAGTTCTCCAGCATCATTCATATCTTCAACCTGAGATTTTAGTCTTGAATGTATGTTGATGTAGTACCCAATCTTCTGATCCTATGAATTTAGTTCTAAAAGCTAGTAGTTCTATTATAATTGATACTATACTATACTAAACCCAAGATACAAACAGATATACAACTAACATGCTACTACTACCAAGTAATTATTAGAAGTAATTAAACTGAAAACGGAGAGAAAAGAAATACAGACTCGACTTACACTTAAATTATGCTAGAAGGTAAAGTACAATGCAATTGACCAGAAAATAACAAGAAAAGGTGCCAGATTCATCGGCCCATTTGCAGATCAAATAGGTTTTGTGCTTGCCGGTTTGAAATCGAGTACACATGAAACTGCAGAATATTCCTCGATTTCAGAAACTGATTATGTTTCCTAGAGTGACAAAAGGTCACCATGGTCAAGAATCACTCATAGTCTAATAATCAAACAAAAGACCAGGGTGATTGAGTCACCGAGCTTAGCTTGTTACTGTTTCGTAAGTGATGCACCAAGACTGAAAATTATCCAAACTTGATATTATGGTAATTGTGAGGTTGTAAGAAGAACTGCCAAACTAGTTGAGGATGGGAGATGAAATGAATTGGCTGAGAGTTACGAAAAAAGGTGCATAGACTGTAAAATGTTGAGCATGAAGAACAGTGATGCTAGTTTGATGATTTATTAGGTTAAGGTTCAACCATGTTATCCCAGAGACCAGAAAAAGATGAACCCAATTCAAAAACTTCCAAAAGAACCTACTTTAGATCAGAGAAAACCCCTACCAGGAAATCTACAGTTCCTAGGTAGATAAAAACAAACAAATGGGATCAATTAAACCCTTAGCAAACAAGACACAAACTCAAATACATTAATAAATCAACACCAATCAAAAGATACAAGGAAGTGAGCATAAAACAAAAGGATTGAAAACCACCAACACAACGTAACCAAAAACTAATGACACTAATCTGGTGGTGAGAGCAACGTGCCTTTCAATATTCAACACATGAACACTAGGGAAAACAGGAATGAAACAGGGGGCATCACTAGCCCAAGAAAACTAAGAAGTAAGGGAATTAAACACAAGCAAAACAGGAAATTGAAAATCAAGGTTTAAAGAAATAAACATATTTTTGGGTCAATCTGATAGATAAGTATGCAAACAATTGGTCTCAAAGGGTTTAAAGTAAACATCAATTGAAAAATATTAGTCTCTGGGCATAACAAGGGTTAATTGAAGCTTAATAATTAGATGTAGCATCAAGTATAAGATTAAGGGGCTACAATCGAACATTGTAATTCTCTGATGATGAGATTAAGGGGCTACCGATCTGAAAATTACCTCTTAAATCAGAGATGGAGTAAAAATAGCAGATCAAACCCGCGCTGATGAAAACTCGAGCCTTAAATCTCTCATGAAAACCAAAAACCTTCAATAGTAACACAAGCTAAGTAAAATCAATTCCTCCGGAAAGAAAGATGTATCACAAATATGCAAGCAGACAACCCAAATGAATTCAAAGGGCCGATAAATCGAGGATTTAACCAATGAGGAGAGCTAAATCCATGGCGGTTGATTAGGATTTTGATGGAGAAGATGAGTTAACGTTTAGCTTTAGGTATTTCCTTCTCTGATTTCTTCTCTACACAAACCAATCTAATATATTATATGAGGATTAATACTGGGTACTGCCCAGATCTGAGAAAATCTGAGCAGTTAAGCTTGACGGAAAAAGTTTTTTCCCCTGCCGGAAATCGCTTTCTCTGATTTCTTCTCTACACATCTATAAGATAATACTCCCTCCATCATACACATCTAGAAGATATTTATTTATTTTAATAGGAAAGAAAGTTTCTATTGATAAAAAGCTGTTACATATTGTTTTTGTCTTGTTGGAGTAATGCAGTTACCCAGTCAGGCATATTATTTGACCAGTTAAAACAAATAGAATGAGTTCTTGAAAACTTTGTTAAAGAACCAGCTAAGTTTTTTGCATCTCTATGAGCATAGGCGTAAATCCAAAAATCAAAAAAGTTAAATTTTATAGAATATCATGGACAAGATTGTAAGTCGTCCATTTCACAGACTCAGGCTTCCCATTTATTGCTGAAACCACATGTATCTTCTTCTATCCTTTGCTTTTAGCGTATAAAAAAGCTTCTAGTAAGGAGTGTGCTTCATCTTGCTCTGGGTCCATTGCTAGACATGCACCTCCTCGTATTCAATTGATGTTCCCTGCAAAATCTCTACAGATTAGACCCCAACCTAACATAATATTTTTATCAAGAAAGGATGCATCAAAATTTTTATCTTGCACACTTCATTAACTGGTGGAAACCAGCGCATCACAGGCTGAGAAGTCAAGCCTCTTTGGGAGGCTTGAAGAGCTGTAATTCTAATCCAATCACCTAACTGCAGAACAACATTGTTAGCCACTTCTGTAGGATTAAAATTCTTATCCTCAAAGACTTTAAGACACCTGTATTTCCAAATTAACCTGATAGTAATGCAAACTGTCTCATAAACCCTAAAATCTCTGGGAAGCACAATATTGGGTCTTAGGAAACAATTACATAATTATTGATGAAGATCCTGGCCCTGTAAAAGGTTAACAAGGTTAAAGGGTTCACAGCATGCAAAACTGGTCTAATGATAGGGCAATCAAAAAACAAGTGCTGAGGAGTCTCAATACTGACAGTACATAAAATATAAACATTATCCTGGTGACCATAGACTCTAAAAAGTCTAGACTTAGTTGGAAGACAGTTATGGATAAATTTCAAAGTAAATTGTTGAACTCTAGGTGGCAGTTTATGCCTCCAAAAGGATTTCCAACAAATGTTCAGATTATTCTTAGTAGGTTTAGTTACTAAGTTTTCATTCAAGATAGCATTATAAGCTGTCTTGACAATAAAGATCCTAATGTCAGAGGGTTCCCATCTGAGTTTATCCACACCTGTAAAAAGGAATCCTTATATTAGTAATATATTTCACAATATTACTGTCAAACAAAGTTTCAAGAACATCAACTTTCCAAGTTTTTTGTTTATGATCAATAAGTTGACTGACATGAGTCATACCAGAAGAGTAAAATGAGTTGGTGGAGGTCTGTGCATGTTTGGAATCCAGGTATTTTTTCCAAATTTGCACAGTCTTACCATCTCCAATCTCCCGCACATAATGCTGCTTGACAATACTCAGACCTATGCGTATACCTTGCCAAATCCAAGATCCCTGCTTATCAACACTATCAATAAGAGGGTTAAGACCTGAACAATATTTTTCTCTAAGAATAATTGCCCAAGGTTCATCAGGATTGTTTATCAATCTCCAAGCTAACTTAGCAAAAAACAAGGTTTAAAAGATCAGTTATTCTAATATTAAGACCTCCTAACTTTTTCGGAAGAGCAATGTTAGTCCATCCTTTCATAAAGCATCATTTTTCATTATCTTTTTTCCCCCACCAAAATCTCATTTGGATATTATCCATCTTTTTTGTAAGTTCCTTAAGCATTGGAAAAACAGCTAAGTGGTGGCTAGCTAAACTACCCAAAACCGATTGGTTCATAATGGTTTTTCCAGGTCCTGCTAAGAAAATGGTTTTCCAGTTTTCCAGTCTATCTCTAAAAATGTCCAGAAGGTGAGCAAAATAAAATAGGAACACCTAGATATTTCTCATTTAAGGACATCTTCCTAATTCCTAAGATATTTGCTATATCATTCTTCACAGAATTTGAGACTTTAATGCTAAAAGCTAAGGCTGATTTATCAAAATTTACAGCTTGACCACTGAACTTACTGAATTGATCAATTAGGGAAGATAAATTCCTAGCATCCTTGGTCCTAGCTTTTATAAAGATGAGACAATCATCAACAAAGAACAAATGAGAGATAGAAGGACAGTTCTTATTTTCCTTAAATCCATGAATAAGTTTTTGTTGCTCAGCTTGATTAAACTCCTAGAAAAACATTCCATGCAAAGGATAAACAAGTAGGGGGGAGAGGGTCTCCCTGCCTTAAGCCCCTCTTTGGAAAGTAAACATTACCTGGAGAGCAATTGAGCAAGATATAAGTGGATACAGTTGTTATACACTGTTCAATCATGTTACACCACACTTCAGAGAAACCTAGATTTCTGATATTATCAATAAGAAAACACCATTCTACCCTGTCAAAAGCCTTTGACATATCTAACTTGACAGCTGCACAACTATCTTTAGATTTGGTTTTCTTCATAGAATGAATTAGTTCATGAGAAATTATGATATTGTCATGGATAAATATACCAGATAAAAAAGCAGTGTGAGATGGAGAAATAATCTTATGTAACACACACTTTAACCTGGAAGCAAGCAGTTCAGAGATGATTTTATAAGACACATTACACAAGCTAATGGGTCTGAAATCAACAACACTTTTTGGACAATTATTTTTAAGTTTCAAAGTAGTAAAATTATGGTTTAGTTGTTTCAGTAGATGTTGAGCGTAAAAGAAAGCTTGCACCATGTTAAAAACATCATGTCTTATGGTGTCCCACATCAATTGATAGAATCCAGGAAGAAAACCATCAGAACCAGGTGAAGTCCACGGTTTCATATCACAAACAACCTTTTTAACCTCACTATAACATTAGGGATTGCTATTAGCATAGCATTATCAGCCTCACTTATACTAGCATGCACATTATTTAGATAATCAGTAGGTATGGGTGGGTTTGTGGTCCTACTCATGCTACTAAAGTGTCTTAACAATCCATCCTCAATACTTTTCCTATCCTCAAGCCATATACCTACATTGGATTGAAGGGACTCAATTTGAGTCCTTTGCCCCATGAAGTTTCCTTTATGATGGAAATAAGCAGTGTTTCTATCATCTAAAAGAAGAGCCTCATCCTTACCTTTTTGTCTCCAAAAATCAACTTCAATGTCATACCATTGTTTGAGTTGTTGTGTAAAGTCAGCAACTCTGGTAACATTATGGTTGTTTGCGTTATTAGTAAGAACAGACAATTGGGATTCTAGATTAGATATTTGAGTTTGAATGTTTCCAAACTGATGATAATTCCAGCGCCTAAGACCTGTTTTGGTGTTTTTAAGACACATAGTAATTTGAAAAGAAGCTGATCCATTAGAAATACTTTTCCATTCAGCCTTAATGAGATCTGAGCAAGTTGAGTCTCTATACCAAGTTTTGTTAACTCTAAATGGCCTTTTGGTTTTTTCTTCCATTTTACTGGTTACTAACAAATGATAGGGAAGTGATCACTACCCACAACAGTCAAATGATAGAGAGCAACAAAGGGATAACTAGCATTCCAATCTAGAGAGATAAGAGATCTATCCAGTCTCTCAAGAATAAGCTCATCTCCACTTCTTTTGTTTGACCAAGTATAGGGGTTACCTATATAAGACATGATAAACAAATTCATGCCATTTATGAGGTTATTATTCTCATCTACATCATTTTGGTTTGGGATATTACCTCCCTCTTTTTCATGTCTATCTAGGATAAAGTTTAGATCACCTATAACTATCCAATGATTGTTATGTATGTGTCTAATACTCCTAATATGGTTCCATTGGGAAATTTTATCCTGGTCATTCAGAGCCCCATAAATGCAGGTGAGCAGAGAGCTATTATTTTGACCATCTAGATTTACTAAGAAGTTAATCATATTAACCTGCACATCTATGAACTGCAGATCAATTTTGTCTTTCCAAAGAAGACAGAGACCACCAGACAAACCAATAGGGTTAAGAAAAGTAGTATTGGGATACTTAAATCTAGCTAACAAATACTGCATTCTTTTCTTTTGATTTCTGATTTCTGTTAAGAATATGATATATGGGTTATGAGATCTAATGAGCATGTTGAGATGATTCCTTGTACGCTTGTTTCCAAACCCACAGAAATTCCATGATAAAATCTTCATATTAAAACAAGAGTTTTTGAGCTTACTGTAGTTATTTACCAAGCTTTGACTAGTTTTATCTAAGGAAACATGATTATAAAGATATTTCTGAGATAGAAAAATTAAATGAAGTTTTTTGAAATGTACCTTGTTCTCCCCTGTAGTGTTTTTAACATGTTCCTCCCATGTTGTGAGTCTATCTGCAGCTTGTGTATCCTTTTGTTTCCCATCACAAGAGTTTTTGATTGTGGATTCAGGTGTTGTGTCTTGAGAGTCTGAGATCCTAATCCTCTTGCCCAGCCTGGAAGTTTCAAATTCCTCCACATTCTGAGCTGATTGGTCTATCCTTGCATCTATAAGAATACCATCCTTTGGAGGGACAAAGGGAGTACTTTTGATCTCCTTTTTCTTCTGACAGCTTGTAACAATTGCCACAGTTTCTGCATCAACTACCTTCTTATTTTGAACATTAGTTTTTATACCAAAGAAATATGGTTTACTATGAGCTTTTGTAAGATACTCAGCTGCAGCAAAACATGCTCCTTTGTTGTGTTTTATGATGTAGCACTTTGGACATATGTTGTGTGGTTGCCTTTCATAGAAGAATTTTATCCACCTTGTGTAACCTGCATTAGTTTTTGTCATTGATCCTCTTCTCAGTGGGTTATTAATGTCAATATTGACACAAACTTTGACTCCATCTTTGTCCACAGAAATTGCATCGTTTGGCTCAATAGCAATCACTTCCCCCATTAATTTTCCAATCTTTATAACTGAGATCACATTCATATGTTCAGGAAGCATTTTTTTTAGTTGGAGCCAGAAACATTGATGGTTCCAATCCAAATCTTTATAAATGACTTCCGAGTTGTATCCATGAAGAATAATTAGATTTCTATTAATGCTCTAGGGTCTAGTAATAAAGATATTATTTTTTGTTTCTTCTTCTTTGAACTTGAAAACCAATATGTTTTTGTCTATCTCCACCACATCCACTTCACCTTCAGGAATAAAATACCAAATGTACTGGATATGGTGTTCCATTACTTTGAAACTCATTGACCCTTCCTCTATTATGATCATTCCAATTAAACAGTGTTCTCATTCTCCTTCAACCTCATTGATTTCCTCTTCAGACAGTTGATCTTGAGTTTCATTTTCCAGTGCTTAGGCTGCTTTCTTGAACTTTTCTGCTAGATCAATGACTTGTTCTTCATTTTATACCGCCATATTGTTGGTGGTGTATTGGTTGTTTCTAGTTATTTCTGCTAGCTCTTCTTTTTGATTTATATAGTAACAAAACCCAATTGGATTAGGTTTTCTCCATCATGTGCATAAGAGATCTTCCAAGATTTATGGCATGAAGATATATGGTAGTTATAACAATCTTTTTTATTTTCAGAAATAAGATATATGAGTAATAATCCATGGAGTAATTTCAGCATTTTGTTACCCATTTTGTAACGACTTTTTTGAAATTCAAAATTCTGTAAACTCCGCCTTTTCTTGCTTTGACTTTTGCGTTGATTGATGGTGGATCAGTTCTGACTGAGTTTGTGACTCTTGCGATGAAGAAATATAGGATAAGCAATGGCTTAAAAAAGAAAACTAGCTAGCATATCAAATGCTATAAACACAACTTCAAAATAAGCAAACGCCATTGGGGATGAAACAATCTGCAAACACATTATGGAAGACAAGGGATTAGTTTGAAACCATAGTAAATCAATGTAGAAACTTTGATTATAATTGCGATTTAAAAATATAAAAGAAAAGATTGACTGGCCCGAAATTAGACTGTATAGTTTGAAAATGCTTGCAGTTGACTCGTTAGAAGTAAAATTTCATTTTGAAAAAAGAGAAGATGAATCACAAGATCATGTAAAAATCATAGAAATTGTGGTTAGAATCAAGATTCAAGGAAGATGAAGCAAACTCTTGTTACTGAGTTGACTCAGAAACTGTGGTTATGCTTGTTTTACACATCTAGAAGATAATACTCCCTCCATCATACACATCTAGAAGATAATACTGATGAGCACGCAAGTGTGACACATTTTCACCCATAACTACATTCGCTATGACTAATTTAATCACTAATAATCTTGTTTTAAGTCTTTTCAAGGAAATAAGCTCTTTTGGAAAAATAGTTTGAAAAAGTGTTAAAGGCAACCAGAGAAACTGATAAAGGCACCCATTATTTCAGATACGGGCACCCAACAAATGGATAGAGGCACCCTCTTCTTCTTCATTTGAAACAGATTCACATAATTTATGGGAGATCTCAAAGATTTAAGGAAAAGATATATTCTTGCCTATTATACAAGAAGTTTTCATATCTTGAAGTTAAAAGAGATAATATATTGATGAGTTTGTTTTTATTGAAAAGGAGAAAGAAAATCTGTGGTTTTATTTATAAATAAAAAAAGATAATATCCCCAGGATTTTATTCTAGCAAATAGAGGAAGATGTGTCATAAATGGAGAAAGAAATTATTCCTGAGATTTCTTTCATTAAAGAGAAGATCTGGTGGAGTTATGGAAGAATATTTTGAAAAGATATTTGAGTAATGGGTTGTTGTGTATAAATAGGGTGCTAATATGACCAAACAGGCATCCGGAGAGGGGGGAGTTTTGGAAGAGCAAAATAGTTGCGTTTAATTTTTCTTCATTTTCACCATTGTAAACACTTTTCGAGCAATAAAATAATATTTTAAGAGTGTCTATAAAATTATGAGCTAGACCCCTACACTGGGTCGACGGAGGAATCCGAATTTCATACATGGGTAAATTTATTTTATTTTTCTATTTTGACTTTTGCACTAACTAAAATAGAATTATGATTTGAATTAATTAGTTATCATTTTATTTGATGGGTCATGCTTGCTTAGATGTTTGATGTCCCATGCTTACAATTTATAACTAATATGTTGAGAATCTACTTTGGAAAAAATAAGAGTCCATGTTATTTTATTTATTAAGCGATATTTGTTGAGAATAAATAATTGATCTTTATGATATGAATTCGGTGGAATCCTAGTCCCAGTAACTCTCGACTTTGTTTATTATTTTCATTAAATATTTAAATTTAATCTTCACAAGTGTTAGAGTTCGAATCTTTATTTACAACAACAATTAAAAATCACACCAAATACTCCCTCCGTCCAAGTTTTATAGGTGGAGAATTAATTTTTGGTTGTGTCTCTATATAGGCGTAGTTCTAGTTCCTAAAATACTTTTCCAAATAAGACCCTATTTATGATAGTAGTTTACTAGTATTACACTAAAGTCATCTAAGAAATTTTGTCACGAATAAAGGGTAAAATAGGAAAGAGAATGATTTTCTTAATAAAATCATCTAAGAAATTTCTTCAAAAGTAAGGGGTAAAATAAGAAAGAGAATGAATATTTATAAAATCATCTAAGAGATTTGGTTTCTCCGCTTATATAACTTGGAGGGAAAAAATATACTTTTTTTATGTTTTCTAAGAAGTTTGATAACAAAAACTTAGTATGTAATGTATATTTTATCACAAAATAAATTAACTAACTGTTAAGCCAAAAATAGTGGCGCCATCAACCCAGTAATGTTGTGATGATGTGGTGTTGTTAGACCCTAGTATGTTATATTCTGGTCCATTTTTAGTTTGTTTCGGCCTTCCAAAACCTTAGATAGATACTACGTGTTGGAAATAATAACAGAAGGAAAAAGAAAAAAAAAAGAGAGATATTTTGTAAAAAAGTTGTTTGTTTTCGGGCATATTAGGTTTGGAGCCGTAGAACATGATGTTGATGCGTTTGGATCGTAAACTAGCCTAAGACCGTTGAAAAATAGTTAGAAAACTTTATATTTTGCTAAACACCTTGACTATTAACTGACTAACGTTGACAGTTAAAATATTCTCAAAATATTTAACCATCCAGTCTTGTTCTGCCTGTGGAAAAATGTCTCTATTCTCTTCTGTTTTTCGTGGTTCAGTCATTTTTCCGAAAATCTGTTGAGCACAACATGATGGCGTCATTGTGCTGTGGGAAGTCCCCCTCTTTAGTTGTATAATACCTGCATATTCAACTCATGCATAACCTGTCTACCATAGGACTTAAGGAACTCAAAAGATTCATAATCTTCTCTATTTACCCCACATATCACTAGAAGTAACAACATTCAGTTACTAAAATTTAGCAGTTGTAATTATCTCTAGAGTTCAGAAACCCCTTTAATCGTCTCCATTTATTTTTAGGCACTGTTAGCAGTTGTAATTATTCTTAGTGCAGACACAAAATTTCCATTACTCAAAACCATTGCTACTCGGTGGTAAGAATCTCGGCAGCAGCTTGTTCCTCCATCTGATCTCGGCCATGAATTCTGCCCAAAATTTAGTATTCAATCCATTTTCTTGTTTAACTCTAAAGTCTCAGTTCTATCATCATTCAATCACCAAAAATCAGCGGCAACACGCCAACATCAATTCTTCCTTGTCTTCTTGAACTATCCCCTTTAATTATAGCACCCATTAGAATCAGAAAATACAGTCGTAAAGCTTAGTTTAGTTAAGTATTTAACTGGATCAGGACAATAGGTCATTCCACTATTTCATAACGGCATTTTAGTAAACATATGAGATGGTCAAGGTCAATCTACAACCCAAACGCATCAATGGCATGTTCTACGACCTAGACCATAATATTCCAGAGAAACATACGACCTTTTTACAAAATATCTTTAAAAAAAACAAATCCTAAACAGCTGAGTTATGGATTAGGTCGCACTCTTTAAGGTGTTTCACCAATTTAAGAAGGGTAAGTAGGAGCCTGTTTTGGTTACCACGTAATGCACGAGGGAACATTTATTTACATATATAGTTTACATATATAGGGTGACTTGTGCGGCTGTTACATCACCATCTTATGTGGCTGATATTACGGGTATTCTACAAGGAAACAATTCAAATAGCACCATGCAGCACAATTCAAAGAAGAAGAGGAAATACAGAAAGAAAAAGAAGTCCAAATCCAAACCCGTGACCCAAATCTGGCAGCAAGTTGACTATGAAAAGTTGTTAACGCGTGTTTCAGAAATTAGGGTTACTACTGCAGCTGAGGTGGCAGGTGATGTGGCCAATGACATGGAAATTGATAGGGCGAGTCATCCAGAAGCTTTCAGAGTTTCAGTTCCAGAATTCCCATGTGAAGAAATTCAATCCCCTACACAGTTTTTGCACCATCCAGTCCCTGAAATACCACCGCCGTTACACACAGCTAAATATCCAACAACATCATGCCTCCAAGCAACCATTGATGATCACGTTCATTACTCCCAGTTAGGAATTACTGTTTAGTCCAATTTTTCATGACCCAGTTAATGGTTAGTCCATCCGTGAAAAACATTTACTCTCTAGTCCAAAAATTTCGTGGAGATTATAAAGTGTATTTCCTAAATGCCTAAAATACCCTTCCAGGTCTAATTAGTATCAACACATGTAAATGTTACTAGTAGTATGTTCCTACATACTAGTAATATCAATAGGGTGATACTACATATTAATATGTACTATACTAGCAGTAACAAAAATATCTTACTAATTTGTTACTAGTAAATTAGGTAACTACTTTACTATACTAACTAGTTACTACTACTACTAGTATACACTATACTAGTATACTAGTACTAGTAGTAACATATGTAGTATCAATACATAACAATTTTTTGATATGTAGTATCAATACATAACATACTACATATCAATATATAACATACTACATATCAATATGTAGTATCATTATATACGTAACATGACAGTGTTGAACATAACATATTGATACTCAATATGTAGTATCAATATTAATATGTAGTATTAATATATAACATATAACATATTAATATGTAGTATCAATATATAACATATTACTACTAGTACTAGTTACTACTGGTATACTACATACTACATATTGACGATATATAACATATTACTACTAGTACTAGTAGTATACTACATACTACATATGTTATTACTGCATACTACATATGTAGTAACATATGTATTAATATACGTAATATTATATGTTAGGGTTAGTAGAGTAATTTTACTCTTTTCAAAAAAAAATTGGACTAGGGAGTAAATATATTTTGCCGCTGGACTATCCAGTAAACCGGGTCGGGTTTACTGGACTAAACAGCAAAGTCCTCTTACCCCAATCCTATATCGCTTCACCTCTCACATACACCCGTAACCCTGGAAGTCTGCAGAAACTCACTTCCATAATCTTACCTCACGCCAGCTCCATTCACCTCAATCCGCCAAAGCATACACCTAATCTTATTGTCCCAACCTGGATTTCGAATGAAGTAAACCATCTCTTTGATCTTGGTGTAAAACTGGGCATCAGCTTTCCATCTATGCCGAACCATACTAGGAAATTCTTGGTTTTTAAGATTTCTAATACTGGTCCAGTTATTAAACCTATACCCATCCTACCAATAAAAAAACAACTTCATAAGGATTTTGTTGTCCAACAAACTGTATACATTGATGGTATGGAAAATATTCCGGTGCATGAGGAACGACAATGTACTGTACCACTAGTGGGTTTGGAAGACTCATTCTTGGGGTCTAAAGATAATGATGTGGACACCTCCAGTGATTCTGATACTAGTCCACTATTGTATCCTCCTGGTTTTGAACCTCCTATTGACGACATCTCAGATGATGTTTGCTCAGGTGATGGATTAGTCAATGTTGCACAACCGGTTATACCAGTTAAGCTGCGGAACGAATTAAAGAGACTTGGTATGTCTGTTGAGGTGTTTGTTTCTCCTCCCTCTAGAACAAAGAGGTCAGTTACTTCTAGGGTAAAATATTGTTTACAATGAGTCATAAGATCCTAACTTGGAATGTTAGAGGTCTAAACTCTAGCGGTAGAAGGACGGTTGTTCATAAAATACTGTAGATGATCAGAGCTCCAATTGTAATGCTTCAAGAAACCAAAATGACGCAATGTTCAGCAAGGGACATTAAGCAGATTTGCGGTTATAAGAATGTGGGGTGGACTTTCCAATAGTTGAGAGGAAGTTTCGGTGGCATGCTTATTCTATGGGATAAAGACTTTGTAGAAGTCAGTGAGTACACTCTTTATATTCTTTGTACAAACAAGTCGGATAACTTCCAGTGGGTCTTAACGAATGTTTATGGGCCAAATAAATCAGTCGAGAGGACATATTTTTGATAGAACTGGATGATTTTTGTAGATATTGGGTTAATCTTCCATGGTGCATTGGTGGTGATTTCAATACAATTACCAATTGTGATGAAAAAAGAACTGTAAGAAGATTACAATAAGCATGAAGAAGTTCAACAAATTCATAGTTGAGCATGACCTAATCGACTTACCTCTAAAGGGTGCAAGATACACATGGTCAAATGGACAAGCAAATCCGGTTATGTGTAGGCTAGACAGGTTTCTTATCTCCCCATCCTTTGAACAACACTTCCCTTTTGTTACCCAATTATCCAAAGCTAGGCCTACCTATGATCACATCCCTCTCCTTTTAGACATTTCCGATCCCTCTTGGGGACCTAATCCTTTCAGGTTTGAAGTTATGTGGTTTTTGGAGAATGAATTCTTACAGTTACTAGAAGAGTGGTGGTTTTCTTTTTGTTTTGCAGGTACCCCTAGCACTGTTCTTTGGATGAAACTAAAAGCACTTAAAGAAAAGCTAAGAATATGGAACAACGAAGTATTTGGCCACACCAACACCAAGTTGAATGAAATCCTCTCAAAAATACAAACTCTTGCCGAACTAGCTGAAGATAATATCCTTACTGAAGAAGAAACGAATGTACATTTTCGGAACAAAGTTGAATTCGAAAAGATCTCTAAAATGGAGGAAACATGTTGGAAAATCAAATCAAATACCAAATGGTTGCAGGAAGGTGATATGAATACTTCTTTCTTTATCAGTAATGCTTCTGCTAGAAGAAGATTTAACCGAATTAGGCAACTATATATTGGAGGTGAATTGGTTTCTGATAGAAAACAGTTGCAAGATCATATAGTAGGATATTATTGCACTCTTTTCACTGAAGAGGAGGTTATCAGACCTAATTTAGATGGAATTGACTTTGATACCATGACATCTACGGAGTCGGACATTTTAGAAGCTAATTTTACTTAAGAAGAGGTTTTACAAGCCATAAAAGTATTGGGTAATGACAAAGCTCCGGGTCCAGACGGTTTCCCTATACTTTTCTTTCAAAAGTGCTGGCATTTCATCAAGGAAGACATTATGGGTACGGTAACTGAATTTTGCACTTCAGGTACTATATACTCTAAACATAATTCTACTTTCATAACTCTCGTACCAAAAAAGGATCACATTGAGACAATCAAGGATTGTAGACCTATATGCCTTCTCACTAGTGTCTATAAGATCATTGCAAAAGTCCTTGCAACAAGGTTAAAACTTGTTATGGATAAACTTGTATCTCCAGTGCAATGTGCTTATATTGAAGGACGACAAATTATTGATGTTACTTTGATTGCTGATGAGTTGGTTGATTCTAGACTGAGGTCGCAAAAACCTGGTATTGTGTGCAAAATTGATCTTGAAAAGGCTTTTGACAGAATTTATTGGAGGTATCTTGAATTTGTCCTATCTCAAATGGGTTTTAGTAGGAAATGGTGTTATTGGTTAAGGTTTTGTTACTCAACTGCATCCTTCTCGGTTCTTATCAATGGGTCTTCTTTCGGCTACTTCACAAGTACATGAAGTGTAAGACAGGGTTGTCCAATTTATCCTCTTTTGTTTAACATCGCTATGGAGGGTTTTTCAAGATTCATGGGTAGAGCAGCTAATCAAAGTTTTTTCAGTGGATTTTCTGTTTCATCTACAAGTATTATTGTCAACCATCTTCATTATGTAGATGATACGATTTTCTTTCTAGATAATAAAAAGGAGGAGTTTCATAATTTGTTTTCGGCCTTACATTGTTTTGAGTTCATAGCCGGTCTAAAGGTAAACACATCAAAAACCAGACTTATTGTTGTGGGAGATGTACCTGAATTAAATATCTGGGCTGAGGAATTTGGTTGTTCAACTGATTGTTTACCTTTCATGTATATGGGGATGCCACTCGGTGCTAAACCTGGCTCTAAAATTATCTAGGATCCCATCATAGAGAAGTTTGATGCTAGATTATCAGTTTGGAGACGTATATCTTTATCAAGGGGAGGTAAAATTGCTCTATTAAAATGTATTTTATCCTCCCTTCGTACTTATTATTTCTCTTTATTCAGGGCCCCTATTTCAGTTATTAAGATCCTTGACAAAAAGATGCGCAACTTTTTGTGGGAGTATAAATAAGGTACGCAAACTTCTCATTTGGTTAATTGGGATTTGGTTCGTGCGACCAAAGAAAGAGGTGGTCTAAGAGTATGTAATCTCAGACTTATGAATTTATCGTTATTGGCTAAATGGTGTTGGAGATATGGTGTCGAGAAGAACAAGTTATGGTACAAAATAATTAAAGATAAATATGGTTCTGTTTTTTCATCTTGGGTACCGGAAAAAATAACTCAAACACATGGAGTCTCTTGTTGGTGTGTTATTGCGGAATCTGCAGGTCTAGTTAGTGAAAACTCGACTATGTATTTGCATTCAGGAAATAATATTTGTTTTTGGAATGACGTTTGGCATGGACAACATTCTTTGTCGACTACCTTTCCTAACCTTTACAAGCTATCCAGGGATAGGAATGCAACAGTTGCAAGCATGATTTCCTTGCAAGGAAATTGGAGGTTTGATTTCAAGCGCTTACTTAAAAACTCTGAGGCTGAAGAATATGCGTCTCTAATCACTGTCATCGGTGACAATCCACCAGCTAGAGATGGCTTGGAAGATACAAGACGTTGGAGACTTGACTCAAAAGGGGTGTTCACTGTCAAGTTGTTATATGGAAGGTTGGTGGCTGATTTTGGAGTTGATGACTTTCCATATCGCTTCATTTGGAGACCTGGAGTTCCACCTAAACTCAATATTTTAGTGTGGTATTTGCTTTATGGTAGGTTAAATACCATAGATATGCTGCAAAATAAGGGTATGTACCACCTGTATAACTCTTGTGTTTTTTGTGGAAATGGTACTGAGTCGCAGGACCATCTTTTCCTACACCGCAAAATAGCGCATAAGATATGGTATCATGTTTTACCGAGTACATGTTGGGTTTTGGTACTTCCTGGTACTATGAGAGTTTTGGCAGATTTTTGGCATGACAATAACTTCACTCAATATGGTAAATACATCTGGGGTTTGCTACCTGCGGCAATCGTCAACACCATCTGGAGGGAACGAAATTGTAGAAGATTTGAAGAAAACTATCTCTATAAAATTGATGATGACCTAATAATGGAAGCTAAGACATCTTTCTTGACTTGGGCAGCAGCCGCAGGTCATCGAGCCCATTTGAATTTCAATTATTCAGTAGTTAGCAACTGGAATTTAGTCTTCTTGTAACTTTTGAGTTTTTTCTTTGTTTTGATTTTCTTTTCTCTACCCCTGGTAGAGTTGTTGTACATTCTTTCCACTTCAATACATCTTCTTTTCTGATAACAAAAAAAATTAGGGTGACTTGTCATCTGAGACTTCTGTGCCCGGGCAAATTTCAAACTGTCTACTTTAAATGAGTTCTGGTCTTTGATCAATCTTAAATTATTGTGATGCTGACTCTTGATTTTCATTCCGGTCGTGGCGGCCAATGCACTTAAGATCATATTAGGCAATGTTGAAGCAAAAGAAGATTTTGCTGATATACCCGAAAATGTGAATTATTTTATATTATATTAATTTCCAAAGGTTGATCATTGACAAGATTAAATAATTTATGTCTGTAAACTTCATGTTATTCATTCCCTTCTAATTACCTAAGTTTCATTTTTCTCTCTTCCCTCTCCTCTTCCAACGGCTATTTTCCTTCATCATATTCGATTATTCATTCCCTGCTACTGTTCTAATGTCTAGCGAGTAATTCATCAACTTGGGTCTCACCTAAGCTAAGAGGGGGTAATAGATTGGAAGGAATTCGTCTCAAGATTCTTAGGCTACCTAATATTGGTCAAAAGTTTTCTTTTTCCTCCTCCTGCTTTTTGAAATCGATGTTTTCTCGGATTTTAAATCGGAGAATTTGGTTGTGTTCTCCCTTCAGCATCCCATAGCATATTCATTTGCATTTTATACCTATAAACTTCTCTCATCTCTGCATCTCATATCATATTCATTTTGAAATCGATGTTTCTCCATTCAGCATCCAATAGCATATTCATTGGCATTTTATATCTATAAACTGCTCTCATCTCTGCATCTCATATCTTAATGTGACATATAAGGTTTTTTCTTGAGAATAATAACCCTCTACTAATAGGAACCAACAAATTTTTGGGCTTGGAGACGTCGGTTTACTAGGTCTGTCTGTTAATATAAATCATTAAACATTAAGTTCGGGTTGCATCCATCGGATCTTTATCACCTATTTTAGGCTTTTTTTTATCAAACATCCTTCAAATCTTTGATTCCTCTGTAATTTTGATCTTTTGTATGTTTGTATGATAGAGACCCTATCTCCCTATTCTGAATACCCCTCTCTCTGCCTAGATAATTTTCTCTTTGGTCTTAGCTAATTTAGAAACTTTAAATCTACTTTGACATTTAGCTGGGTAATTTTAACTAGATAGATCATTCTTTTTCAGTTTCATCATCTTGTCTTCCTTTATCTGTTATTCTATTAAGTCTTTTTCTCTCCTTCTTTTAGTCTCTGCTATATAAGTTAAGACCACATTCTTACTGTTCTATAGCTATTATACATCTTCTTTAATCCTGGACTAATTTTTTAATAATCTCACAAATTTTCCAAATCAATTTGCATGATTAATATTGGATTTCATAAAAGAAAAAAAAAACTAAACCGTAATTTGGCAATCTTAAGCTTGAAATAAACAACCCTTTCTTGATAACTTGTCATTATAGACTTAGCATAATATTTAGAAAAGTTTGAACTAGCAAGACATACTGAAACGTTTAAGTTTCACACTAGAAACCATCAACTTTCATTTGGAAAATCATAAAATACCAACTAAACAGAAACCTACACTAGAATTTCTTAAAACTGCAAACTTAGAATTTAAAACTAGACCCAAAATATTTAGAACCCATGACCAAACCTGCTTCGAGCCCTTGTTGATGAAGTTAATAGACTATTTCCCCTTTTAGTTCGGCCTGCTAGGCGTCTTCATAATTTCCCTTGCCCTTCTTCCAGTTGTACCTGATTTCCATTCTCCTTACATATTCATAATCGAACCCGGAAGGCATTTCACTATTAAGTATGAAAGCATCTTGAATATTTCCAACTTCCATCATCCTTCGAATCTCTGGCTGGTCACCTGCAAACAACATATCCTTCTCTGCATGGCTCAAATTGCAAAATGCCAGTCTCTTTGCCTGTTCAGAATGCAGAAAATTGTGAGTACCACACAAATAACAGAAATAGTAGTGTACCCGGTGTAGGTGATCTTCTCGACATCGCATAACCCTTGTTAATGACGCGGGTGCATTCCTTGGGACGTTTCTGCTATGTTCACATGCCATGACTGAAACTCTATAACTTCTTTCTACCATTTTCTCTCTTTGTTTTCCTTGCTTTCTATGAGAAGCTCTTGGTTTTTTATATAGGATAATTTTAATTACCAATTCCATTGGGTTTACTAAGCTTCTGTCTTTTCATCTCTCAAGATTGTTTCTAGTTTTTTTGCACCACCCCTCCTTCTGTCTATTCTCTCTTTATGATTCTTGCACGCTAACCGGTTAATCTTATATCTCACATAGGCTTAGATTCAATTTTTAGGCTTATAGACCCTTTTTAAACTTTGCTTTATGTTTCCCAAGAAAAGCTTATCCTTGTATGTTTTCTCTCTCTTTTCTGCATTGCATTACATTCCATGCATCTTTTTACTAGAGTGTCAGCTAAATCTATCCTTATTATCTAAAATATTCACTTAATTGTGTGAACTGATTTAAATCCTTTTGATTTAAATAGGGTATTGCATCTACTAGATTTTACCCTAACACTGCTTGCCTTTACCCTATGAGTTCTTCCATTCTGTTTTCCCTTTCTCTTCCATCCTGTCTTGCCTCGACTAATTTCGTTAATTAGAAACTTAGCTTTTCTTACTACTTTTAGTCAAAAGTTCTGTGTTGTCCTACTTCTTGTATTAGGTTTTTTTTCTTTTCAAAAATTTGAAAGTTTTTGTTGTCGTCTTAGGATTGGTATGATTTTGGTTATGCTCCCTTTTCGTTTTTAGCATCATTCAGGGGTTTGACTGGATAGTCATCTTTTTTATTTATACTCCTTAGCTCTCTTAACAAATTTTTCACCATTCTTTTGACTCTGTTTTACTCTTCTCCCCTCTATCTTCTTTCCATAGGTGATCTTCTATACAGACATCTTAGTTGCTTATCTTTAGCTCAGGGCTATGCTAATCATAGCAACTCTGGTTTACTCCCAACTTCCCCTGAGTTAATTAGAGATTTCGGTATCAAACCTCATAGTATACTAGCTAGAATTTTCTCCACTGAGATTTTAAAAACTTGGGAAGTTAGAGGTACTCTCTGCAGTTTTTGGGGAGCAAACCTAATCTTCCAAATTAGGGAAGTAGATCCAAACCTTTACATCATTACCTTTCACTCTAAAGAAGACTTTTCTTGGATATCCTTAAATGGTCCGTGGTACCCCTTCGGTAACGTTATGGCTGCAACAACTGCTTATCAAGGGATGAGCATATCTACTAATAAGGTGAAGGAAATCCCTCTATGGGCATCTATGTCTAATGCGAAACATGAACATAGAGGTAAAGAAAGCTAGGACTGATTGCAAGCAAGATAGGTCAAGTGGAAAGAGTTTGTACAGGTTCTGAAGTCTCGGCTCCTGATTGTAAAGCAAAAGTCTTGGTATGGGTTAACATATAAAAACCTCTAGTTGATATGCTTCTAGTAAAAGTTGGGAAATACCCAGTGACCAACATTTACTTCAATTATATTAACCTCCCTTCAAAAGCATGCTCGCATTGCCTTAGATTTGGACACAACGTTAACAACTGCGCAATTCTAAAAGGAAGACCTATCGAAGATATCTATGATATCACCATGCACTCTCCTGGTCCAAGTGATGATTTTTTTTGGCTTAACAACGAATCAGTGCAGATATGGAACCCCAAAGATAGCTTCGACCACTTAGGGAACTCGATACCTGTAGAATCTTACCTTAACCAACCAAGAGTTCGTGAAACCTTTAATGATATATTTAGAACTTACGTTGAAAATGATACCAGTGTTACTACTGCTCCTCTGCCCGCAGCCTTCTCTCCTATGAACCTTCAATCTTATGAAGTTTTTGGGCCGGCAACTTATGAGGAGGAGATGCCATTATCATCTTCGACTGTGCTTGGGAAAAGAACATTTCCTTTCAATCTACCGGAGAATTATATTCCGTTGGAGAGTTCTAGTTCTGACTCGTTTCGCTCAGCTAACTATGAAACTTACAGAGTCTTCGAGTCAGCTAGACTTACTGACTCAGGCTTCCTGCAAGATATCCCGAATCATGCCGGCCCGAGTCGGGGTTTAATGTCTCTTCAGCAAGTACACGACTTTCTTATTCTTCTTATGAAAATGCTGCAACTTCTTTTCACTCGGCATCCCCGGTCTTACCTGCATCTTCCATAATTGTTGTTGCATCATCTCCATCGCATCCTGCACATCATTCATGCATAGCATCTTCATCATCCTTCATTACCCCTATTTCACAACCAAAATCGGCTTTCAAAATCACGGTTTCTGACTTTTTATCATCCTCTTCGTCGGAAGCTATTTGCTCCTTTCATGTTGATAATGGGAAAACACTGTGCATTGATCAATATGGGTCCAATTTGCAAGAGAATATTGACAGACACAATGACTATCTACCAATTCCATTTCCATCTCTTACCCCTTCAAATCGACAGGAGGAGACCCAGGTATTTCCCCCAATTTCTATCTAATTTAATTTGCCCTAATTTTAATTATTAGCTTCCACTATACCTTGTTTCTTGTTCTTGATTATCTTTTAGTTTCATAATCTCCCCTTATTACTTACCCACTTTGAACCCTTTGTATGCTAGCTTGACCTAATTGCAAACTCTGCCCTTTTTGTGCTTCATGATTAACATTTCCTATTGTATGCCAGACTGATATAATCTCAATTTATAGACATCATATTTATAATCATGAAACTTTTAGCTTGGAATGTTCAGGGTTGTAGTAACCCCTTCACACAAAATAACTTACAATTCCTTATTTCTCAGGAGAAACCTGAAATTCTTTTTTTTATCTGAAACTAAATCACAGAGAACCCTAGTCAAGAAACTCTTATCCTCTTTCCACAATTACCACATTGTGGACCCTGTGGGCTTAGCTGGAGGACTAGATATTGCTTGGGTTGATGGATTTTATTTTGATATTGTGCAATGGAATATCAATAAGATCAACATCATTGTCCAAACAAATTTTGACACTAGTAAACAGGTACTTACATGCTTTTATGGAAGCCCTTATCCAACTAATAAAAACGTTGCCTGGGATTTCTTAGAAGAGATAGGACATCAAGTTAACTTGAGAAACATGCCTTGGCTAGTAATAGGAGACTACAATATGAAATTTGATCAATCTGATAAATTAGGAGGTCTCCCATTCAACAAAAGAGATTGCGAATACTATCACAGAATCCTTGAAAGAGTAGGGCTTTTTGATCTAGGCTTCTTAGGTTATGAATTTACTTGGGATAACCACAGAAAGGGTGATAAAAATATCTAAGAAAGATTATATAGAGTTTACCAAAATGCTCAATGGAACCTACAATTTCCTAATGCTTCTCTAACCCACCTTGTAGCAGTAGGTTCAGACCACTCTCCAATTTTATTAAATCTGGATAGTATTCAAAAGAAAGGAGAATGGATCTTCAAATTTTACGACACTTGGAAGAATGAGCAATCTTGTGTCCAACTTATTAATAACTCTTGGTGTGGGAACACCACTGAGGAACCTTCTCTAGATTTGGTAACTAACCTGAAAACCCTAGGAACCAACCTTCTTGACTGGAAGAGGAACATCTTTGGTATTCATTCTAAACAAATTAATAAACTAATAAAAGAAATAGAAAGACTTAAAGATAGTAGAACCACTGATCATCAACAACAAAAACCAAAACATAAATATGTATAACTAGAAAAATTATATGCAACACAAGAAGCTATAGCGAAACAACAATCTAGAGACAATGTTATAGAACTAGGAGAAAAGAATACTAAGTACTTCCACACAATTACATTAAGAAGGCGCAAGTGGAATAATATAGAGTGCTTAGTGCGGTTGGGAACGACACACAAAAGACTTGCAAGTATACAAGGCCAAGTTTTAGTATAGAGAGTAAGAAAGGGATCAGTCCACAGGGAGTGGGAGCATACGAGAAATTTTCCTAAGCTAGCAATGGAGACAAGGCACTATGGCAGTGAGCAAGGCAAAGTAATATGGCAATTGCAAAGAACCAAAACAGTTAACAAAGCAAAGATGACAAAACAGCATGGAACCAAGGCTGTGAGCCAAGGGCAGGGGTGAGTTTGTGCACTGATTTCAATGCACAACAGGCTTCAAAATACAAGAAATAAACAGCAAGATAGCTAAGAAATTTATCTGAGCAGGGAGCAAAATAAGACTGAAATTGTAAGTGACTGAAATAAGGTATTGTGGTCTAAGCTAAGGCTTAGAGTCCACCTTTGTGTCCTAGCCAAACAATGTGATCCTAGGTTGAGTTGAATATCCTATGCATACATCTAGAATGGGAGGAAAACTAATTTGCTCACTAGTTTTCCCCTAGCATTGACTGTCTTTTGACAGAACAATCAATCACAGGCACTATGAGCATTAGTCTCTTCCCATTGCTCAATCAAAACAGACAACAAGATAACTATCCTAGCAATTCACCATTTGACAATGCACTAGGCTTCATCTGAGCCTCAGCCTAATGCAGTTTAGCTCATGCTAAACATGTAACTAGCAATAACATTCATTGAGTATGATAATTCAAGCAACATTCAACATTCGAGATAATTGAAAACAACATGCACACATTCACTGTTAACTGCATAAGAAGAACTGAAATTGGAATTGCATCAAAATAAATTTGTTTCCATTCTCTACTGGCTAGTCCAGAGATGCCCAATTTTACAACCCCTAACACCCTTTTATAGTTACAGCCAAAAAAAAAAACTAAAATCCCCAAATCAGTGAAATTAGGGTTTTACAAAAAATCCTTACCTAATCTCTGAAAACGATTGATAGCTCTCACCCATGCTTCCTTGTCGTCTGCTGATACTACCCATGCCTTCGATTTATTCTCTAACCTCACCTATTTCATCAACTCCTAACCTAGGGTTCCTGTGAGATGAAACGATTAGGAGGTGATGTAATAAGTGGCTAGAAAAGTAGGTCTAAGTGATGATGGCTCGAGTGGTGATGGTTGAATGATTTGGGGGGAGAAGATGGTGGAGTGATTTTGGGGAGAAGATGGTGGTGATGGAGACAGTGTCGCTGTTTCAGAAGAGGGGAAGAAGGAGATGGCTCGATGGGTTTTGGCAGAAGGGTGCGTTTGGTGCGGGTAATAGGGTTAGGTTGCTTAGGTGTTAAACGGGATCATCAAATTTGATGTTTTGTGAAGGGAATCCGTGGGATGATAACTTCTGAAACGGATCTAACGTCGAGATGGAGACATATTATGAGCGACCGTTGGATGCAAAAATACAACGAAACTAACGGCTCAAGATGGAGTTAGGTGTTGTAGTGTTGGTAAGGTGCATCGAAATCTGATGCATGATGACGCAGCGACCGTTGGATGATGGAATGGATCCAATCTTACGGTTAAGAAGGAAAACGGGTTTGGGTATTGAATTTTGGGTTTATGATATGGATTTGGGCTTAGGAATTGGATTTGGGCTTAGGTAATCTTGAGCCCACTTCTTCTTTAAGAACAATTTCTTCCTTTTTAAGCCCATTTTTATCCTTGAGTCTTCCATAACACATTCTTCACTTCTTTTCCGCTAGAGATTCCACCGGCTTTCTCCCGTGTCTTTGCTCTTTTGGCTCCGCAACTCATCTAGTCTTTATTTGGTACCTAAAAATACAAAATTAATTAATAAAAATATTTATTCTTGAAAACAATGAAAATACAGAATATGGGATAAATGTAGAATTAATGCACAAAAGATGAGTTAAATGCCAAGAAAAATATATAGAAATATGCACTTTTTAGCACTCATCAAATACCCCCAAACCTGAATTTTACTTGTCCTCAAGTAAAACAAAACTAAGGAAATCCTACCTATACCACTGTCGCTGGTCTCTCGAATGCATTTAGCATATGCACTAAGCCTTTTAAACCACTAAGTGTCCCTAGTGGACGAGTGAAGTCTCGTGAAGGTTTGCTTAGAACGTACCTACAAAGTTCTAGGTCAAAATATAAGCTCAGATTCCATCAAATGTGACATGTGCAAGACAGTTTAAGCTCACAGCAAAATGGAGATGTCAATCTAGCTATCAAAGGCACAATCCTAGCACTGATAACAAATAAAGACATGTGATAAGAGTGTAAAGTGTATCTACACATGTGTAAAGAAAGATCGGATGTTATGACTACTAATCACCAAGAGATAGTTTCTCAGGCTAAGAACCAAGGTTGAAATCTAGCTAGCTGTCCGGACTTTACGAGAATTGTGAATGAGTAGGAGGTGTTTCACAATTACTCGCGTTGTACATCAATGGCATACACCCTCCTTGCTTATTACAATGAAACAACAAAATGACTCTTTACATGACTCTTATTTACATTGACTACTCTCTTTTATTTTTGGAACAAGAGAGGATGAAATTGATAAATACTTGATTTTTTTTATTTTTTTTATTTTTTGATTTTTTTTTTGATTTTTTTCTGAATATATACATCGTTTTTATTTTTTTATTTTTTATTTTTTTTTATTTTTTTGGAACAAGGAAACACTTTTGATACATAAGGAAAAAGAAACAAAAAATTACATGACACTTTGCAAGAGGTAGCCCTTTTTGATGCACCCAGTTAAATTCGATGGTTGTCTTTCTTAATGTAACCTCCACCTTCTATCCCAACCAACCAAAGAACAAGCTAGTCAAGTTTCGTTCAGTATTCTAAAGTGATTGGCAACTAAAACTTCCGATAGAACACCTTGAAGATCGAGGCTATACATGTATTGGTAGATCGTGCGCGTGCAAGTTTCTTATCACTATGTGAATTGTGCTAGAATCAGGGTGCCTAAATATCTAGACTAAGACTCCTAATAATTACATATTTGCACAAGAGTCAACATTTCAAGGTAAATGAGCTCGATTTTTATGTTTTGTTTTTTTCAATTTTTAATTTTTTTATTTTGATTTTTCAATTTTTTTGGAATTTTTCAATTTTTTCAAAAAGATGGAGTTTTGTTTTCAATTATGGCATATTATCGTGGTATCTACTCTATACCCCCAAACCTAAACTAAACATTGTCCTCAATGTTTAAAAATATGGAAAGAATTAAAATGCAACATATGGAAAGGGACATGTTGAGTAGAGTAAAAGGAGAGAGAATACCCGATTTCGGCGAAAGCAGAATTAAAACTCCGTTATCCAAGGCAAAACTCCAACATATTCGGAGTCACAATGGATGAGCACAAAATATATACAAAAGGAAATTGAACTAACACATTATCTACAAGCAAATTTTGGTTTTTAATGGGATTGGACTATTTGGGAAAAAATTTTGGTTTTGTCGGGAGACATTTGGTTTTGGCGGGAGTCATTTGGTTTTGATGGGAAAAAGAAAAATTTTGGTTTTTTAGGGAAACATTTGGAAAACTTTGGTTTTTATGGGAGAAATTTTTGGTTTTTGAAATTGGGAGCAAGCCCACTGTTGGTCCTCTAATGGAATGGGAGGAAGGCTGCGGCCCACGAAACACTAAGTTTTAATTTTGAAAGTTTAATTTGGCCCAGTTGGTTAAGGCCCGATGTTTGTTTTAAAACTTTGGTTTCGAGGTCCACTCTTGAGTGGAAACAAGCCCACAATCGGTTACAAGCTCAGCTGGGTTTAAACCCAGAGTCCAAAATACAAGTCCAATGAAAGAATTTAAACAAGCCCACACAAAATAAATACAAGCCCACAAATTAAACAACAAGCCCAAAAATAATTAATTACAAACCCAAAATAGAAAAATAAAAAGCCCAAAAAATTGGGTTAATTATTACAAGCCCACAATTAAAGAAATTTGGAAGCCCACAGGTTGGGTTCTCTTAATGGAATGGGTTTAGGCTTACCTTTTTAGCACAGCCCAGCTGCTCTGATATTGTTGCAAAAACCCAGTTGGGCTTTGGTTCTTTTCCTTGGTGGCGTCCCAGCAGAGGAAAAACAGGTTCAGAACAGCAGGTCCAACAGCAAATGAAGTGAAGCAGATGCAGATGCAAATGCTATGCAGTGAAATGCAAAAATAGCTAATAAAACTACAAGAAAAACACAGCACCAATCCCCGGCAGCGGCGCCAAAAACTTAGTGGGCCCGGAAAAGCGTGTAAATATGAAGCGAAATGAAACGCGGGCCTACAGTAATACCGCAAGTGCACGGTCGTCAGTTGTAGCTCGTGCAAGTACGGGTCGATCCACAGAGATTGGGAGTGTTTGGAGTTTCTAGCTATTTGGGCTCTAAATTGCTATTGGGCTTCTAATTGTGCTTATGGCTTAGTGGGTTTGTTTGTAATGATGAAGTGCTTTAGGCCTTGGGCCTTTGAATGATTTTGGAATGAACTGTGAACTTGGGCTTAACAGTTCAATTGTGAATTGAGCTTTGGATTCAGTCAAGGATCTGGGCCTTTGGAAATGTAATGAATTTGGGTTCAAGTGAACTGAACTGAGCCTTGAACTCAGTTGGCTTGTATGAGGATCTGGGCTTGACAGTGACAGGCCTTAACTTGGAAAGTGAACTGTGAGCTGGGCTTGATAGAGCTATCAGTTTGGTTTTTGAATGAGTCCACAGTGAACTGGACTGGGCTCTTAATTATCAATGCACTTAGGCCACAGTGAGCTTCAATGGACTAATGGGGAGCAAAACAGAGAAACTAGAAGAGCAAAAGATAGCAAAAGAAAGAGAATAAAAGAGAACACAGACAGAGATGAGGAACATGGAAGAATAGGGAACAATAACTAAAGGATTAACAATGGCAGTGAAACAAACTAACAATGATCATGGGAAAGAAGCAAAAATCAGTGGCAATGAGGCACAAAGGCAGTTAGCCTAAGGCAAGGGAGCAGCAATGAAACAAATGGTAACAGTGGCAGTTAACAGGAAACAAAACCAAATAAACCAAGGCTGTTAGCCAAGGGCAGGGAGGAGAAGAAGTAACAAAACAGTTAAGTTGCAAGTGACTATGAAAACAAAATGTGGGTTAAACTAAGGCTTTGAATCCACCCTTGTGTCCTAGCCAAACAATGTGATCCTAGGTTGAGTTGAAAATCCTATGCATACATCTAGAATGGGAGGAAAACTAATTTGCTCACTAGTTTTCCCCTAGCATTGACTGTCTTTTGACAGAACAATCAATCACAGGCACTATGAGCATCAATCTCTTCCCATTGCTCAATCAAAACAGACATCAGGATAACTATCCTAGCAATTCACCATTTGACAATGCACTAGGCTTCATCTGAGCCTCAGCCTAATGCAGTTTAACTCATGCTAAACATGTAACTAGCAATAACATTCATTGAGTATGATAATTCAAGCAACATTCAACATTCGAGATAATTGAAAACAACATGCACACATTCACTGTTAACTGCATAAGAAGAACTGAAATTGGAATTGCATCAAAATAAATTTGTTTCCATTCTCTACTGGCTAGTCCAGAGATGCCGAATTTTACAACCCCTAACACCCTTTTATAGTTACAGCCAAAAAAAATCCAAAATCCCCAAATCAGTGAAATTAGGGTTTTACAAAAAATCCTTACCTAATCTCTGAAAACGATTGATAGCTCTCACCCATGCTTCCTTGTCGTATGCTGATGCTACCCATGCCTTCGATTTATCCTCTAACCTCACCTATTTCATCAACTCCTAACCTAGGGTTCCTGTGAGATGAAACGATTAGGAGGTGATGTAATAAGTGGCTAGAAAAGTAGGTCTTGGTTGTTAGAAGTGATGATGGCTCGAGTGGTGTTGGTTGAGTGATTTGGGGGGAGAATATGGTGGTGATTGAGTGATTTTGGGGAGAAGATGGTGGTGATGGAGACAGCGTCGCTGTTTCAGAAGAGGGGAAGAAGGAGATGGCTCGATGGGTTTTGGCAGAAGGGTGCGTTTGGTGCGGGTAATAGGGTTAGGTTGCTTAGGTGTTAAACGGGATCATCAAATTTGATGTTTTGTGAAGGGAATCCGTGGGATGATAACTTCTGAAACGGATCTAACGGCGAGATGGAGACAGATTATGAGCGACCGTTGGATGCAAAAATACAACGAAACTAACGGCTCAAGATGGAGTTAGGTGCTGTAGTGTTGGTAAGGTGCATCGAAATCTGATGCATGATGACGCAGCGACCGTTGGATGATGGAATGGATCCAATCTTACGGTTAAGAAGGAAAACGGGTTTGGGTATTGAATTGTGGGTTTAGGATATGGATTTGGGCTTAGGAATTGGATTTGGGCTTAGGTAATCTTGAGCCCACTTCTTCTTTAAGAACAATTTCTTCCTTTTTAAGCCCATTTTTATCCTTGAGTCTTCCATAACACATTCTTCACTTCTTTTCCGCTAGAGATTCCACCGGCTTTCTCCCGTGTCTTTGCTCTTTTGGCTCCGCAACTCATCTAGTCTTTATTTGGTACCTAAAAATACAAAATTAATTAATAAAAATATTTATTCTTGAGAACAATGAAAATACAGAATATGGGATAAAATGTAGAATTAATGCACAAAAGATGAGTTAAATGCCAAGAAAAATATATAGAAATATGCACTTTTTAGCACTCATCAAATACCCCCAAACCTGAATTTTACTTGTCCTCAAGTAAAACAAAACTAAGGAAATCCTACCTATACCACTGTCGCTGGTATCTCGAATGCATTTAGCATATGCACTAAGCCTTTTAAACCACCAAGTGTCCCTAGTGGACGAGTGAAGTCTCGTGAAGGTTTGCTTAGAACGTACCTACAAAGTTCTAGGTCAAAATATAAGCTCAGATTCCATCAAATGTGACATGTGCAAGACAGTTTAAGCTCACAGCAAAATGGAGATGTCAATCTAGCTATCTAAGGCACAATCCTAGCACTGATAACAAATAAAGACATGTGATAAGAGTGTAAAGTGTATCTACACATGTGTAAAGAAAGATCGGATGTTATGACTACTAATCACCAAGAGATAGTTTCTCAGGCTAAGAACCAAGGTCGAAATCTAGCTAGCTGTCCGGACTTTACGAGAATTGTGAATGAGTTGGAGGTATTTCACAATTACTCGCGTTGTACATCAATGGCTTGCACCCTTCCTTGCTTATTACAATAAAACACAAAAGATGACT